>NC_091303.1:20258375-20322235 GCF_038502225.1 Cherax quadricarinatus | reverse complement strand
AGGAGACAAGAACTGCTGGATAAGTACAAGCCAGCCATAGTTGTAATTAAATCTAAGAGAGGGGTCTCAATCATATGTAGCATCTTGCCTAGAAGGGGAGTGGGCAGTGAATAGATGTCTAGGGCAATTGTTGTTAATTTCTGGCTAAACAGGTATTGCAACGAATTTGCAATCCCATTCACTGATAACTGGGACAAATTTTATGGCAAACTCGATATGTATGCAAGGGATGGAGTACATCTCTCAGGAGATGGAGTGGTTGCATTAGTCATTTCGACTGAGGGGGCCATTGCTGACTAGTCTAGGACTTTAAACTGAAAGATTATAGAGTTATGGGTGTGTGTGGGAAACAAGCTGCAGCACAAGGGTTAAAAAAAAAAGCAGATATTACTAGGATATCTCAGGGATATGTTTAATAGACAACTTTCAAAATAAAGTTGTTAGTAAAGGCAAAACATTTGATCAACACAGAGATAGTAGAGGGCAGAGAATGACTAGCTCTCTTAAGGTTTACTATACTAAGAGTAGGAATCTAAGAAACAAGATAGATGTGCTAAAATTACTTGCATGTGCAGATAATATAGATATTATTGCTATAACGGAGACCTGGTTCAACCTGATGAAGGCCTTCTGAATGCTACATACATGGCTATAAAATATTCAACACTGATAGGGTCAACAGGAAGGGTGGTGGAGTGGCGATGTATATCAGAGATAATTTAAAATGTTGTGTTAGACTAAATATAAGATTAGAAGCATCAGACACAGAATCTGTTTGGCTACAATTTCTCGAGGGTCGTGGCAAATTAATCCTGGGTGTGATTTATAGCCCCCCCCCCAATCTTGATAGGGAGTACAGTAAGCTGCTCTAGGACGAAATTCATAAGGTGTCTAGATATGAAAATGTCGTGTTAATGGGAGATTTTAACTTTAGACAAAGTGATTGGAACAATATGACAGGAAATCTTGAGTCTAGTGACTTTCTTGATACAATCCAGGATTGCTTTTTTAAAGCAGTTTGTGACAGAACCAACTCGAGGAAACAATCTGCTACAGATTTTGTTCTTGTCAACAAGGAATCACTAATTTTTAATCTTGAGGTTAATAATGAGCTTGGGGACAGCAATCACAAATAACTTAGCTTCAATATATCACGGAATTACCCAATAACTGCAATCAAGTTTCCGTCCCAGACTTCCGCCTGGCCAATTTCATGGGACTGAGAAATTGCCTGGGTGGGCTAAATTGGAACGACCTGACTATGGGTCAGGAAGGTGGTGGTGGTTATTTACTTTTTTCACCAAGGTATTTGAGGAGGTAGATCACGGTAATGAATTTGATAATGTATAAATGGATTTCAGTAAAGCTTTTTTCCTGGGTAGAGACGTGGTTGATAGATAGGCAACAGAAAGTTTGCATCAATGGGGAGGCATCAGAGTGGGGGCACGTCACGAGTGGTGTTCCACAGGGGGTCAGTGTTGGGCCCTTTGTTGTTCACAATTTACATAAACGACATTGATGAGGGAATAAATAACGACATAAGCAAGTTTGCCGATGACACCAAAATAGGTCGCCTAATTCAATGAGGATATTAGAACACTCCAGGATGATTTGAATAGACTGATGCAATGGTCGGAGAAGTGGCAGATGCAGTTTAGTATAGATAAATGCAAAGTTCTAAACATTGGACAAGAAAATAACCATGCCATATATAAACTAAATAATGTAGATCTTAACATTATTGATTACAAAAAGGATTTGGGAGTTCTGGTTAGCAGTCATCTAAAGCCAAGACAATAAAGGATTCTGTTCGCAATAAAGCGAACAGAATCCTTGGCTTCATATCAAGGAGCATAAATAATAGGAGTCCTCAGGCTCTTCAACTAGATTATGCTGCACAGTTCTGCTCACCGTATTACAGAATTGATATAAATGCTCTGGAAAACGTACAAAGGAGAATGACAAAGTTGATCCCATGTATCAGAACTCTTCCCTATGAGGACTGACTTAGGGCCCTGAATCTACACTCTCTAGAAAGGCGTAGAATTAGGGGTGATATGATTGAGGTGTATAAATGGAAAACAGGAATAAGTAAAGGGAATATAAATAGCGTGCTAATAATATCTAGCCAAGACAGGAGTCGCAGCAATGGTTTTAAGTTGGAAAAAATCTGATTCAGGAAGGATATAGGAAAATACTGGTTTGGTAATAGAGTTGTGGATGAGTGGAACAAACTCCCAAGTACAGTTATAGAAGCTAAGACGTTGTGTAGTTTTAAAAACAGGTTAGATAAATATACGAGTGGGTGTGGGTGAGTGCTAATAGGTCTGATGCCGTGCCCTTTCCTTAAGTAATAGGTCTGATGCCGTGCCCCTTCCGTAAGTGAATGTGACCTTACCTGACTAGATGGGTCATTGGTTTAAGCCGGGACGTGACTTGGACCTGCCTCGCATGGGTCAGTAGGCCTGCTTCAGTGTTCCTTCTTTCCTATGTTCTTATATTATATATATATATATATATAATATATATATATATATATATATATATATATATATATATATATATATAATTTATATATTTTTAATGTTATATACAGTTTTACTAAATAGAAGATAATTTTTTTACTGGCGCATTCAACGCTGCCCCACGCCACAGCTCCATCACAAACGATTCACAAATTCATTTGGACCAAATTAACGTCGGCGGCCCAGTCGTGGGGTCAAGGAAAGGGGTCCTTACGTCACCACTGGGAATGTTTGTTGACACGACACGCGGGCCTGTCAAGAGGGCCAAGACTACATACCTGCCGGGGACCAACACCACATGCTACCAGCGCAGCTCCATATTAATACCCGACGACACGGCCTTCCTTTCCACTAAGGTTAAACAGGTGCTAAATACGCGAGCTATTAGACGTCATCCAATTTCGTAAAAACTATGTATCATGTGAAAATAAAGATTTTACTTATTATTTCTCTTTCTTGGAACTCATCACATGGTCTCCTATTTTTTATATGCCAAACAAGCTGTCTACCTATTCTAATTGCTCCTCACTCTTAAGCCTCCAGTGTTTTTGGACTACTGCATTCCTGTGATATACCTGTGACCGGTTTCGAAAGTTTTCCTATTCTCGCACCCCGGCTTGAAGCCGCACTTTTCTGTTTGGCCGGTCAACCTAGCTGTTGTTGTTGGTCGCCCGCACGCCCACATGTCTATCACAGCCTGGCTAATATGGCAATTGAAAAAGGTACTTCTGCAGTATTTCTGGTCGAGGGTCACGGATGTTGACAGTGACCTCCTCTTTTGCCCACGGCGCCCCTGCTCTTCACTAGACATATTTTTACATTTTCTCCCATCTCTCTCACTCTGCTACGTTATGGTAGAGTGTAGGTCTGAAACTAGGCCCCCAAATATATTCCACATATATATCATCTCTGTCCCTCTCCTCCTTCGCTCCAGAGAGATCCAGACTCGGAGGCAAATAGGTTTCTCAAGGCATTCCTTGAGCACTGAGCTCCCAGGTTGATTACTTCTCACTAACCACCAAAGTGCTTCATGGATGAGGGGAGGATGCAAGATGAGAAGAATGGGAGAAAGGAGGATAGGTAAGAGGGGAAAAGAGGACGGAGCAGAGTGCCTCGCTATAATGCTCAAGTAAAGAGGGTGGGAGCGAGAGACAGACGAAGGCTAATGATGAGGAAGGGAGAGTTGTAATGACACTACTGTCTGCATGACTGTGATGTATTCTGCTCTGCACAGCAGAGGGGCAAGTGAAGGTGGTACATGAGTATGTACACACACACACACACACACACACACACACACACACACACGAGAGGTTTCATGCTCTGTATGTATGTAGTTAAGACGATGGGCCAGGAGCCAAGAACCACAGAAGTCTGGAAGGCTCGAGTCTCCCGTTTCTGAATCCGTATTAGTTTTCTCTGACGAAGCCCGTCTCTCCATGCGTTCCTTCGCCCTCCCTCAACTTTTTCCATTATATTAAGCGGGATACATGGTGATACTGGCTAAATAATCCAATGCAGAGATTATATACAGAATACAGAGGAAGATGTAGACTGGGGAAATGTTTACCTCATCTTCCACTGTCATATGTATATAATCTCTGTACTGATTTGAAAGCCATTCAGGTTTTGCACATTTGTCTAACTAATCAATTTGTCGATATTGTATACCATTATTGTAACAAGACTTGCTGTGTATACAAGCAACTTTGTGGATGGTCGCTAAGGGTTCGCACTGTGGCTCTGCTCCTCTCAGTTTCTATGGGGATGTATCTGCAGATTCCACTGCTTTTACTGTGTCCAATTCCTTAAGTATCTCCTTTACTTCATTTTCTGATGTGTCGATGTCCTGCAGCGTGTGCTGTTCTCTCCTGGCTGCAGTAGTTCTTCAAAGTTCAAAGTTTATTCTCTATAAAGATTACAATGTTGAATTTACAGAATTTGGTTGTGTGGTTTACATGTAGTTAAATAATGATTACAGAGTGTACCACTAGAACGCCTAGCATGGCTAGGCATTTCGGGCAGACTTTGTTTAATTCTTTATTTTAAAATATCTCCCCAAAAAATTCTTAATTCTTCGTTTACCTTTACATTATTATTATTACTGAAAAGTGACAAATCCGTATAGGTCATACGGAACCCGGAGAATGGGTGGAAACCAGGTTTCATCTAAGGGAAGAGTAGCTCTAATTCGTTGGATTAAGATGTTATCATGAGTCTCAAAGCACCCACCAAGAATATCCTTTTTCAGTGTTGTTACTTGGCCCTTCGCGGTGATATTAATGTTTCTGTAAGTCAGTTTTGGTTGTGGTTCAGTTTTTTTTTGTACATCTGCATCGTTGTCTCTTGCTCTTCTGCCTGAATTCCTTTTTTTCGTCTGTCACCTGCATTCCATATTTCTTCCATATTTTACTCCTTTACTTTTGCGTTTCTGCTGTTCTGGTTCAGTCAGTGACTATCTCGTATGTGTTCTATTAAATATTAGTATAAATTTTTGACCTCCCTACGCCACCTCGGTTGGCTTGCTGTTTAGTTCCCTTTTCTAATGTGCTTTTCTCAAAAAAATTAGTGTACCCTCATCGCCTGTTATTTTTCAGTCTTGGGGATTTCTTTCCAATCTCACTCCTAGATAATGAACACTTAACCAAGTACTGGAATTATTCGTACCTCGTGATATTCCGTAGTCAGTCTCGTCTACTTTATCATATTCGTTTTAAGTATAAAGTCAAGTCTTGCTTGCTCATTTAAATCTCTAATTATTTTTCCAGGGGTCCAGAGGAAAGTATGTTACAGTGATTGTCATTTTTTTCTTATAAAGTGGTCGTTTATAACTTTAGAACTCCTCATTCGACTGTCTTCGAGTTTTCAACACTTGTTTACTATAACAAGCTAAAGAAAATATGCAACGGTTAACATACAAGGGCGTCTTTCCTCTTGTCACACGTCTCTGCAGTAACGTGAAAAGCATTTTTTTTCCATCGGCTTCAAACTTTCATTATTGGTGTATTCAACATGGAGGAAGGTGGGTGATGTGTGTCAATTTGTAAATTCATTTATAAAAAAAAGTGTATGGCACAATTCCCTGCACAGCAACTAGAAAGCGCAGATTCTGAAGAGCTTCAGACTAAAAGGAAGATTCATTATAAATTTAGGCTAAATATGTACAAATTTGCCATTTTACTAACAGTTAAATTTGAAGTACTGATTTCCGTGCAATAACTGGAGAATGCCTTTTTTGATCGGCTTGAAACTTTAGATGCTGGCACATTTTGCACAAAGGAAGGTTCGGATAGGTGTTAATTTGCCAGTTTTATAAAAGAACTTGTGAAAAATGAAATCCTAAAAGAGGGAAGGTTGGAGTGTTCTGGGACTAATTTGACCAACTTCATTTCATCACATCAGCTGTTTATGCATCTACTGTATACCTGTCAAAGGAATCTAATACATTTCTTTAAGAAAAAACGAGCGCTTGCGTGAATGTTACGTTGAATGAGCACATTTAAGAGCAGATGAATGGGGTATGGGTACGAACGAGGGTATAGGCAGGCTGACTTGGCCCATCCTGCTTATCAAAGTGAGTCTCTCACTGTCTAAATCAGCCGGCAGGCACTCTGAAGGAGGGGTGGGAATATTTCAGTTTGAAGGAGCTTCTGAACTGTAATGTCGGCACGCCTTTAGCGAGACTGATGGAATGAGTGATGGTGAAAGTGCTGCTTCTTTTTCGAGTCACCCTAACTAAATGGGAGACAGCCGGTGTGTTAAAAGAAAATATTGTAGAGTCCACTCTGTGGGTTCCCGTTTTCTGTTCGCACTTCAAAACTTTTTTTCTGTGTATCACTGCATTGACTGACGTTGTTGCCCATTATTTGTTTTTGGTTAACAGACGATAGTCTGACTGAACCAAGCCTAGTCTGAAAGTACATCAAGAAATTTGCTTCAAAGGGTGGAAGAAATCGACGTAGGCTTCAGGAAGACGAGTTGGTGGAACAAAAGAAGCACGTGTATCCATCCAGAAACTCGGCGAGTACACGTGAGTGAAAGTAAATGAACACAGACTTTTTTTTAAAAACAAAGTTAACGGAGCAACTATGCAAGAACATGAGTAAATCAGGGAGTACAGTTGCGTACGTTGACTCTGTGGCTGGGACTCGCCAATTCCGGTTCAAGGATTGGGTTCGTAATTCCGTCTCGTTGGCTCGCTAATTCGGCCCTATGGCTGGAGCTCGTTGATTCCGGCCCTGTGGCTGGGAAGCAGATGATTGGTGTCCAGTAATCAGGATGCTGCTGGAACTACAGCTGGTGAGCGACGGGTCGCAGTAAACAGTTGTGTCTACTGTCCTGGAATACTAAAGTGGTTTCGCCAGCGGCTTCGGATAACGACGCGTTGGTATTGTTTTCTTGCAGTGGATGATGTTGGCGGAACCTCTTCTCGATTCCGAGCCAGAAATTCGGCTCAGTGGGGACTTCCTCTCCTCAGAGGTGGTCTGGCCAGTACTCCCTCCCTTGGCCTGCGAACGTCGGTCGAAGGTGAGATGGTCAGAAGATGCATTGAAGATGAAGTGTACCGTAAGTGAACACACACACACACACACACACACACACACACACACACACACACACACACACACACACACACACACACACACACACCTCACCGATTAGTTTCTGTCTATACACATTATTCAATCATCTTTGCTTTAAAACATGTATGTTGACCTTTTTCTAGTTGTCTGCACACAGTGCTGGATAGCAGGAATGCATTGCAATATTATAACAGTTAATATCAAGCTTTCCGTAACTAATAAACATTAACGTATTAGCCCTTTGCAAAATAAAATAGTTAACTCGCTCATCCGTCTTCATTACAAAACAGAAATTTTTCAAAACGTTCTCGCCAATATTACATTTACGCCGAGAAAAATATGAACTTCTCTCAAATTTCACCGGTCAACCACTGCATAATAATTTGTCATGCTAAGAAAACAAATCTCCAACTCTTTTTTTTCTTGTGAAAAGAAAATACGAAAGCAAAAAAATGGATAATGAAAGATGGTCTGTTTAAGGAACACTGAGACTACAACTATACGAAGCTACGCCAATTCAAAGCAGAGACTGTAAAACATCTTTATCATGATTTCTAATATTACTTAAGCAAATTTACTTTATTTAAATAAAGTAAATTTGCTTAAGTAAATATTCAAAGGAATACAAAGACCTGAGTGACAGTATTACGTTCCACAAATATTCCACCATAATTAAGTATTATGTAGATAAAAGAAAAAAAAAGACTAAAGGGAAAACATCTTACCGTGATGTTCAGGTGATCGACACCATGCCTAACCCTTCTAGGGTAGGGTAGGTGCCTGAGTCCGAGCCTTTAGCTCATAAGACTGTCATTCCCATTTGCCCCCTTGGGGCGGGGATGGCAGACCAGAGAGGCCTAGCTTGTGGCTAGGCCTGGGGACAGTTGGTCCCAAAGATGAGGAGGTACTTGTGCCTCCTCTCATGGGAGACTTGGGTCTCAGACACTCCATATAGAGGGAGCCAAGGCCGGGCCACCACTTGGAAAAGGCCCGGGCCGGGAGAATACCGGCTAATCTTTAATAATAATAATAATATGTTCAGGTTAAGCAAAATATATACATGGTGGTGTGTAGGTCTGTCAGTGTTGACGTGCTGCGAGTCTGACTTTCTACATTAGGGACTGAAGTATTCTTGACCGGTGGTAAACAATTGCTGTAAAGCGTTAATGATTTAGTGAATAATCTCATTAAAGACTCCATTTTGTCGTCACAATTTTAAAGAGCTGTAACCATTAAGTTCCCCATTACAGGGTTTTGAACAATCATCTATCACGAAGCCCTTATATCACCAATAACCGCCCCATTATATAACCACGGTGAATATTAAAAAAAAAAAAAAACCCAGCTTCACTCATACGTCGTTCTTTCACTCCCAGAGTGCAACCCTCCCTGGTGCAGAAACATTCCTCCACTTGGCTAATAAATCACAGCCACACCAACAGTCTCTTATGACTTATAGCAACACCAAATCCATTAAGTGCCTTCTAAGGGTGACCCGAGGCGGGCAGGACACATTCGAGGTCACGGCAGGTCGGCAGAGGTCTGGTGGGGCCCCCCGCTGCCCGAGCCGTGTTTACAAGGTGGGTGTGTCGGAGGTGCAATTAACACGACCAGGTATTCATGGAGCAGGTTGAGAGACTTCACCTGTGAGCGGGGAGAGTATCTGCACTACCACTATGGTGAAGCTTTAATGGTGTCTAAGGAAAATATGGGTGAAAAATACTGAGAATGGTACTGGTTTTAATAGTGCCTATGGAAAGGGGGATGAAGTATACTCTGAATGGTAAGGGATTAATTTTACGAAATGGGGAGGAGTGAAAGCCACTTAAGGAATTAAAATTTTGTATTTGGATCAATTCTAAGTGGGGATTACGAGCAAGAGATTTAAGATCTATGCGAAATTAAAATTAAAGAGATATGATGGAGCGCGATGGATTAATGGAACACAACGGGTTAATAGAACAAGACGGATTAACTTTATGCAGGACATTTAATAATGTTTGGAGATTAAATTTTATGTTACTATTGAATAACTTAAAAAAATGCGTGTTGATTTATTATAAAGAATCAATGATATAGGATTAAAGAAACGTAGCGGTATAAAGAGTAAGGGATTTCAGGCATTTGGGAGTTTATTATTGGCTGGGATTTTATAATGGTATAGTATGGATTTATGGATAATATGAAATAAATGGTACATGTAACTCTATGGTTACTGAGTTAATGGTACTGAATGGTTAGACGATTAATGGGACGTGGAGGACAAACACAAGGAATGGAACAATATGAGTTTACGTTAGGAGTTAATGGTGCTTAGGGGTTTAATGATGCTTCAGGATTAGTGGTGATGAGGAAATAATTGGTAAATGAAGATGGATAATCGTACTAAAGTCAGAAGTATATAGAGTGGTTAATGGCACGAGGGATAGTTAAGGGTAAAAAAAAAAAAATACTAAACCCGCAAGGATCATACAGTGCCTGAGGAATAGGTGGCAACTAGATTTGATCCGAGGAGGTGAGGGCCAACTCTCCACTCTCTCGTATAAAGCCGAGGCAGAACAAAACAAACTAATACATACAGGATCTTTGTATGGGAAAATCAAGTAACATACAGGATCTGTGTACAGAACAGTCATAATATACTTCCTCCCACTAACAGGTAAGTTTTGGGAAGCTCGCTGGCTGTTTAAACTGTTGTAAATATTTCTATTAGACTTAATAAAATACTTATGTTATTGATGTTGTAAATGCTAAATTATATTGTGACTATGGGCGTCCCTAATGTTCCTTCAGTAACATTAATATTTTTAATTCCAAGTTTAAATGATTATAATTAATAAAAATTATTAATAGGTAAAAATGATTCTTTAATCAGTCATAAACAGTTGGATATACCTTATAAATCAGAATAGGATTTACTGAATTTACATACACACTTATATATTATATATAATTACATACATCCCCCCCACACACATTAACCATTTTATTAGGTACACTTGCGCGTTAATGCAAATCTTTAATCAGTAAATCACGTGGCAGCACCTCAATGGCTAAAAGCATGCAGACAGTCAAGCGGTTCAGGTTGTTCAGACCAAACATCAGAATTGGGAAGAAATGTGATCTAAGGGACTTTGACCGTGGAATGATTTTTCGTGCCTGACGGGGTAGTTTGAGTACCTCAGAAACTGCTGATATGGGACTTTCACACACAATAGTCTCAACAGTTTACACAGAATGGTGTGAAAAACACAAAACATCCAGTGATGTCAGTTGTGTTAAAGAAAACGGCAAAATGAGAGATCAGAGGAAAATGGCCAGATTGGTTCAAGCTGACAGAAAGGTGACATTAGATCCAACATACGTTACAAAAGTGGTATGCAGAAGAGCATCTATGAATGCACAATATGTCATACTTTGAAGTGGATGGGTTTTACATTATATATATATATATATATATATATATATATATATATATATATATATATATATATATATATATATATAAATAAATATATATATAAATATATGTAGTAGGTTGGTAGACAGCAACCACCCAGGGAGGTACTACCGTCCTGCCAAGTGAGTGTAAAACGAAAGCCTGTGATTGTTTTACATGATGGTAGGATTGCTGATGTCTTTTGTCTGTCTCATAAATATGCAAGATTACAGGCATGTCTTGCTACTTCTACTTACACTTAGGTCACACTAAACATACATATACACATTTATTTATACACACTCATCTGAGTTTTCTTTGATTTTACCTTAATAGTTCTTGGTCTTATTAATTTTCCTTTTATATCCATGGGGAAGTGGAATAAGAATCTTTCCTCCGTAAGCCATGCGTGTTGTAAAAGTCAACTAAAATGCCGGGAACAATGGGCTAGTAACCCCTTTTCCTGTAAAGATTACTAAAAAGAATAATAAGAAGAAAATTGTCAAAGTGGGAAGTCTGAATGTGCGTGGATGTTGTGCAGATGATAAGAAAGAGATGATTGTGGATGTTATGAATGAGAAGAAGCTGGATGTCCTAGCTTTAAGTGAAACAAAGCTGAAGGGGGTGGGAGAGTTTCAGTGGAGAGGAATAAATGGGATTAGGTCAGGGGTTTCAAATAGAGTTAGAGCTAAAGAAGGAGTAGCAATAATGTTGAAGGATAAGCTATGGCAGGAAAAGAGGGACTATAAATGTATTAATTCAAGGATTGTGTGGAGTAAAATAAAGATTGGATGTGAAAAGTGGGTTATAATAAGCGTGTATGCACCTGGAGAAGAGAGAAGTGTAGAGGAGAGAGAGAGATTTTGGGAAATGTTGAGTGAATGCGTGGGGAGTTTTGAATCAAGTGTGAGAGTAATGGTGGTTGGGGACTTCAATGCTAAAGTGGGTAAAAATGTTATGGAGGGAGTAGTAGGTAAATTTGGGGTGCCAGGGGTAAATGTAAATGGGGAGCCTTTAATTGAGCTATGTGTAGAAAGAAATTTGGTAATAAGTAATACATATTTTATGAAAAAGAGGATAAATAAATATACAAGGTATGATGTAGCACGTAATGAAAGTAGTTTATTAGATTATGTATTGGTGGATAAAAGGTTGATGGGTAGGCTCCAGGATGTACATGTTTATAGAGGGGCAACTGATATATCGGATCATTATTTAGTTGTAGCTACAGTTAGAGTAAGAGGTAGATGGGAAAAGAGGAAGGTGGCAACAACAAGTAAGAGGGAGGTGAAAGTGTATAAACTAAGGGAGGAGGAAGTTCGGGTGAGATATAAGCGACTATTGGCAGAAAGGTGGGATAGTGCAAAGATGAGTAATGGGGGGGTTAAAGAGGGTTGGAATAGTTTTAAAAATGCAGTATTAGAATGTGGGGCAGAAGTTTGTGGTTATAGGAGGGTGGGTGCAGGAGGAAAGAGGAGTGATTGGTGGAATGATGAAGTAAAGGGTGAGATAAAAGAGAAAAAGGTAGCTTATGAGAGGTTTTTACAAAGCAGAAGTGTTATAAGAAGAGCAGAATATATGGAGAGTAAAAGAAAGGTAAAGAGAGTGATGAGAGAGTGCAAAAGGAGAGCAGATGATAGAGTGGGAGAGGCACTGTCAAGAAATTTTAATGAAAATAAGAAAAAATTTTGGAGTGAGTTAAACAAGTTAAGAAAGCCAAGGGAAAATATGGATTTGTCAGTTAAAAGCAGAGTAGGGGAGTTAGTAGATGGGGAGATGGAGGTATTAGGTAGATGGCGAGAATATTTTGAGGAACTTTTAAATGTTAAGGAAGAAACAGAGGCAGTAATTTCATGCACTGGTCAGGGAGGTATACCATCTTTTAGGAGTGAAGAAGAGCAGAATGTAAGTGTGGGGGAGGTACGTGAGGCATTACGTAAAATGAAAGGGGGTAAAGCAGCTTGAACTGATGGGATCATGACAGAAATGTTAAAAGCAGGGGGGGGATATAGTGTTGGAGTGGTTGGTACTTTTGTTTAATAAATGTATGAAAGAGGGGAAGGTACCTAGGGATTGGCGGAGAGCATGTATAGTCCCTTTATATAACGGGAAAGGGGACAAAAGAGACTGTAAAAATTATAGAGGAATAAGTTTATTGAGTATACCAGGAAAAGTGTACGGTAGGGTTATAATTGAAAGAATTAGAGGTAAGACAGAATGTAGGATTGCGGATGAGCAAGGAGGTTTCAGAGTGGGTAGGGGATGTGTAGATCAAGTGTTTACATTGAAGCATATATGTGAACAGTATTTAGATAAAGGTAGGGAAGTTTTTATTGCATTTATGGATTTAGAAAAGGCATATGATAGAGTGGATAGAGGAGCAATGTGGCAGATGTTGCAAGTATATGGAATAGGTGGTAAGTTATTAAATGCTGTAAAGAGTTTTTATGAGGATAGTGAGGCTCAGGTTAGGGTGTGTAGAAGAGAGGGAGACTATTTCCCGGTAAAAGTAGGTCTTAGACAGGGATGTGTAATGTCACCATGGTTGTTTAATATATTTGTAGATGGGGTTGTAAAGGAAGTAAATGCTAGGGTGTTCGGGAGAGGGGTGGGATTAAATTTTGGGGAATCAAATTCAAAATGGGAATTGACACAGTTACGTTTTGCTGATGATACTGTGCTTATGGGAGATTCTAAAGAAAAATTGCAAAGGTTAGTGGATGAGTTTGGGAATGTGTGTAAAGGTAGAAAGCTGAAAGTGAACATAGAAAAGAGTAAGGTGATGAGGGTGTCAAATGATTTAGATAAAGAAAAAATGGATATCAAATTGGGGAGGAGGAGTATGGAAGAAGTGAATGTTTTCAGATACTTGGGAGTTGACGTGTCGGCGGATGGATTTATGAAGGATGAGGTTAATCATAGAATTGATGAGGGAAAAAAGGTGAGTGGTGCGTTGAGGTATATGTGGAGTCAAAAAACGTTATCTATGGAGGCAAAGAAGGGAATGTATGAAAGTATAATAGTACCAACACTTTTATATGGGTGTGAAGCTTGGGTGGTAAATGCAGCAGCGAGGAGGCGGTTGGAGGCAGTGGAGATGTCCTGTTTAAGGGCAATGTGTGGTGTAAATATTATGCAGAAAATTCGGAGTGTGGAAATTAGGAGAAGGTGTGGAGTTAATAAAAGTATTAGTCAGAGGGCAGAAGAGGGGTTGTTGAGGTGGTTTGGTCATTTAGAGAGAATGGATCAAAGTAGAATGACATGGAAAGCATATAAATCTATAGGGGAAGGAAGGCGGGGTAGGGGTCGTCCTCGAAAGGGTTGGAGAGAGGGGGTAAAGGAGGTTTTGTGGGCTAGGGGCTTGGACTTCCAGCAAGCGTGCGTGAGCGTGTTAGATAGGAGTGAATGAAGACGAATGGTACTTGGGACCTGACGATCTGTTGGAGTGTGAGCAGGGTAATATTTAGTGAAGGGATTCAGGGAAACCGGTTATTTTCATATAGTCGGACTTGAGTCCTGGAAATGGGAAGTACAATGCCTGCACTTTAAAGGAGGGGTTTGGGATATTGGCAGTTTGGAGGGATATGTTGTGTATCTTTATATGTGTATGCTTCTAGACTGTTGTATTCTGAGCACCTCTGCAAAAACAGTGATAATGTGCAAGTGTGGTGAAAGTGTTGAATGATGATGAAAGTATTTTCTTTTTGGGGATTTTCTTTCTTTTTTGGGTCACCCTGCCTCGGTGGGAGACGGCCGACTTGTTGAAAAAAAAAAAAAAATTATATATATATATATATATATATATATATATATATATATATATATATATATATATATATATATATATATATACACACACACACACATACATGTACAAACATATATATATACACCCATCTGGGTTTTCTTCTATATTCTTTCTAGTTCTTGTTTATTTCCTCTTGCCTCCATTAGCCATGCGTGTTGTAAGAGGCGACTAAAATGCTGGGAGCAAGAGGCTAGTAACCTCTTTTCCTGTATATATTACTAAATGTAAAAGGAGAAACTTTCGTTTTTCCTTTTGGGCCACCCCACCTCGGTGGGATACGGCCGGTGTGTTGAAAGAATGATATATATATATATATATATATATATATATATATATATATATATATATATATATATATATATATATATATATATATATATGTCGTGCCGAATAGGTAAAACTGGTCACTTAGCAAGAACTCATTTAAAATTAAGTCCTTTCTAAAATTTTCTCTTATGCGTTTAAAAATATATTTTTTCATTTATGTTAATGTAAAATATAACAATTTTGCACCAAAAGAACCTTAGAAAACTTACCTAACTTACGCAATTTCATTTAGTCTAATCTAACTAAATATATTTTTGATAAGCTTACAATAATTGAATTATAAACAAACACAATGAAATATATTTTTTCGTTAGATTCAGAATGATTTTTGCGAAAAACTGCACAATCCAGGGCAACATGGGTTCAGGGCAGGTCGCTCCTGCCTCTCACAACTACTGGATCACTATGATATGGCCTTGGATGCACTGGAAGAAAAACAGAATGCAGATGTAATATACACAGACTTTGCAAAGGCGTTTGACAAGTGCGATCATGGCGTAATAGCGCACAAAATGCGTGCTAAAGGAATAACTGGGAAAGTGGGGAGATGGATCTTCAACTTCCTAACCAATCGAACACAAAGAGCAGTGGTCAACAGAGTTAAATCGGAGGCTGCCATAGTGAAGAGCTCTGTTCCACAAGGTACAGTACTTGCACCCATCCTGTTCCTCATCCTCATATCAGACATAGACAGAGATGTAATCCACAGCATCGTATCATCCTTTGCAGACAATATTAGGATCTGCATGAGACTGTCATCTATTGAGGACACGGTTAACCTCCAAGAAGATATAAACCAAGTTTTCCAGTGGGCAACGGAAAACAATATGATGTTCAATGAGGGCAAATTTCAACTACTCCGTTATGGAAAACTGGAGGAGATAATAACTAGAACAAAATATACTACAAACTCTGGCCATACAATAGAGCGGAAAAATAATGTAAGGGACCTGGGAGTAGTAATGTCTGAGGATCTCACTTTCAAGGATCACAACAGTGCTACGATCACAAGTGCAAAGAAAATGATAGGATGGATAATGAGAACGTTCAAAACGAGAGATGCTAAGCCAATGATGATCCTTTTCAAATCACTTGTTCTCTCTAGGCTGGAGTGCTGCTGTACATTAACATCTCCGTTCAAAGCAGGTGAAATTGCAGATCTAGAGAGTGTACAGAGAACCTTTACAGCACGTAAAAGTTCTGTCAAGCACCTTAACTACTGGGAACGCTTGGAAGCACTTGACTTGTACTCGTTGGAACGCAGGAGAGATATATCATAATCTACACTTGGAAAATCTTAGAAGGAATGGTCCCGAATCTGCACACAGAAATCACTCCCTACGAAAGTAAAAGACTGGGCAGGCGATGCAAAATACCCCCAATTAAAAGTAGGGGCGCCATTGGTACACTAAGAGAAAACACCATAAGTGTCTGGGGCCCAAGACTGTTCAACAGCCTCCCACCAAGCATAAGGGGAATTACCAATAGGCCCCTGGCTGCCTTCAAGAGGTAACTGGACAGATACCTAAAGTCAGTGCCGGATCAGCCGGGCTGTGGTTCGTACGTTGGACTACTACCGGGAGCCCCTGGGGCGCTGATCCCCGGAATAACCTCTAGGTAGACAAATTTTCGCCTGCCTTATTCGGTAAGAAGAGTGTTGCTATTTAAGCCAAAATCTGAAGTTTTACCTATTCGGCATTATTATATATATATATATATATATATATATATATATATATATATATATATATATATATATATATATATATATATATCTCGTGCCGAATATGTAAAACTGGTCAATTAGCAAGAACTCATTTAAAATTAAGTCCTTTCCGAAATTTTCTCTTATAGTTTAAAGATATATTTTTTCATTAATGTTAATGTAAAAATTTTTAATTTTGCACCAAAAGAATCTTAGAAAACTTACCTAACCTTATTATAACAAGCTCAATTTATTTTAGCCTAACCCAACTAAATATATTTTAGATTTGTTTACAGTAATTTAATACTAAACAAACACAATGAAATATATATTTTTTCGTTAGGTTCAGAATGATTTTGGCGGAATTATTGCATACACAAATTTTCACTTGTTCTATATGGCAAGATGAGCGTTGCCAAGATGAACTTGCCAAGATGGCAAGTTCTGCCTATTCGGCACGACATATATATATATATATATTAGACACCGAGCTCCACTCCTGTCAGTTAAGAACAGGAAACAGGTTTCAGTGGGTACCGACTTGCCAAAACTGGGCAGTTAAAGATTGGGAAAATGTCGCATGAATTGAGAATAGTGATTTTGGCTGCGACATGCAGATTGTAGGGTCAAAATTTGGCGTAAACATGGATCCATCCTGTCTTTGGAGCAGATAAATCTGCAGCAACTGTGTGAGGATGCTAACTGCGTGATGCTGTCATGCCAACCTGGATCACGATCTCCAAGGGATGTTTCCAGCACCCTATTGAATTCATGCCACGAAGAATTCAGGTTGTTCTGGGAGCAAAGGGGATGTCCTAAACATTACTAGAAGGATATACCTAATTAAGTGGCCATTGATACATAAAGTTCATCCAAGAAACTACATGTACGTTCATGATAATTTTCTCAATGATTAACTCTAAAGGGGCGTCTTATAGCGACATACAAAAGAGTGACATCAAACACTAGTAGGGGTCACTAGCATTTTACTAGTAGTAATAGCAGTAGTAGTAGCTTTTTTTTTTACGTTGTTGAATTTACAAATTAAGAGCTGTTATCTCCGCTTGCTTCAAATAAAAGCTTCAAGCTATACTATCACTCCCAGGATGCCACCCATAACAGTAAGCTGACACCTGGGTACCTATTTACCGCTAGTGAATAAAGGCAACACGTGTAAGGAAACCTGCCCAGTCATCTCGACTTCCCTCATTAATAAACTTAGGTCGTTCGATTGTGAACCGAAGGCACTACCTCAAAACTACGAATCACCATAATCCTAGAAAAGGCTGAGCTTAAATGAAGATGAGATAGGACAATAGTATTAATTAAGACTTACAAACTCAAACAAAAAAATTGTGCTCTTCTTAACGCAACTTATTTAGGAATGGTAACCTGCGAAGAATCCTTTAAGTTGCCCACTAACACTGTAGGGGTGGAATACGAACACTAAGAAAGAGGAAAAGTGGAGGTCAGTCATGTTGCAGAGAGCAGAGGTTAATCATACCCAGATTTATTCACGTGACAAAGAAAACACCGGCTTGTAACAGGTCATGACTCAAGTGTATCCTGCAGCAGGTCATGTGTACTCTGCAGCGGCTCGTCAATTCTTGCAAAAGTCTTAAAGAACTCATGACATACTCTGCAGCAGAACGATTTACTGTATGATGTAGCAAAGATAAGCTCGGTTCATGGGCTGTGGAAGGGGTATTAAGTGGATGATGCAAGAAAACGAGGTTGAGGCAGAGGTAGATTGAGGAGACTTATGGTTTGAGAATGGAGATATTAAGGGAAAGGTAGAGAATATGATGTTAAATTTAAAATAGAGAAGTATCACAATCTAAGGGCAGAGGGATTGGAGGAAGCAGAATTCAGGTGGGTGGTGGTGGAGATACAAAGAGAGGGAAGGAGATACGGATGGGGAGAGGTGAAAAGGAGTGTTACAAGAGGGAGATAGAAGAGGCCGTATTGAACGCGAATTCAGTGGAAAGGCAAGACCTAGAGGGAGGTATTTGGAAAGGGTATAAACTTAGTGGAGGCGGAGCGGAAGAGTGAGGGAGGACTAACAACGCCACACGCTGCACCATTCACATGGAAATGGAGTCGGAGTCAGGCGTGGTTACCCGCCCTCAATTATCAATCAAACGTGAAGGGTAACGTGAGCCGACAAGGTGGTGGGTTGTGGTGTGCGTCGGCTCACCTCATCCATTATGCAAGCTGGCAGCCCGGCCTCACGCCACACTCTCCACAACATAACGAACCACATAATCAAGAGACAAACACAATCATGACTAATTCACAGGGCCGTAGCTTGTCGCGAATGTCGGTGCCTGTCAACACTGTGGTGCACAGGTCGAGGCGAATATGATGCACAGCTGACCGGGCGTGTAGACGAGCCCTACCTGCTGTCTGCCACCACTGCCTCTCAGGGAACATTATCAATACCAGTCTATGCCAGCATTCTCACACCACACCAGACACGCGTGTGCTGGACCCGCACTCTGTGCACACCGTTAGGATCATAACCAAAGCTTCACAAATTCGATTCCTGTGATAAAAAAGAGGCAAGAAAAGTGTCTACTTACATCTGATATCCACAGTCATCTAGCAGTATGTAAGTACATGGAGTGGATAATTATATGATCCAAACTGGATTAGACTGTTGTGGGAAACATCCAAGGAAAGGATCCCTCACCTCAGAGGAAATACTTGGCATTACTGAGTTATCTTGGGTAAATATACCCAAAGATAACCAGTGGGTGGTCTGAGGAGAGTCTAAGCGAGTGATGGTTCTCTATGTAACTGTGCTGAGTGAACCAGCTTAGTGGACATGGTCCACTAAGCTGGCTCACTCAGCAGTCTAACGAAATTTGTTATCCTTGTCAACCCAACATTCTATATGCAACTTATCCTCGAGTCTGAATTTAAATGTACGTTTAATATGCTTGCTTTAAAAAAACAGTAATAAATTAAAGCAAACATACATTAGAGATTATTTAACCCATGTAATTTAATAAACAGAGAATACAACGAATATTAAACAGAAAAGACTAGAAGCACAATTTAACAGAAATATGCTCGGTAAATGATAATTTTTGTTCATTCGAATGAGTTTAGAAATTACAACAGAAAGCTGGCACGAATAGGAAGTTTAATTTAAAATCACGTTAAATTTAATGGATTTGTATTTACGAGCGCGTCGAAATCACATTCGTCCAGGTCTAATAACCGTAGATTTATGTGACATTACCGATTCGTCCGAGAGATTTTTTTTTCGTATGGTTTAAGCTTAGGTAAGGAATCAGAATATTACTGTATCGTGGAAATCAAAATCTCAGTCAGGAGAGAAAATTAGCACAAGTGAAATCCTTCCCACCTTCCCCACATATTGTAGCTTAGAAAGGAAACGCAGTACTATGCATATATAACGAGGAGACGAGCCTTAACCACGACACCACATTCAAGTTGTTGTTGTTGGGAGATTGACGGAGGTCAGTACTCATACCCATAATTGTTTTTATATACAACACACATTAAAATAAAAAGATAAAATTAGAAAATAATAGCAACGAATATAAATACTCGGCACAAATACAGCAAGCACAGCCAAGGAGGCATCTCAAGCCTCTCGGCATTGATCAAAAAATGCAAAGTTTGGAGGCAATCCTGGAGGAGCCTAATACAAGTCCTCCTGTAAACAGTTACACATTAGTTATTTAGCCGTCTAACATTACACCACATGCGTGTTTTTTATACTGTATCTAATAGAATTCGATATTATTCAAATTCGAAACTTACAGGCTCGATCATCCGTCCTTAACTACTCGCCTAACTGCTAGAAAAAAATTATTCCAGATTCATATACACACTAAATTTATTTATTCATTTATACTGTTAAACTTCCTCATTACACCCAAGTTAAGTTCATTCATTCGTTGGCACACACACGTGGTATTTACAGTAATTTATTAATCCGTAAACATGCATGCTAAGTCCATTCATTTATCCAAAAACATACGATAAGTACTTACATACACGCACGCACTCACGCACACGCACGCACTCACGCACACACACACATTTTACAAAAATAGGCATATGGAATGTCGAAATATACCTACTCAAAAGCTTCAAAAAATAGTCACTGAAGTTATTTATAAAAAAATATGCAGGAGTTGTAATTCAACACTCTCAAGAGAAACTCTATTTTTGTTTTTAGCTCAACTCGGAGGCCCAGAAGCTGGAGCTCAGCTTCCTTATGAAGCCCAGGAACTGAAACTCTACAACCTTACGAGGCCCAGGAATACAAGTGCCAGACACTGCCAGATGAACACAAGTGATAGACACTGCCAGATGAACGCAAGTGACAGACACTGCCAGAGGAACACAAGTGCCAGACCCTGTCAGAGGAACACAAGTGCCAGACACTGCCAGATGAACGCAAATGCCAGACACTGCCAGATGAACGCAAGTGACAGACACTGCCAGATGAACGCAAGTGACAGACACTGCCAGATGAACGCAAGTGCCAGACACTGCCAGATGAACGCAAATGCCAGACACTGCCAGATGAACACAAGTGCCAGACACTGCCAGAGGAACACAAGTGATAGACACTGCCAGAGGAACGCAAGTGACAGACACTGCCAGAGGAACACAAGTGCCAGACCCTGTCAGAGGAACACAAGTGCCAGACCCTGTCAGAGGAACACAAGTGCCAGACCCTGCCAGAGGAACACAAGTGCCAGACCCTGTCAGAGGAACACAAGTGCCAGACCCTGTCAGAGGAACAAGTGCCAGACCCTGCCAGAGGAACACAAGTGCCAGACCCTGCCAGAGGAACACAAGTGCCAGACCCTGCCAGAGGAACACAAGTGCCAGATCCTGCCAGAGGAACACAAGTGCCAGACCCTGCCAGAGGAACACAAGTGCCAGACCCTGCCAGAGGAACACAAGTGCCAGACCCTGCCAGAGGAACACAAGTGCCAGACCCTGCCAGAGGAACACAAGTGCCAGACCCTGCCAGAGGAACACAAGTGCCAGACCCTGCCAGAGGAACCATGAAACTCACGATGGTTCTAGCCACATCTTAAACATTTATTCATGGAAAGTTGCAATTAAGCTCAATTTTCTAATTTTGTGGAGAAGTGTAGGAGAAAAAAATTAACATCTCCAAAATAGCTAAAGAAAACTGAGTAAAATTTATATATGATATACCACTTCCATTATTTTTTAAAATTTATTTACAAATCCTATAAAGACAAGAAATTTAAAAAAAATTAATTAAGTTTAAATTATTAAAATTAAGGGAAAGTCATTAATGGAAAGTATTAAAAAGATAAATGTGTGATGCCAAGTGTTTATCGTCAATAAATGAAAATTTTAAAACCATACTACTGAAATAGGTGTTGGATTACCAGCCAAAAAGTCAAGCTATTAAAAGAAATTTTAACACAAAATTTGACATTATTATTTATGTTCAGTTTGACAAACTGGACAGAAAGATGTAAATCTGTACAGTGCATAATCTTGTCTAAGGGCGAACGTGTACTAATTTAAAAAAAAATCTGAAGTGCTAGATTTTCGTGAAGTTACTAACGAAATGGTTTGTTGCCCTTTCCCTCATTATTATTATTATTAATTATTATTATTATTATTATAAAAAAGAAGCGCTAAGCCTACAAGGGTCATACAGCACTCCTGCTTTCCCCCAGCCTCGAAACTTTACGAGTTTAAGAAGGTTAAAATAGGTTATGATTAATTTCTGTTAATTCCATGTAATTATTTTCATGGTTTTGTATACGTTGACATAAAAATGTGGTTGTAGAAGGCGGAAGTTATTATCTTGAGGGATGAGGTAAAAAAATTACACGAGTTTTTAATTAATATGGCGATTTGTTTTGAAATGAGACAGAGTATGAGGTGGGAACCTGGGATAGATGAGGTGAATACCAGGACTTAGTGATATAGGACGGTAAGTTTGATGAGTAAATTCACACATGATGTTTTAACTATAGTATTCTGCACACGTACGCGCACGCACGCGCACACACACACACACACACACACACACACACACACACACACACACACACACACACAAATGTATTCCTCAATATTCGTGAAAAATAATATGGAGGAGAAAGTGTTCAACAAATTAGGCAAGATGACAATTAAAGGTGAGCACTCTCAGGACCAGACGTGGCTCTCTGCTCAATATATTCAACCTTATTTTTAGCCCTTGGAAACAATTATGAAGAAAAGAACAAGTTCTTCACGTACGGAGCTGAGACGTGGAGGACTTGGCAGCTCGAGCGTGAAGATTATAGCCACTAACACAAGGTGACGTAAGGGCGGCAGTAGTAGACCTGCCTGACCTATGCCCACACACCACGCCTGCAACAACACAATCAGAGGCCGCAAGACATCGGGAAACAAGCATACGAGAAAGGGTAATTTCTTGCTTTATTAACATAGAAAAATAACAATGGTGGTACATAATAGAAAAGCGTGAGGGGAAGAGGAGAGCTTCTCTCGAGTCTAAATCAACAATTGTGTTCTAAGCCATGAGGCAGCTGGAGTAAAACAGGTCACGTGTAGGACAAACAGGGAGGTCAGGCTGGGGTCACCTGTCTGACGGAGGGGCCACTTCAGCACACCATCTACCCTCCCACTCCCTGCTACATACACACATGCTAACATTCTTTCTTTCTTTAACCTTCTCCAGCCTTCTCACCAGCTCCCCTATTCAACTATGACTGACAGGCGAGGCGCTCGGCCCCGGGTGGAGGATCTCTCGTCTTTTGTGGACATTTGGGCAGGATCTGGCGGGCCCACACTCCACCAGCTGCCGTGTGTGGACATTCCTCAGGCTGCACCACCAGCAGTTTCTCACAGTATTCTTCAAACGGCCAACAACTTAGTCGTTTTACTTAAAAGACGAGCAAGTGTGGGCAAGACTGCATACACAGACACGAGGGAAGCTTCTGTATCGATGGGCTTTCTGCCTGGCTGACGTCGAGAAATTTAGATTGGTAGGGGTCAGGCAGCATGTGGGAGTTATCCAGCAGACGCCACTTACACAGCTCCTGCTGGGGATGGAGTGGAAAAGAATATTGCCAAGGAGATAATCCACAGTTAAGCGAGGAGAGCGACTGACAAGGAGACTTCACTAAACATGCTGGTTGTACACAATCCTTGTTATTATTGCTTAAACGATTCTTTGGAGTTTTCAGCTGTGTGGAAGACGTACGAGGCAACTGCATTAACAATTTTCAGTGTTGTATGTTATTGCAGAATCTAATTGCCAACTGTTGAATGCGTTAGTAATGGTCTAAGTAGATAGACGATATTGCCATGGAGCAGATTTTTTAATTTTAAACAGACTTCTGTAAATAACACAAAAACTAGTGAGAGAGAGAGAGAGAGAGAGAGAGAGAGAGAGAGAGAGAGAGAGAGAGAGAGAGAGAGAAACAAATGCTACAGGTGGTGCTGAAGACAGCGCCACGCTAGCACATGCGGCTACCCGATGAACTACACAATAAATGCATACAGTTACAAAATTTTCCTTAAAAAACTAATTAACGTCCTATTATAAACATTTTACGTCATGATAAAATTCTTATATTCGAGGGGAAGCGCTAAACCCACAGGGATCACAGCTCCTACGACGGAGCTGGGAAATCAAATTTAATCCGAAGAAGGCAAGAGCAGCTCCAACTTCTTGGATCACGAGCCTCTCACTTGAAGCTGTTGTTTCACCAGCAGTATTGAAAATTTTAATTATCATGTGAACGCAAGTAATAATAATGAAGCTACGTTGTGAAGAAGCAAATTATCGTGATTTTCAACATAACTTGCTCTCTGAAGGACTTTTAAAGGTGAAAATTTAAGAAAAGTAGAATTTTATGGAAATAAAACCCTAGGTAAAAGTACTGAGACAATATTGTTGGTTTAAGGAGTAAACAAGAGACTTGTGTAGGCACCTAGTTGTGGTTGCGAGGGTCGAGTCAACGCTCTTGAACTCTCAAGTGCATGCGACTGGTTTCATTACTTTCCTGTCTCTTAGGCTCTATTTTTATCGTAAATTTACTTCCGTCGCATCCTTGTTTCAGTCAGTTCAATTTCTGTGATAAATGGTTTAGAAGACGACAAGTTGAAGACCGAGACACTGGTGCAACATTTGTGAATCTTTATTGAGGAAATATTTCGCCACACAGTGGCTTCATCAGTCCAATTAAAAAAAGAACGTTAGAAAATGGAGGTTTTTGAGGTAATCAGTCCATCAGCCTGAAATAAATGTGTTAAGTCCATTAGTCCTCAAGACTGAGGGACTGAACAAGCAGTTTGACCGCACTACCACAAGACCTTAGAGGATCTTTCCAGTTATCACGTTTTCCTAGTCTTTGTATTGATAAAGCCACTGGATGGCGAAACGTCTACATAAAGATTCCCAGATGTTGCACATGTGTCTTAATTCTTCGTCGTCCTTAGTCAGATGTAGTCCTCTTAGGCTAATTCATCTTTTACTCTTCCCTCGTCATCTCTAGCTTGTATTATTAGTTTTTTTTTATCGTCCGTAAACAGTGAAATACAGAAATTAATATTTTGGCGCCTCACATATGTATAATAGGAACAATGTTGGTCCCAGCACTGATCCTTGTGGGACCTTACTCATCACATTTACCAATCCTGGTACATCCTGATGCTGTCTTCTCTTCCTTAGAAAAAAAAAAGATGACGGAGAAATGGGGGAAATGAAGAGGCAGATGATAAATAAGAACCCCTCCCCTCCGCTCCCCCCCCAAAAAAATAGGAGACACTAGAATATGAAAACGAAGATGAAGGAGAATTGCCGAACATGACCGGTCATATTCAGCGCCCCCTACGGTTGTCAGTGTTGAACCAGAGTTCATCATGGTGGATAATTATCAAGGAGTAGCCGTCTCGTGATTGGCTGCCGAGAAGAGGAATGAGGTATGACTGAGACGGGGCTGGGAGAGGGTAGGGGAAGGACGGAATAGAGGATGGGGAGAAGGTAGGTGAAGGGAAGAGCAGAGGATGGGGAGAAGGCAGGTGAAGGGAAGAGCAGAGGATGGGGAGAAGGTAGGAGACAGACTGATGGTAGGGCGGGAAGACTAGGGAAGGGTTGGGGTGCCGGGGAGGAGGCAGTGAGTGAAGTGAAAAGTTAAATGATCTTGGGGTGATTAGATCTCAACAGATAGAAGGGTTAAGAGAAAGAGGGTAAAAGGGAGGGGAAAAGAGCGCGAGTCAGAGGGGAGGAGAGAGAGAGAGAGAGAGAGAGAGAGAGAGAGAGAGAGAGAGAGAGAGAGAGAGAGAGAGAGAGAGAGAGAGAGAGAGAGAGAAAGAGATAGAGAGAAGAGATAGAGAGAAGAGATAGAGAGGAGAAAGAGAGAGACAGAGACAGAGAGACAGACAGAGAGACAGAAAGAGAGAGACAGAGAGACAGAAAGAGAGAGACAGAGAGAGAGAGACAGAGAGAGAGAGACAGAGAGAGACAGAGAGAGACAGAGACAGAGACAGAGACAGACAGAGACAGACAGAGACAGACAGTCAGACCGATTGACCCAGTCGACTCGATACAAAAAATCTCCTTTGCAATGACGTATTCATTATAACTGCCAGTAAAAATAAGTAAGGTATTCCTTTCTAAACCGACACTATAAAAAATACTACTTCTATTGCCAGGCTTCGAAAAAAAAGCCTGGGTTAAAAACCAGCTCTTAGCTTATAAAATACATGATATGAACTCTAATTTATCGTAAGGAACTCTCTGGTTCTTCAACATTTACATTATTATTATTATTATAATCAAGGGGGAAGCGCTAAACCCGGAGGATTATAAAGCGCCTGGGGGGGAGGGATGTGGAAGGCATTCAGGCTTAATTCGGGGAACTGGAGCACAGATCCAATTCCCTAAATCAAGAGCCCCTCACCAACATCAAGGAACCTTCCTTGAGGGGTTCAACATTTACAAATCATCATAATCTTATTCCTGAAAACACAATGTTTGTGTAAAATACTTGCAACTTAACTTAAAGCGTACTAGTGTTGACGCGTCGCTGTGGTACTGCTCCTCTACTTATGTTTAGGTTAGCTTAGGTTAATGTATATCTATATTTCCGTATAAATGCGGTAATAATGAAACTTATAAAGAATGGTTGAGGTCTGGCAGAGCACGTAGCACATCAGAATTTGGAGCATGCATTTTGACTGGCACGGTAAATAGAATGTGAAGGATGGGTTGAAGACAGTATTGTATTGTGTTGATCTCGTGTGAGGGACTGGTTGATGGCAGTACTGGAGTGTATTGATCTCGTGTAAGGGACTGGTTGATGGCAGTACTGGAGTGTGTTGATCTCGTGTGAGGGACTGGTTGATGGCAGTACTGGAGTGTGTTGATCTCGTGTAAGGGACTGGTTGATGGCAGTACTGGAGTGTGTTGATCTCGTGTGAGGGACTGGTTGATGGCAGTACTGGAGTGTGTTGATCTCGTGTGAGGGACTGGTTGATGGCAGTACTGGAGTGTGTTGATCTCGTGTGAGGGACTGGTTGATGGCAGTACTGGAGTGTGTTGATCTCGTGTGAGGGACTGGTTGATGGCAGTACTGGAGTGTGTTGATCTCGTGTGAGGGACTGGTTGATGGCAGTACTGGAGTGTGTTGATCTCGTGTGAGGGACTGGTTGATGGCAGTACTGGAGTGTGTTGATCTCGTGTGAGGGACTGGTTGATGGCAGTACTGGAGTGTGTTGATCTCGTGTGAGGGACTGGTTGATGGCAGTACTGGAGTGTGTTGATCTCGTGTGAGGGACTGGTTGATGGCAGTACTGGAGTGTGTTGATCTCGTGTGAGGGACTGGTTGATGGCAGTACTGGAGTGTGTTGATCTCGTGTGAGGCAGTGGTTGAAGGCAGTACTGGAGTGTGTTGATATCGTGTGAGGGACTGGTTGATGGCAGTACTGGAGTGTGTTGATCTCGTGTGGGGGATTGGTTGAAGACAGTACTGGAGTGTGTTGATATCGTGTGAGGGACTGGTTGATGGCAGTACTGGAGTGTGTTGATCTCGTGTGAGGGACCGGTTGATGGCAGTACTGGAGTGTGTTGATCTCGTGTGAGGGACTGGTTGATGGCAGTACTGGAGTGTGTTGATCTCGTGTGAGGGACTGGTTGATGGCAGTACTGGAGTGTGTTGATATCGTGTGAGGGACTGATTGAAGACAGTAGTGGAGTGCGTTGATCTCGTGTGAGGGACTGGTTGAAGACAGTACTGGAGTGTGTTGATCTCGTGTGAGGGACTGACTGAAGACAGTATTCGAGTGCTTTAATCTCGTGTGAGGGACTGGCTGAAGACAGTACTGGAGTGCGTTGATCTCGTGTGAGGGACTGGTTGAAGACAGTACTGGAGTGTGTTGATCTCGTGTGAGGGACTGACTGAAGACAGTATTCGAGTGCTTTAATCTCGTGTGAGGGACTGGCTGAAGACAGTACTGGAGTGTGTTGATCTCGTGTGAGGGACTGGCTGAAGACAGTACTGGAGTGTGTTGATCTCGTGTGAGGTACTGGTTGAAGACAGTACTGGAGTGTGTTGATCTCGTGTGAGGGACTGGTTGAAGACAGTACTGGAGTGTGTTGATCTCCTGTGAGAGACTGGCTGAAGACAGTACTGGAGAGTGTTGATCTCGTATTGGGAACAGTTTAAGACAGTGCCGGATGATCAGTATACACATTTAACCTCGATGAATCCTGGCCAATTCTGGCGAAAACCGTATATAATATTTCTACCATAATTCTTACTATAGACAAATGTTTCATTAATGTAACCTAGGAGGTGTCAATGAAACTTCCGATTGTTGGTAACGAAGACAAAGTTTCATCCAACACAAGTTTTCTAAGCAAATGTACTTGAAAAAGTCAAATGTCTTGAGAAACTTTGTACAAATAAAGGTCTTCATTGCGGTCCTGTGATTGTTACCTAATATAACCTTATTTTAATGCTGTACTAATTCATTATCTTCTAACAAACCTCTTCTAAAGAGTGTAAAAGGCACAATATATTGACTGGAGCAATACACAAATAACCCAACAATACACAACCCACATATATGACAACGTTTCGGTCCGACCATTAACTAGTTAATGGTCCGAGTCGGATCCTAAGTCATAAGTTTGTCTTCTATGTGCGTGCTATTTGTGCGTTATACCTCTTTTACTAAACACTTCCTCAATATTTTTAACTTGTACTTTTCTTGTGATCTACTACAATGTTTCTCCAAACTTTTAGTTCGTGTTTTCCTCCTCTGCTCCAGTCTCTGCCAACAAACATCTCTTCCATTTCTTGATAACATTAGAAGGCACCAGCACAAAATATTACTATGCATTTATTTTTCAGAATATTAATTGTGCTTGCTTATCCTTCTCCAGCATCTTAACTAACCGTATCCTTCACGAAATTATTAGGGACATTTCCAGAGTTTGGGCCGATTAAGACTGACAACGAATCTAAAGGTACAACTTTAGTCTTGCCTTTTTGTTCAGCCTCATCGGACAGCTTAAGGGTAATTAGTTCGGTTTTGATTATACTTACCAGGAGAATTTGCTGATTTTTAAGATATTTGACATGCTTTTGGTGTCTACACCACTCGATGCTCCAGCCGCATTGTTTTCGTAATGTAGCCACTATCGACATTACAAGTGTTGATAGTGGCTAGGTATTCCCTCCTCATTAATATCAGTTACATATCTTTTCCATTTTGTGTTTAGTAACATCATACATTGTCTCACTTTCTTCACCATTGAGGACTTTATTTTCCAAGTACTGCTGTCAGAGTTTATGTAGTTCATGATAATTTAGAACATTGTTACATTTTCACACTTATCTGACAGTACGTTTTATTAAGAGCAATCACTAGACAATTCAAGGAAAAGGCCATCTTTCACACAGTCTTTCTGTCCTTCTCTGTTCATTTTCGTTCTTTTCCTCCTTCCATTTGCTTGCTTCCTTGCTCTCGCTCTCTCTCTCTCTCTCTCTCTCTCTCTCTCTCTCTCTCTCTCCCCGTTTCAGCTCATTTCACTGGGTGATCGCCCTCCCTCACTCCCTTGTCCCTGAAGGCACCCAGGTGAGGGAGCTGGAGCCCCTCGTCTCAGGTAGCAGCATCAACATGCGTAAAATGAGCCTCTAGTGTTCGTTTTAGGCGTGGCACGAAGTGTTAGGGCGGCAGTAGGAAGGTTAACGATGGCCCTAGTCTACTTCTGACGTTTATATAGTGGCCAAGGCTAACTTATGTGCACTAGCGACTCACCTGGGCTGTTTGCCTATCTGCATTTTGCATAGTGATTTGACCCTTCGTATCTGCGCATATTTTTAACCGGGCGTTATGCAAATCAGCACGAAAAATTTATCAGCTTTGTTTTAATCAGAAAGTATTTCAGCGATATAAATGTTCCGCAGGAAGAGAGCAAGAACTGCTGTTCAAGAAGTTCATTAACATCAAGTGACAGGGAGGGGGTCGAACAGTGCCGTAGAATTTATCCTGGCTTCCGCTCCGCGATCCTGGGGCAAATCAAGCAGGGGCGCTTTACTCTTGTTAAAATTCGCAATATCTGGTCAATCAAAACGTCAGCTCATTTACGGGTTAGAAATATGGCATGAAAAGCCCCCTACAGCGCAACATTCTGATGATGCCTCAGTTAACTCTAGTGTGGTACATTCCTGGTAGTATGAGATTAGCCAGTTACAGCATGCTCGGGCCTACGTGCCCGGGGGATTGAAGCCAAAAAGAATGGGTTTTATTTAAATAAGTTTTCATACAGGATAAACCTGCAATAAGCTGATTGCATCTGTTATTTCCAGATATATTTTGAGAACAAGTGAAGTTTACTCCTTATCGACAACTTATCACTTCCTAACCCTCTAACATCTGGTTTGCTTCTCCAAAAGACAAGTTTTTTTTATTTTACCGAAATTAAAGATTGTAAATCTTCCAAAAATTACGTATAATTATATTTTTAATCATGGTTTGCGATAAAGAAATCCATGTCAAGATCTGCTCAGGTCATGTGATGGCCTGAAGGCGTTAATAATACTGCCTGTCGAGCAGATTTTTTCCCCCACCCTCCTTAATCCACAGGTGCAATCTTTATCATAACAAATGGACCAGAGACTGAAGATGAATAGCTTACATTATTTCCTACATTTGTCTTGCTCAAGGTAGTGTTAAGTAGCAATTATCATCACTAATGAAAGTCGCTAATGGGGCTGCTGCAGCAATGGTCAGCTCTGAGCTCTGTGAAGGCTCTCGCTTGCTCACTAGCCTCTCTTGCTCCTATCATCTTCATCTCATGATTGAGGGGAAACTGAATATGATTATGATTTTGTGATATGCAAATAAGACTCAACCGATGAGGCCCAGTACGACCGCGACTGATATAGCCTGGTCGATACTTATCTGTGTTGTCCTATCCTGAACAGCCCTTCCCTGGTCCAGATGGGAACTGATCCTGATGGAGACTCGGGCAGGTCCTGATGGAGACTCGGGCAGGTTTTGAAGCGGGTAGGTCCTGAGGAGAACGGGGTAGGGAGGGGGGGATAGCAACAGGTCCTGATGGATAGGCAAGAGGATCCTGAGGGTGACATCCATCAGGCTAGGGCGGGTGCTCGTCACTCACCACCTGCAACCACAGAATTTGTGCCGTATTTACGGCTGCACAATAATGGACTTTACATTTTCACAGCCACCGCGACAAAGGTTAAAGAATGCATATTCACCTCGACTGAATTTGATGGCTTTGCTGGACCCTTTCAATCATATTGTTTTCGTAATCATACTCTTTTCCATTCCAGAGTTTTCCATGATTAATTGGCGGAGAAAGCACAGAAATTACAAAATCAATCTTCACAGATTAGTGTCTTAGTCATTTTACCGATGGTCTTGAGCAAGAGTTAAAAAAACAGTTTCCTTGGGAAGATGGACGTAAAAAAAAAAACCATGCATGTGTTAGGTCAGACTGCTATTTTTATAACCAGAGATCTAATACCAGTTATTTGCATGTCCTTATATTCTTCCAGTTTTGTAATTTTTTGATTAGTTGATAGTCGGGGATCTTATGCTCTTGAACGCCATATATATAAAGCTACTATAACTGCACATCTTGAAGACCTGTACTCCCATGCACTCCGTACTCTCACTCACCCAAGCACGCATTCACACACTGGCACACGAATTTGAGGACTACTTCGATGACCAACTTAGTGAGAAAAATCTTATGTAAGTCTGGACAACAAATCTCGTTCATATCAAATGTACAGCGTTTATAATCTAGGAATATTTCAGTCATTTACTAGACACACAGCAATCTCTCAGGCAGTCGTTCATGTTTTTACATCCATAGTAGCAAATTAAGTATTCACATTACACCCTTACGTGGCATATCCTTTCAGCAATAATCACAGTACATTCAGGGAGAAGTACTAAAACTGTAGGAGTCATGACAGCGCCTGTGGAAAAGAAGTTAACTTGATAAATATGCAAGGAAGGGAAGGGAAGCTTCCATCCTATGTATCAAGAGTCCATCACACCGACATCTCCATCCATTCCCATAAAGGGGTGTAAAAAACATCGAAGCCACGACTTTTAGATACATAGTATTAAACCTTCACCTCACCTTCAAGTTACATATTTCACATTCCAGCACAACGTTCTTAAAAATGAGCATCTTAATGTTCTCCCATCTTGACTCTTGCACCAGCTGTTTCGCACTTACATTCCCTCTTCTTATTCTCTCTCATCAATCTGAGCACAATGAAATATTTGTTCTAGCAGTAGCTAAAACCTTCCACTGCAAGAATGCGAGAAAAAGGGTAGCTATAGGAGTGTTCAGGAACGATGAAGATAAAAGAAATGATCAGGCGAGCTTCCTGAATTCCCAGTATTTCATTCAGGGCGGGCGAGCCTAGTTCGTAAGGGCCGTACAGCCCCTGGGAGACTGGAAGGCAATCCGGTTCGCTCAAAGAAAGACTGGTCCAATTACCAGGATCAAGAGCCTCTCAACGGCAAAAAGCCGTTGACCTTGAACTCCAGTGTTCCGACCTCTCAAAGTCTTCCTAATCATTCTAATGGTGAAGCGACTTTGGCAGTGCACGCGGCCGATGTAGTGACTAGCACTGTCTAAGTTGACGGATAGTCACAGCTTAGCCAAGCGAGGGGAAAAAATCTAAACGAGGCGATCAGCGCCCGAAGTAGCGTAATCGCCTCATTTGTTTGCATTACTGGACACTAAAGGACAGTCGTGATTCTGGTGGTTTGCTACAAGAGAACTTCGTATTCAGTGATATTTTATGTCAAGTTAGCTGGCTTTGCTGCGCGCACACGAGTGCACACACGCACACAGTGAAACCTTCCAGCACAAATATTTCACGTTCATAATTCCCCCCTTCCTCCCCCCCCCCTTTAACTGGAGAAAAAAAATAATTTCATCTTAAATAATTCCTCCCTTCTCTGAACTGTTATTATTATAATCAAGGGGGAAGCACTAGACCCATAGGATTATACAGTGCTTGGGGGAGGGATGGAAGGTATTCAGGTTTAACTCAGGGAACTGGAGCACACATCCAGTTCCCTAGATCAAGAGCCCCTCACCAGCATCAAGGAACCTTCCTTGAGGGGTCTCTGAACTGAGCAATGATCACCACTCTAGATTTTTCACACTAAGCCTGATTATCCATCGGCTATGCTGTTAGCATATTAAATACATACACACAAATATATATGTCGTGCCGAGTAGGTAAAGCTTGAGATTTTGGCTTATATAGCAACGCTCTTCTTGCCGAATAAGGCAAGCCAAAATTTGTGTATTCAATAATTTCACAAAAATCATTCTGAATCTAACGAAAAATATATTTCATTGTGTTTATTATTAAATGATTATAAACTTAGCTAATATATATTTAGCTGAATTAGGCTACATTAAATTACGCTTGTTATAAAAAGATTAGGAAAAAATATTTCTTTAAACGTATAAGAGAAGATTTTAGAAAGGACTTAATTTTAAACGAGTACATGCTAATTGACCAATTTTATCTATTCGGCACGACATTATATTATATATATATATATATATATATATATATATATATATATATATATATATATATATATATATATATGTATACATGCAATAAGATCACAGTAAACAGGTGATTTCAGAATATGCAAAACAACCACTCTGAAAGAATAGAGAAATTCCAAGCGCTTTCGTGACTACTCACATTATCAAGAAACTATGAAAGTAAAGCATCCAAGGAAGCTATATAAGGGGTCTGGCCAGCACCTCACTATCAGATCCCACAACGGTTAAACACCTGACGCGCGCCGACCCAACTTGGATAGGTCCTTTGCACAACTCGCCCACAAACTATTCTACCCAAGAAAATTTAAAAATTATTATTTGTCCAGTGTATTATTAAATTCTTCCCAAATTCTATTAATTATAAATGGATCTAATTTATATAAACCAAAGGAAATATTCATATTATTGTCAAAACTGCTTTTTATGAAACAAGATTCAATTATATTCCTGTCGACCATGGACTTGCTTGATACTACTTTCAACTTTTTGAAAATCAATTGGATGGTTAAAATCTCTTACATGAATAAATAGAGCATTGGAATCTTATCCAGTTCTAATGCTATATTTATGTTGTTTTAATCTTAGTTCGAGATTTTTACCAGTTTGATAATGTTTATTACGGTCAAACTGGTAAAAATCTCGAACTAAGATTAAAACAACATAAATATACCATTAGAACTGGACAAGATTCCAATGCTCTATTTATTCATGTAAGAAATTTTAACCATCCAATTGATTTTCAAAAAGTTGAGAAAGTAGTATCAAGCAAGTCCATGGTCGACAGGAATATAATTGAATCTTGTTTCATAAAAAGCAGTTTTGACAATAATATGAATATTTCCTTTGGTTTATATAAATTAGATCCATTTATAATTAATAGAATTTGGGAAGAATTTAATAATACACTGGACAAATAATAATTTTTAAATTTTCTTGGGTAGAATAGTTTGTGGGTGAGTTGTGCAAAGGACCTATCCAAGTTGGGTCGGCGCGCGTCAGGTGTTTAACCGTTGTGGGATCTGATAGTGAGGTGCTGGCCAGACCCCTTATATAGCTTCCTTGGATGCTTTACTTTCATAGTTCCTTGATAATGTGAGTAGTCACGAAAGCGCTTGGAATTTCTCTATTCTTTCAGAGTGGTTGTTTTGCATATATATATATATATATATATATATATATATATATATATATATATATATATATTTATATATATTATATATATATGCATGCAATAAGATCACAGTAAACAGGTTATTTCAGAATATGCAAAGCAACCACTGTGAAAGAATAATGAAATTCCAAACGTTTTCCTGAATACTCACATTATCAAGGAACAAGTAGTCGTCACGAAAACGCTTCGAATTTCATTATTCTTTCAGTGGTTTTGCACACACACACACACACACACACACACACACAATATATTATATATATATATATATATATATATATATATATATATATATATATATATATATATATATATATATATATATATATATATATATATATATATATTACACATATATCCGTGAACACGAGAGCAATTATTTACAAATTTCTTATCTTGTACCCACAGAGGACTAACCCATAGTGTTAACTCCCCACAAAGGTAGTGTTATTAGCACTTCCTCGTACTTCCCTTAGCCACGACATTAAATATCTGTGTGGCCACCCGACGTTAACTGTTGATTCGCAAAGCCGGGTGCACCCATGGCTTTTTATAAGAGTGGGAAGAAACTAGCCATTTTTACCTTGTCTTTGTTTACTGACTCACGAGAGATATTATGGATGCTTATAATACTCGAACACGAGCGAAATTATTTACATATATTTCATCTCAGACCAGCAGAGTATTCGTGAACTTAGCTCTGCCTGGGTGGGGAGTTCAGAAAATGCATTCGAATTCTTTTGTATAGAACCAACACATTCCAAGGAAGACAAAATAAAGTTTAGTTGATGGGGTTTAAAACTTATCGACTGCACGAGGGTCATTAAGGCTGCAAGTAACCTTTTCACCAATAGTCAAGAATACTTAATTCCTAAAACAAGGATTAAAGCAAACTCTCAGCACATATATTAATACATCTGTGGAAAATTACATTTATCTGAATGTATCATTATGTACATAACAGTAAATTAACAAAGATAATTATATAATATTTATCAGTTAGACAAGTAGGAATTTGAGACACCTAGGTCGCAAAAAATGTCCCCCTTCGATACCTACCACTGTCATATCCACAAGTTGCTCTGGACCTATTAATTACAAATAAAATATGCATCACCAGGAATGCTGGTAAATATATAAATTTGTGGACTGTATATTAAAATTAATAAACGATTATATATATACACATACAATAACAGAAGGAGAATATCTTAATATTACTCACCAATTTGACTGGAGATTAATGTGTATCATACTCAGAAAACCTCACTAACTAAATTTATGAAAATAATACTGGCTGTGGAAAATTGCATTTATCTGAATGTATCATTATGTACACAACAGTAAATATACACAGATTATTATTTATCAGTTAGACAAATAGGAATTTGGGACACCTAGGTCGCAAAAATGTCCCCCTTCGATACCTACCACTGTCATATCCACAAGTTGCTCTGGACCTATTAATTAAATGAAATATACATCACCAGGAATGCTGGTAAATATATAAATTTGTGGACTGTATATTAAATTAATAAAGAATTATATATATACACATTTATATAACAGAAGGAAAATATCTTAATATCACTCACCAATTTAATTGGAGATTAATGTGTCATGTACAGGACCCCCCCTTTTGCCTACATTTATGAAGAATTTACTGGCCAGAAATTAAACATAATTTAGACAGCTTATCTGAGGTTCCTGGAGTTGTCCTGTCCTGTTGCCTGATTCTCAAATTATGCAGGAATGCACATCAAACAATTTCGCCTCCTATTTGAGAGGTGTCAGCCCAATTTTAACCTCTAGAGCACGAAAATTCCTTCCCATTGCACTAACGTTGTATCCATTTCAAATTAACAATGGCGACTCCTCCTGTCTGCACAGGCGCAGGTCCAGTTTCCCATTTCCATAATATAATTATTTTAAATACAGTATGGCCATCTATTTACATATAACTACTGTATTTCTGGAAAATATATACAGTATTTTCCACACTGCGGCCGGCCAGAGTTCGTTGCTAAACGACTCAAATTACTCCTTCCTTTAGGAGACGATTCCAGCCGGTTCTGGCTTGAGTGGCTGTTCTCTTAGTAGGTCTTACTACTATTTCATCTTCCGGCATCACTTGGTCTGCGTTATCTTCCATATCACTCGTGTCACTTTCCCTCAGATTTTCATTTACGTTTGATTGAACACTTAATTCCAAGGGAATCAATTTATTAATTGTGCGTAAACTTTCCTGGCCACGACACAACACTTTGACATTCCTGACAACACCTTGTGCATCTGGGTACAACGTCAATACTTTGCCCAGAGGCCACAGTGTTTGATGTTGTTCAGTGTCAATTAACACAATGTCACCTGGTTGAATGGTCTGTCGATTTACTGCCTCTGTCGCACCATAAAAGTGTTCACAGTGTAAGAAGATATTCCTTACGCCACACATTAGACCAATGATCAATTACTTTATTTAACATTTTAAATTTATTACTCAACACTGCCGCATCATTGTAATCTTCATCACTTTCTTCCGGATTATCTCTATAGACAGGGGCAGCTTCCAATTTTCTTCCACATATTAGGTGAGAAGGTGTTAATACATCTGCATCAGGTGTATCACTCATGTACGAGAGAGGCCTATTATTTATACGATTCTCCTAACACTGCACGGAATTCTTCCAAATTAATTCTCTTCTGGTGTAGTACTTTACAGAGACGCCTCTTCACTGTGCCTATCAGTCTTTCGTACAGCCCCCCCTGTCAAGGGGCTCTAGGAGTAATAAACTTCCAGGTACACCCTCGCTGGGTTAACAGAGATTGAACATCGTTACTATTATTTAATTCTATCAAATGTTGAGCACCTGCTGCAAAATTTGTGGCATTATCCGAAATCATCAGTCTCGGACAGGATCTCCTAGCTGCAAATTTTCGAAACAGCTGTATAAACTGTTCTGCAAACAAGTCCTGTGCCACTTCTAAATGAACTGCCCTAGTAGCAGTACAGGTGAACAAACAAACATACACTTTCAGTGGAACACCATCTGAAATACTTGTTAAAATTATTGGACCACTATAGTCTACACCTGTTACATCAAATGGTTTCACTAATTGTACACGCTCCTTCGGCAATGGTGGAGGACCTGGGTACATATAGGATCTGGCATCCACACGGCGACATATTACACAAGATTTAATCACCCTTTTTACACTTTGCCATCCTTGTGGAATCCAGAAAGTTTCCCTAATACAGTTTAAGGTATCTTGTACCCCACTATGCATTACATTTTTATGGGCATTTAGAACAATTAAATTTGTTAGATGATGAGTTTTGGGCAGTAAGATAGGGTGTTTAGCATAATCACCCAATTCAGCATTTTGTAACCTACCTCTGCACCTAATTACATTGTTCTCTAAATACAGCCCCAATTTCTCTATTATAGAACCTTTCACAAATTTTCTATCCATCATCAATTTAATTTAATTTCCATAGATTTCCTCCTGTACCCTCTTTATCCAATATTCAACAGGATATGAAAACTTAAATGATATATTCTTCTTGTTTAGAAATTTAAACACCAACTTAGTTACATTGATTAGTTTGGGTAAAGAAGAATACCTATTCATATCAATGGCTAAGGGAGGACAAACTATTGGAGCGGTGGTCACAGTAATTTCAACAGGAGCAATATATGCCTTTTGTACAGGCCAATTAGCTTTATTTACCAACCAACTCGGTCCTTTAAACCATGATACAGCATTTACAAATTTAGCATAAGGTAAACCTCGAGACAAGAAATCAGCTGGATTCTCCTCACCAGGTATATGATTAAATGTTAACATATGCTGACCCAAACTATTATACTTCTCTTGCATCTGATTAATTTCAGTGACTCTGTTTTGTACGTACACAATTTTACTGTTTCCATTACGAATCCATTGTAAGGATGCCTCATTATCAGACCAAATCACAGTGTCGCTAATATTTATCTCCTGCAACTTATTTCTTATATAATTAGCTAATTTGACACCTACATAAATGGCTGTTAATTCCAACTGAGGCAAGGTACGTGATTTAATTGGAGACACTTTTGTCATGTAGGGGGGGTAATGATTAGGGGCATATGGGGGAAAGCGGAGGGAGTCAGCAGGTAGGGGACAGGCAGGCGAGGTGGTAGGAGAGATGATTAGCGGAGGTATGTAATGTGAGGTCACTGGTGACTACATCTTCACCTCTCATTACTCTACCCACCACTCCACACTACTCACCCTCTCACTACTTTAACTAAACATAAATAAATGGAAATAAGAATAAATAAGGGGGACAGTGAATATTACTATTCTACTCAAACACAGTTTATTATTAAGTCCTTGAACAATAATATATTTGGGAACAGGAGTACATTATTGGGGTTTAGATAAATGGGGTGGTACACATAAACAGTGAGACAGGGAATACAATTAGCTTGGCGAAACAGAATATAACTTACAATATAGTTCAGAGGACAGTTCATCACAGGAACTAAGCCACAGGTCCCAAGACCTACACAGCACAAGTACTGCACCAAGCCAGTACTCTGCCCAGTTCCTCCAACAGTCTCCTCCAGAGACTTCAGCAGCTTTCTCTCGAGCCCTGCACCCCAGCAGCAGCTCCTCTCGAAGTCTCTGCTCGGAGCTCTGCACCTAGGCCAGTGCTCCGCACGAATCTCTCTTGATCATGCTCTTCCTTGGGCTTTTATGGTGGTCCAAGCACCCTCCACAACCACGTGTACGACCTGACGCCTAGGTCTGATGCCGTCAAGAACAAAAGACCTCAGACGTGGGCGTGGCTACAGACGTTTGCCAAGGCAAGGTGTGACCATATAATTGGTTAAATTAGGTCTCCCCAGAGACCTCACAAGCCCAGCTGAACTACATCACACTTTAGCCTTAGACATAACAAGAGAAATAACACTATTACATTGAAGGTAAGCAACTGCTCCATATGCCAATTTTGAAGCATCACAAAAAATGTGGAGTACATTTTTCCCATTTGGATTGGCCACCTGGCGTGGGAACTCCAACATTGGAATTTTCTCATAATCACCAATTAATTCATCCCACCTATTAATGAATTCCTCAGGTACAATTTCATCCCAAGCACATTTAAGTTTCCATGCTTCCTCTATTAATAATTTCCCTCTTATAGTAAGGGGTGACACTAAACTTAGTGGATCAAAACATTTGGAAACTTCAGCAAGCAAAACTCTCTTAGTTAATTTATTGGGCATACTGTAATTATTAGGTTTTAACATTAACAAATCTCTCTCAGTATCCCAAGTTAATCCCAATACATTACTACATTTTGGGACTTCATCTCCAGGGTAATCTTCACTTATTTTGTCCTTTAATTTTGACGAATTACTATTCCATTCTCTCAGAGGCATATTTGCACTTTGCATTATTTTATTATTATTATTATAATCAAAAAGAAGCGCTAAGCCACAAGGGCTATACAGCGCTGCAGGGTAGGGAAGGAAGCAAGGGAATTGGATGGCAGAAGGGAGGGGGGATGATCAGCAGGTTACAGAAAACAGCGGGGCAGGGGACAGTACGGGGGTAGAGGGTAGCAAGAGATTGAAGTAGAAAGGGCTGAAGGTATCAGAATTTGTGAAGCAAGTCAGTCGTTGTCAAAAAGTCAATGAGAGAGTCCGGATGAAAGGTGGGTCCATCAGCGAGAAGGGAAGGTAAAGAGAGAGCAGCGGAGCGAAGACGACGACAGAGGTAAATTCTGCGTGCTCGTTGATAAAGTGGGCAGTCCAACAGAATGTGGCTGACTGATAATGGAGCTTGGCAATTCTCACAGAGAGGAGCAAGACGCCTCTCCATGAGATATCCATGAGTAAGACGAGTATGGCCAATGCGAAGATGGGAGAGAGTAGTCTCCCAACCTCGACACTGGTGATAAGAAGACGGCCAGTAACCTATACTCGGTTTAATAGACTGAAGTTTGTTGCCGAGCATAGTAGACCAATGTTGTTGCCAACGGGTGTGAAGGTGGGAAGATATTGCAGCAAAATAGTCCGTAAATGGAATACCTCTATAAGAAACTGGTAGGTCATGTACTGCTGACCGCGCAGCAGTGTCTGCCTGTTCATTGCCCTGTACGTCAACATGACCAGGGACCCAACAAAAAACAATATCTTTATGCTTGGTAAAGATGCGGCGTAGCCAAAGTTGGATACGGAGGACTAAGGGGTGAGGTGTATCAAATTTTTGTATAGCCTGTAAAGCACTAAGGGAGTCTGAGACAACCACAAATGATGACACAGGCATAGATGCAATACGGATAAGTGCTGTAAGGATGGCATATAATTCAGCAGTAAAAATACTAGCCAAAGATAGTAAATGCCCTTGTACGACGCTGTCCGGAAACACTGCTGCGAATCCTACGCCGTCAGAAGACTTAGAGCCATCTGTGTACACATCAATGGCATGAGAATGAGAGTGAAAGTGGTCAAGAAAACGAGAGTGGGAAGCGACCGTAGACAGTTGGGCTTTCGAGCAAGGGAGGGAGAAAGAACAGACTCGAACAGCTGGAACTTCCCAGGGGGGTAGGGAAAAGTGAGACGCTACATGTACATAGAAAGGTGGTAGTTGAAGAGAAGACAAGAGCGAATGAAGGCGAAGAGAGAAGGGACGGAGTAAACAGGGGCGGCGAACAAATAAAGAATGTCTACTAATATCAGTGACCATTCTATAAATGGAAGGATTGCGGAGATCATGAGAGCCTACATAGTAGCGCAGGCAATGGGCATCACGGTGATCAGATAAGGATGGAACGTTCGCTTCTGCATAGAGGCTCTCGACAGGGGAAGAGCGGAAAGCACCAAGGCATAAACGTAATCCTTGGTGATGAATGGGGTTAAGGCTAGAGAGAGTAGCAGGAGATGCCGCTGAATAGATCTGGTCACCATAATCAAGTTTCGATAAAATAAGGGTGGAATGTAGGCGAAGGAGGGTTCGACGATCAGCTCCCCACGAAAGATGAGCAAGTGTTTTAAGAAGGTTCAGCCGGCTGTGACAAGTTGCCTTCAGAGAGGTAATGTGAGGTTTCCAGGATAACCTACGATCAAAGAGGAGGCCCAGAAACTTGACTGTATCATGTTCAGGGATACGGGAGCCATAGAGGTACAAAGGATGATCGGAGATGACAGAGCGTCTAGTGAAAGTGATTTGGTGGGTTTTAGTACTGGAAAATTTAAACCCACGTGTGGTGGCCCAATTGGAAACACGGTAGACTGCATGTTGGAGAGAAACTGTAAGGAGGTGACAGTCAGCGCCTGCACAGGCAATAGCGAAGTCATCAACATAGAGTGATGACCAAATATTTGATGGAAGACTAGAGGCCAAATCATTAATAGCAATGAGAAAAAGTGTTGTGCTCAGAATACATCCCTGGGGGACACCTTCAGCTTGGATAAAGTCCGGGGAGAGCACATTATTAACCCGAACACGGAAATGCCTGTCAGTTAAAAAGTTCTTAAGGAAGGATGGTAGATTGCCTCGAAGGCCTAAGGAGTGGGCTTGGGCTAAAATATTATACCTCCAAGTTGTGTCATATGCCTTCTCAAGGTCAAAAAATATGGCAATAACTGAGTGGTTATTCGCAAAGGCATTACGAACATACGTATCCAAGCGTAGTAAGGGGTCTATGGTAGAACGTCCCTTACGAAAGCCATATTGACGAGTGGAGAGACTGTTGTGCGTCTCTAAATACCACACTAAACGTCTATTTACTAGGCGTTCCATTACTTTGCAAACTGCACTGGTAAGAGCAATGGGACGATAGTGGGAGGTTTCATGTCCCGTAGTGCCTGGTTTGCGGAAAGGGAGAACATTGGCGGATTTCCACAGCTGTGGAAGAACTCCTTGTGACCAAATAAGATTGTAAAGGCGTAATAGGACTGCAAGGGCTGACTGATGTAAATGTTGTAGCATACGAATATGAATGTCGTCGGGCCCAGCTGCCGATGATCGACAAGCTGAGAGTGTTGCCTCCAGTTCTTGAAGTGTAAAAGGCACATTATACTGTTCTTCTCTGAGAGAAGAAAAGTCCAAGGGTGCTAACTCTCTGGCAGACTTTGAGGAAAGAAATGAGGGGCATAGATGGAGTCCCTGAGAAATATGGACCAGATGATTGCCAATTTCATTGGCAACATCTAGTGGGTTTGCTATATCAACACCGGCAACCCGCAGAACAGGAGCCGGGTCAGGAAAATATTTACCACTCAGTTTTCGTACTTTTTTCCAGACTTCACTCATAGAGGAAGCAGAGGTGATGGTGGAGACATAATCTCGCCAGCAAGTGCGTTTAGCGTCACGGATGACACGGCGAGCGATCGCACGCTTCTGTTTAAAATCAAGGAGTCGCTCTGTGGTTCTATTGTACTGGTACCTGCCCCATGCAGCGCGTTTCAAACGTACTGCACGAGCACAAGCAGGAGACCACCAAGGCACGCATTTCTGAGAATGCCTGCCCGAAGTTTGGGGTATAGAATGAGAAGCTGCGGTGAAAACGGAGGACGAGAAGAGGTGTAAAAGCTCATCGATGGAGGACGAAGAAGGAACCTCTTTAAAAACAGTTAGGTGTGAGTAAAGGTTCCAATTTGCCCGATTAAATTGCCAGCGTGGGGTGCGAAGAGGTGGCGAATATGAAGGGGAAGTAAGAATGATTGGGAAATGATCACTGTCATGTAAGTCCGGGAGAACAGACCAAGTGAAGTCTAATGCGACGGAGGAAGAGCAAACTGAGAGATCGATGCAAGAGAGAGTATGAGTCCGAGGATCAAAATGGGTGTGAGTACCTGTATTTAAAACATGGAGGGGGTGGGTGGCAAGAAAAGCCTCTAACTGAATTCCACGGGAATCACAGTGAGACCCCCCCCAGAGGAAATGGTGGGCATTAAAATCACCAAGTAACAGAATCAGTGGCGGTAATGACGAAACAAGGAAGGCAAAATCCGGAATAGATAATGCCCGAGAAGGAGAGAGATATAAAGAACAGAGCGTATACCACCTATGTAAGTGGATACGGGCTGCTGTGTAATGCAGCGAAGTATGAACAAATAACTGATGGTACGGAATATCAGTGCGGAGAAGAAGGGCACTTTCATTAAAGGTCCCATCAGGAAAAGGATCTGAAGAATACAATAAATTATAGCCTGAGATGTGAGAAATAACAGCAGAGTGTAATTTTGGTTCCTGTAAGCAAACACCAACAGGGGCAAACTGGGAGAGTAACATCTGAAGCTCACCCCGATTACCCCTGAGGCCGCGTATATTCCACTGTAAATAGGCCATGATTGGCAATGATAAAGATACTTGAAATCCGCAGGTAAGGGTTCCTACGGACTAGAAGGGTTAGAAAAGTCCACATGCGGAGGCAGTGGAAAATGTTCAAGCAGCGAAGGAATGGTGCGCTGTGAAGAAAGGAGTTGCGCAGATGGAGCAGAGGAGAGAGAAAGAGCGGAAGGTAGATCAGTGTCCATTGATGGTTTGGTCTCTGCAATATATTCAGAGATTGCTTCAAGTGTTTCGGAATTCAGAGATGTCGTATGGGAGACAACATTGGGAATGGTAGGGGGAGGATGAGTAAAGATTGGAACTGTATTGGACTGTACCAAGGTAGGGGAGGACGAAAGGGTGGAGGGAACTGGAGAAGCGTGGCAGGGGACAGAAGAGGCAGGAACCTGGGAGGTGGCAGAAGAGGAAGAAACTTGGGAGGGAACAGGGGAGGAAGGTACATTACGAGGAGGAGGGTGAACCTCTGCACTTGTAACTGAGCCAGTGAGAGGGGAAGAACTAGGGACAGAGACAGGGAGGGTAAAATGAGGAGGTGGAAGATGGGTAGGAGGTGTTACCGGACCTTTTTTTGACTTTTGAGAAGTAGAGGGACGATTGGGAGGAGGTGTCGTACGAGGTCTCGTCGATACTGAGGCTTGTGAGAGAGAACTCGAAGAAGCGAGATTAGACTGAGGCGTTGAAGTAGGGACGTCTGAGCCGAGGACAGCAAAAGGATTAGATACAGGAGTGATTATGGAAGAGGTAACCACAGAGGTGGGTGTAGAAGATGGGATACTAGAAGTGGGGGGACGTTTTGAAACACGGGAATAAGAAACACGTGGGAGTCTCCCTTGGAGGCGGAGATGAGAAACTGCCATGGCATAAGGGAGACCTTCTGTCTCTTTGAGGTAACGGATTTCCCGCTCGTTTAAATAGACCTGACAACGGTGAGCCTCATGACAGTTAAGGGAAGAGGGAGATTGATTGCAAGATGTAATAGAATGGTCATTGGCACCACAGATTGGGCATTATTTTGCTGGATGGCAAAATCGCCAGCAATTTCTATACTGTTGTGGTGTAGGGATCACCTTTTGAACTTGTAACCGATGTCCTGCTATATAAACTGAGGATGGGAGTTCTCGGCTGTCAAAAGTTAAACGAGCCACATTGCTAGGGTATCGTCTCCGCCCACGGGCAGGAAGAACGTAAGTGTCTACCTTGAGGATTGGGAGATCTTGGAGTTCCAGCTGTTCTAGAATGTCAGTGCCACATGTCTGGAAATTTTGTTGAACTATGGTATGGGGCAGAATGACGGTACCACTACAAGAATTGAGGGAATGATGTTTTTCAAAAGTGACAGGAACAGTATCGATATGGGAAAGACGAGAGAGCTCATGAGCCTGGGTAGCATTCTGTATGGTAATGATGCGCGTACCGCTCTTAAGAGCATGAAAAGAAATATCTTTACCAACATGGCGTAGGAGTGCCTTGCCAATACTATGGTCAGAAAGATAGGCAGTAGAGGAAGTTGGTCGTAAAGTGAAGAATTTAGTCCACTGTTCAGTCTGAAACTGAGCGTGGAAAGGTAGTGAAGGACGTGTCGATCGTTTCTGAGAAGAACGAGAAGGTGGAGAAGTATCATCAGCAGGTAATTGTCGTTGGCGTTTAGGCGTGGGACCAGAGTTGGTCTGACCTGGAATGGGTCGGCAATTTGAAAATTGCCGCACCGTAGAGGGAGAGGCCGGAAGCATAGTCAGAGGAGAGCGAAGGTCCGATAAATCGAAGGAGTCAGTCGAGGCCTCAGTACTTGAAGCAGGTGAGGAAACAGCACCGGCAATAGGTACAGAGGCATGAGGAATGTCTGAAGAGTGGTCCAAAGACGAGGCGGGGTCAGAACGGGGTGCGGTATCAAGAAGGGGCCCGGGGGTACCAGGTTCATGGACTAGGGCTGCCATGGTTAGGTTACTTCTTTCTTTTTGTTTTTAAGAAAAAAAAAAGAAAAAAGAAAATAAAAATAAAAAAAAGAAAAAAAAAGGGGGGACCAGGGAGGGATAGGTCCTAGGAGGAATAAAAGGGCCAGAAATCTCCCTCCACGCCCAAGAGGACCTCAGCACCGCAAGTAGCGCAGATGCAGCATGGAACCCGTGCCATACCCTACCCATCATGCTAGTAAACTAACAATCCGGGATAGCAACCTCACATCTGCCGAGCTACCTCGGTGGACAAAAGAGAGGGCGGCCGGATATCCGCCACAAAGCATACCTCCTTCGGCCACCACCCCCGGAATCCGATAGGTGGCTTCCAGAGATACACTCGTCGCCCGAAAGACACCCAAAGCTACTCCGGGATACCGGAGAGGGATCGGGACATCCCCAGGCGATCCAGATTCCACGGCAAACTACGCCACCGCTAAGAACCTCAACGGAATGGGATGGACCCCAGTATCCTTTCTCCTACCTAGGAACTAGCGCGCCTGTGGGAGAAATCCCAAAGGACAAAAAGAGGAAGGGCAAAAGGGAGGAGTGGGGAGGAGGAGGAGGAAAGGAAAAAGGGGAGGATGGGGAGGATGGGATAGGGGAGGGGAGATTGGGGGGTAATTAGGTTCGGTCTGAGGAAGAAGACCGATAGGTCTAATTCCTCAGACCAAGAGCCTCTTCACCACGCCAAGGAGCCCCCCTTGAAGAGGATTATTTTATTAGCCTCTCCATAAGTCATTAACAGTTCCTCTTCAGTTGACGTCACACCCAGGAAATTGTCCACATAAAATTGTTCGCTCATTACTTTACTCAATGGACTTTCCATACGTTTAAGGTGTGCATTTATCGTCGCTTGAAGTAGGAACGGACTGGATGTAACACCAAATAATACGCTCCTAAAGCAAAAGGTTTTCAGAGGGCTAAGTGGGTCAATAGGATTCTCAGGCCATAAGAAGCGGGTACAATCCCGGTCAGCCTCTTGTAAACCCACTCTTAGGAAAGCTTTACTTATGTCAGCCGTAAAGGCATAATGCTTCACTCTGAAATTTAATAAGATAACTCCTAATTTTTCCGTCAACGACGGACCTGTCATCAGTCATTTAAACTAGGTACATTTTTGTTACTTCTGGCACTACAATTAAACACAGTACTCAAAGGAGTTGTCTTAGAATCCTTCTTCACTCCGTGATGTGGCAAATAGTGACCATAAATTTTGGCTTGCTTAGGAAGTACCTCTTCTATAAATTTATTAATTAACTTCTCAGCAATTATGTCATTATATGCAGTTAACAATTCTGGTGTCTTACTCAGTTCGCGGAGCTGAGCCTTTAATTGTCCATATGCCATTCTGTAATTAGTGGGCAATTCTGGATGGTTCAGTCTCCACGGAAGCCGTACCCAGTATTGTCCAGATTCAAATTTTACATCTCTCAGGTATTGCTCCAGAGTAAAAGAATCGTCTGGACTTTCTTCATTTACATTTATTCCAATGCTGTCTAATTCCCACAATTTATGCACTGGCTCAACACCATCCTCTATGGAAGAATTATACTGGGTACGATTTCATGAGTAAGACACACAGTTATGGTATTTGTAGTTTCCTCTAGTCATGAATTATTACGAGGACTCCTACCATACATTACATGGCCTCCTGCAGTCTTCAAAAGGGTGACACCACATTTCTTTACCATACCCTTTACAAAGGAGGCATAATAGTCACTATCAAAATATTTATTGGGCCTACAGAATCATCACTTACACCAGAAGGTGCTAAATTTACATTATGTGAGAGTCTTTCTGTAGCTTTACTAAGCCCTACTGTAGATATTTTCTCTGGAAGTCTATCTACAATTACTGCATTAACACGTTTTTTCTCATTGCCCAACCTGACAGTTACATAAACAGTGTCATACAATTGAGCCCTTTTATCCGAGAGAAAACCAGATAATTTTAAAGTTGTAGGATCTCCCATCTGTACTTTCATACCATCAAGACATTTACGTTTTATGAAAGTACGCTGGGATCCCTGGTCTAATAATGCAGTTACATTTTTTTTATTTATGTCTTTTATCATCAATTTTTACCTGTAACACAGGTAAGGCTACTTCAGTAAAACCATCATTATTAACATTAGCAGCAATTTTTACATTAGCTACTGTTGTGTCAGGATTGTCAACATTATCATTATTATCAACATTATCATATAGACCTTTACACATGACTATATGGTGTCTTCCTTTGTGACATTGATAACAGAAGTTTAATTTGGCATAACAATCCTTTACATTGTGATTACCCAAACACCTGATACATCTGTCAAGTTCCTCCAATCTTTCAACTTTATCATTCCATGAATTGTGTGCACTGCAATTCTTAGAAAAATGAGTACCGTTGCAGAAAGGACAATCTCTCTTTTCTCTGACTGGTTTCTTATTAACTGGGCTACTCTTAGGAGGGTACTTATTCTTCTTACCTTGTGGAGAATCATTATTTCTGATTCTTGCTACTTGATATGCACCTATGCAACTATTTTTAGGAAATGAATTTTGATTATTACCTTTGGGATAATTTTTTCCTTTGTGAAACTTGACAGATACCTCAGAGTTATTATGTGTTGCATCTTTAAAATGAGTTAGTTGGCTGGTCTGCAACTGAACAATTAATTCTTGTAGACCTAGTCTTATTTCCTCCAGACCAAAATAACCCTTGTGATATTTATTCGAGAGCCATTCAAGTGTTTTACAGCTTAATTTATTCTGTACCATGGCACTCAATAACCAGTCTGATTCCTTCAGATTATATTTATTACTTAAAGTTTTGAGAGTGCTCTCCAGTTTAACTCTAAACTGCTGTAAACCTTTGTAAGTGTGATTTGGAGATTTTAAATTAACAATGATATTCACTAGATCCAACCTACTTTGTTCCATATTACCATAAGTGACCTTCAACAAGTCAACTGCTTCCTTGTAAGAGTCATTTACATTGGGAAAGGCTTGTATGAGTATGTGAGCATCTCCTCTTACCTGTCCTTTGAGGTAAGATAATTTAGTTACACAGGCTAGATCACTCCTATCATGCACAGCTCCTTTAAAAATTGACCAAAATTCCTCCCAATTTTCTCCAGGATTAAACACAGGGAAACACAATTCTGGGAGTTTTGGCAAAGACATATTTGTTGGAGCAGACTGACCAACTGCCTGGTTTACACATTTTAATTTATTCAAGGCCTGACTTTTACAAGAAAGAATCTTTTCCTCTAATTCATAATACTGATTAATCATGAGATCTACTTCAGTCTCATCTACACAGTTTACTAATAAATCTCCTTCATATTTGTTGTAATATAATTTGTATGAATCATATCTATTACCTAAAGCATCTAAATACAATTTTAAATCATCAGTGTTCACAGTTTCTTGATTCATTAATTACAAACATTTATTATATGCCTTGGTTACATGACCCTTTCTAGCTTGCAATGATGCTTTCTTTGCTCTATATTCCATATGTTTGTCTTCTATATTAATTTCCTCATTTTCAGCCATGATGCAATGTATTAAATTCAATTTAATAACACTGATTATGTACTAAATTATGCACTTTATAAAGGTAAATAGTACAACTTACCTTGGAATAAATCCTAGCTACCTAAGCTTAGCAATTACATGTAAGAAAGTTATATAAATTTTAAATGTTCATTAATACAAACCTTTAGCTTATCAAAATTAATATTGTACAAATTAATAAATCCTTGCCAGAATTTGGCATAGCAAAATTAATATTATACACATTAATATTAGTTACACTTGGCTTATCAATTACACATACACTTATACACATTAATATAATCTTTAGCCACACTTGACTTATCCAAATTAATATTGTAATAATTATAATCCACTACACATTAAGTAAATTTGTGAACTTAACATCCACCTCCTTCTGTTATTTCACATATAATTATTAAGTAATTAACTAATTAATGACTTCACTAATTACCTCCGGTTCAAGAAGGACCAACGGGCAAATTAAATGTGGAAAATTGCATTTATCTGAATGTATCATTATGTACATAACAGTAAATGAACAAAGATAATTATTATTTATCAGTTAGACAACTAAGAATTTGGGACACCTAGGTCGCAAAAATGTCCCCCTTCGATACCTACCACTGTCATATCCACAAGTTGCTCTGGACCTATTAATTAAATGAAATATACATCACCAGGAATGCTGGTAAATATATAAATTTGTGGACTGTATATTAAATTAATAAAGAATTATATATATACACATTTATATAACAGAAGGAAAATATCTTAATATCACTCACCAATTTAATTGGAGATTAATGTGTCATGTACAGGACCCCCCCTTTTGCCTACATTTATGAAGAATTTACTGGCCAGAAATTAAACATAATTTAGACAGCTTATCTGAGGTTCCTGGAGTTGTCCTGTCCTGTTGCCTGATTCTCAAATTATGCAGGAATGCACATCCAACAATTTCGCCTCCTATTTGAGAGGTGTCAGCCCAATTTTAACCTCTAGAGCACGAAAATTCCTTCCCATTGCACTAACGTTGTATCCATTTCAAATTAACAATGGCGACTCCTCCTGTCTGTGCAGGCGTAGGTCCAGTTTCCCATTTTCCATAATATAATTCTTTTAAATACAGAATTGCCATCTATTTACATATAACTACTGTATTTCTGGAAAATATATACAGTATTTTCCACACTGGCCAGAATTATAACACAAATCTATATAGCTTATCTGAGGTTCCTGGCGCTGTCTTGTCCAGTCGTCTGATATCTCAAGTTATGCAGGAATGCACATCCAACAATTTCGCCTCCTATTTGAGAAGTGTCAACCCAATTTTAACCTCTAGAGCACGAAAATTCTTCACATTATTCACTAACGTTCTATTCAATTCAAACAACAATGACGAGTGTCTTCTGTGCAGGAGCAGCTTCTTCCAATTTTCGATAACAAAATTTTTTATTATATACAATATAGGACATCTATTTACCGTATTTCCGGAAAATATACAGTATTTTCCACAACATCCTATATATTAAAATAATCTACACCAAATTAAATCTAGTAGAAAAATTACACAAATAATAATATGTAAACCACTCAATAGTACAAACAAAAAATATATTTATGAATCCAAAAAAAAAAAATGTAGATATTTCAAAAGCAAATAGTCGTGTTCCAGTAAGTAAACAAACACGAGTATACAAGTCAGCGAGTTGTATATTACCTACTGGGAAATGTCTATAACGTAAAGTATTTTTGCAGTGCCAACTAATATTCCATTATTATTAAACTGTAATTTCAGATTCTATGTAAAACCATAATAATCTAAGGTCAAGAGAATTAGAGCATTTATTCAGAATTTTTAAAAAAAATCACGGGACTCTGATGGAGGATTGCTCATGGTAGAACACTCAAATTTCAGACTGAGAAGAGTTTGTTAGAGACATGTTCCAAGAGACTCCATTACGCTCACACACTACCTTAGTAAATAAAATAATTGCTTTTCTTTAGAAATAAATATACTGGGAGTGGGGGAGGCAATCATGAATAATAATTTAGCATGACATGTATTATTTGTCAACTTAATATTAAACGAGTTAGTTTGGTTCAGAAATATTTAATTTCATCAAGTCTTCTTTCACAATCTGAGATTCTATACAAAATCAATGCAGGTAGAATTCTATGGCAGTTCAATATTAGAATACATTATTTTACTTTGGTTACAAAATAATTACACACATTATATATGTTTAGAATTCGTAGAACAGGCGAAATATTCACAAATACTAACTTCTGGTCGAAGGAGACTCGAACCTACGAACCTTCGGATAAGGTACGCAGTGCTCTAACCGCGGTCCAGTGTGGTACCGTGGTTAGATCACTGCGTACATTGTCCCATAGTTCCTAAGTTCGAGTCGCCTTCGACCAGAGATTAGCGAGATTACATAATATATATATATATAATATATATATTATATATATATCTAGGTAGTAGGTTGGTAGACAGCAACCGTCCAGGGAGGTACTACCGTCCTGCCAAGTGAGTGTAAAACGGAAACCTGTAATTGTTTTACATGATGGTAGGATTGCTGGTGTCCGTTTTTCTGTCTCATAAACATGCAAGATTTCAGGTACGTCTTGTTACTTCTACTTACACTTAGGTCACACTACACATGCATGTACAAGCATATATATACACACCCCTCTGGGTTTTCTTACTAATTCTTGTCCTTTGTTTATTTCCTCTTATCTCCATGGGGAAGTGGAACAGAATTCTTCCTCCGTAAGCCATGCGTGTTGTAAGAGGCGACTAAAATGCCGGGAGAAAGGGGCTAGTAACCCCTTCTCCTGTATATATTACTAAATGTAAAAGGAGAAACTTCCGTTTTTCCTTTTGGGCCACCCCGCCTCGGTGGGATACGGCCGGTGTGTTGAAAGATATATATATATATAAAGATATATATATATATGAAGATATATAATATATATATATATATATATATATATATATATATATATATATATATATATATATATATATATTATATATATATTATATATATATATATTATATATATATATATATATATATATATATATATATATAGATATATATTAACAAATCTACAATTAGATCATTAGTTTTGTTACTAAAACTAAGTACATTATTTTTATCAAAAAGAAGCGCTAAACCACTAGGGTTATACAGCAAAGAAAAAAATGAAATATAGATACATAATGTGGAAAATACTGTATATATTTTCCAGAAATACAGTAGTTATATGTAAATAGATGGCCATACTGTATTTAATAAAATTTGTTATCGAAAACGGGAAGCTGCGCCTGCGTAGACGGACACTCGCCATTGCTGTTTGAACTGGTCAACTGTTAGTGAATATTGGGAAGAATTTTTCGTGCTCTAGAGGTTAAAATTGGGCTGACACCTCTCAAATAGGAGGCGAAATTGTTGGATGTGCATTCCTGGATAACTTGAGATATCAGACGACTGGACAAGACAGCTCCAGGAACCTCAGATAAGTCTTATGTAGTAACCTGGCCAGTGTTATTTTCATAGATACAGTGAGGTTTTCTGAGTATGATACACATTATTCTCCAGTCAAATTGCTGTATAGTCCTTGTGGCTTAGCGCTTTTTGATTATAATAATAATAATAATAATCCAGTCAAATTGGTGAGTGATATTAAGATATTCTCCTTCTGTTATGTATATGTGTATATATAATCATTTATTATTTTTAATATACAGTCCACAAATTTATATATTTACCAACATTCCTGGTGTAGTAGATTTCATTTAATAATAGGTCCAGAGCAACTTGTGGATATGACAGTGGTAAGTATCGAAGGGGGACATTTTTTGCGACCTAGGTGTCCCAAATTCCTACTTGTCTAACTGATAAATAATAATTATCTGTTATTTACTGGTATGTACATTATGAGTTACATCCAGATAAATGTAATTTTCCACACATAATATGGATTTATTTATTCTTCAAAGGAAAGGCATACACCCTATAATTTTCAAGTCCGGTCAGTGATTATCATTATCATTTAGTGTACGAGAACAGCCTATCAGAAGATAATTTTTTTCTTGCCTAGCTAAAATAATTACTGTTAACGAGACGTTGGAGATGAGAAAGGCGAAAGCCTCGTACACCCAGTGTAGCTTGACGCTCCTATTACACTGTGGATAATTCTGTATTTTGATAGTAGCAATAACCACCTGTCTAGCGACGAAGAGATGTCTAGTGCTAAAATGGGATGAACGGTCCCTGGAGGGAACGAAGACTACTCAGGGAGAGCTCTAGCAAGAACACTGAACGCAAGAGATCGTAGGCTACTCAAGGAGAGCTCTAGCAAGAACACTGAACGCAAGAGATCGTAGGCTACTCAAGGAGAGCTCTAGCAAGAACACTGAACGCAAGAGATCGTAGGCTACTCAAGGAGAGCTCTAGCAAGAACACTGAACGCAAGAGATCGTAGGCTACTCAAAGAGAGCTCTAGCGAGAACAATGAAAGCTGGAGAGAAAGAAGGTTATAACAGAGGTAACATTAACGAGCAGAAGCTAAACAGCAACACATGTCCAGCATACCGAAGACTTACCAAAAGAGGCTTCCACGATACGGTAACTGAATACTAATAGCAGAATTTGGACGCACGAACAAACGAAAACACACAGCAATCTGGGACAGAGTGTACTAATGAGAAGAACAATGAACACTGCCGTGAAAGGATATAGGCAAAAGACATTGAACTCCCGAGAATACAGAAATACCGCCACAGACTGAACTCTGGGGAAAAAACACCAGATTGAAAACATAAAGACACGCGAACACACCACAAAAACGAGACTGAACAATAAAGAGGCTGAGTGACACAGACATCTGGAAAATACCACATGTTAAAATCGGGGATAACAGAGCACATGTATACCATCACAGTGACATGAACATGTCAGTCACATGAACTTGTCAATCATGAACATCAGTTTATGTTCAAATGGTAGTGTATGATTCACTACTGACATATTCATGTAACTGAACATGAATATGTCAGTAGTGAATCATACACAATCCTTTGAACATAAACTGAACAAAAAAATAAGGAAAAATTCTCAATATGAAATAAAAGACATTCTATAGACCTGAATATTAGAGAACTACGTTAGAAAGAATAATATCTAGAAAGAGTAATATCTAGAGTACAAAACTAGCTAGCAGCTAGCTGTCACAGCACAGACTGCAAGAACCTCAGCATGAACAGCGAGCTTCAGGCTAGCAGATGGAAGGTCAAAATTACAATTTCTAACAGAGCCTTCACAAATAAGGTCAGATTCTCAACTTTTAACAGCTAGCTGCGAACCTATAGGACTAAGGTCAGAACCCCCAGCAAGCAGCAAACCTACAGAACTACGGCTAACAACCCAGCCAGCAAAGTGGCTACAGCGAACCTGCTGGTTACAGATGTCCTTTATAAAAGGCTCTTGATCTAGGAAATTAAGCAGCCCTTCCTTTTCTCGGATCGAGTATGATTGCCTCCCATTCCCAGAGGCGTGGTATGATTATGAAATAAACGTTGATGGTCTCGTAAAGGTGATTTTTTTTTTTTTATTCGCCGGTATTCTCCCGGCCCGGGTCTTTTCCAAGTAGTGGTGACCCTGCCTTGGCTCCCTATCTGGGGAGTGTCTCGAGACCTAAGTCTCCCATGGGAGGAGGTACAAGTACCCCCTCATCTTTGGGACCAAGTGTCCCCAAGCCTGCCGCCACTTCTGAAGGCTTGTAAGGGAGGAACTTGTTACTACTTTTGAAAGTGTTTCAAGGGAGGAAAGAGCCTGCCCCTACTTCTGAAGGAGTTGCGGCTGAGGGAGGAATCTGCCACTATTTTTGGAGTCCCAAGGGAGGGAAGAACCTGCCATTATTTTTGAAGGAGTCTCAAGAAGGGAGGAATCTACAACTATTCTGAAGCAGACGAGAATCCCCAAATGTAGAAGGCGCTGTGACGCTTTGCTAGGGCGCAAGATTTCTCTACCTGAGGGGAAAAATTTGCGGATATTCCGTCATTTAAAAGTAATATGTCTTCGTTCACGTGACTTAAGACGGGGTAGGGGGGTAAAAAGGTGTCATATGGGGAGAATGACATTGGGAAGAGTTGAGGATGGACAGTGGTGGTGAGGAATGGGAAATGGAGGATGCAAGAATTGCCTCAGAGGCGGAGGAGAATGTTTACAATTGTATCTCCTTCCACAAGGTGATGTGGGCTAATGAGATGGCTTTAAGACTCCAGTGTGGGCTGATGGTAACTGTATAACTTGTTTTAAGCACACAAAAAGATAGTTTTGTCTGGTGAGAGAGTCAACTTTAGCAACAGTATCCTTGGAATAACTATGTTCAAAAATAACATATTACCTGGAGTTTACCTGGAGAGTTCTGGGGGTCAACGCCCCCGCGGCCCGGTCTGTGACCAGGCCTGAGAATTACGTTAAATTTTGTATACTATTATTTACCATCTTTAATAACTATTTATTTTAGTTATTTTTGAGAAAAAATAGTCTAGGTTGTACGAAAAAATTTAAACCTCCAAAGAAGAGGCATGATACTACTTAAATTACAGATATTATCTTTCTCAAAGTATAATCTTTCTCAGGGCATAATTTCTCTGGGTGTAACTCTTCTCAGAACATAATTTTCCTCACTGTATAAACCTTATCAAAATATTTCTCAGAATGCATTTTTTTTTCCTCAAAATATAACTTTTCTTTCAAAATCTAAACTCCGACAATACCATCTAGCAAGACAGCTTTTTGAGGAACAATGATCACATTCCATACACTTTCCCGAAGGATGTATTGAAAAGTCAGTACATCAGTAATGGTAGTAATAGTATTAATAGTAGTATTAATAGTAGTAATAATAGTAGTAATAATAGTAATAGTAATAATGGTAGCAATAGTAATAATAGTAATATTAAAGGAGTACTTTGAGCACGTAGGTCACTCAGCACTCATTGCCATAAATATTTTACAAGGATAAAATTAAACAAAAGCCCATAATCAGCACAACACAAATAACAGCATACCAGGTTCAACCAGCCACAGTACACAGGTGCAGACGGTAGAAAGCATATTCTTCTCTGAGTGTCAACATTTCCTTAAGTATTGAGGAGAAATCTTTTAATAAAAGCAGTTCTGTGTACTGACCTATGCTTTTTTTTTCTTGATTCTTCTGTGTCTTCGGCTGAGATCTCATGACATCCTCTCTACCACCCAGAGGTCACATAACATCCTCTCTACCACCCAGAGGTCACATAACATCCTCTTTACCACCCAGAGGTCACATAACATCCTCTCTACCACCCAGAGGTCACATAACATCCTCTCTACCACCCAGAGGTCACATAACATCCTCTCTACCACCCAGAGGTCACATAACATCCTCTCTACCACCCAGAGGTCACATAACATCCTCTCTACCACCCAGAGGTCACATAACATCCTCTCTACCACCCAGAGGTCACATAACATCCTCTCTACAACCCATAGGTCACATAACATCCTCTCTACCACCCAGAGGTCACATATCCTCTCTACCACCCAGAGGTCACATAACATCCTCTCTACCACCCAGAGGTCACAACATCCTCTTTACTACCCTGAGGTCACATAACATCCTCTCTACCACCCAGAGGTCTCATGACATCCTCTCTACTACCCAGAGGTCTCATGACATGCTATCTACCACCCTAATGCCATGATGAATGTGGACAAAGAGTGGCGTAGGAGTGTCTGATATCTCGCATGTTCTTTTATAAGACACGACACAACTGGAATTGTCAAGTGTGTATGTGTACTCGCCTAGTTACTCACCTAGTTGAGGTTGCAGGGGTCGAGTCCAAGCTCCTGGCCCCGCCTCTTCACTGGTCGCTACTAGGTCACTCTCCCTGAACCATAAGCTTTATCGTACCTCTGCTTAAAGCTATGTATGGATCCTGCCTCCACTACATCTCTTCCCAAACTATTCCACTTCCTGACTACTCTGTGGCTGAAGAAATGCTTCCTAACATCCCTTTGATTCATCTGTGTCTTCAGCTTCCAACTGTGTCCCCGTGTTGCTGTGTCCAATCTCTGGAACATCCTGTCTTTGTCCACCTTGTCAATTCCTCTCAGTATTTTGTAAGTCGTTATCATGTCCCCCCTATCTCTCCTGTCCTCCAGTGTCGTCAGATTGATTTCCCTTAACCTCTCCTCATAGGACATACCTCTTAACTCTGGGACTAGTCTTGTTGCAAACCTTTGCACTTTCTCTAGTTTCTTTACATGCTACGATACTACGTGCCGCAAAATGCCCTTCTCACACTATATCACTCACTTATTTATCCATACCTCACCTATGCTATTTGTGCTTGGGGATTAACTGCAGCAACACTCCTAAAGCCAATAATAACCCAACAAAAAGCTGCAGTAAGAATAATCACTAAATCCCATCCCTGGCAACACCCCCCCCCCACTCTTCATAGATCTAAACTTACTCCCTGTTCAGTACATCCACACTTACTACTGTGCAATCTACATCTACAGGACCTTAAACTCCAATATCAACCTTGACCTAAAACGCTTTCTTGATAGTTGTGACAGAACCCACAGGCATAACACCAGACACAAACATCTCTACGACATTCCCCATGTCCGACTAAACCTTTACAAAAATTCAATGTATGTCAAAGGCCCTAAAATCTGGAACACCCTACCTGAGAACTCTAGAACTGCAGACACATTCATCACCTTCAAAACTACCATTAGAAAACATCTTATCTCCCTGATAAACCCCATCAACTAACTACACGAATACCACCTGGTGGTTCACACTTACACTCACTCACCCATTTGACCATAAACAGAAATATTAATCTCAATCTTAAAATAATGAATCCTATGATACTCCAATACTGAAACTATGTACTGTGCCAAAACAAAAGCATTCACATTGCTAAACTCATAAACTAGTATTTAGTCACTTAGCCATAATACCAACTTACCTCATAATTTGTAATATTTTAAAATAAAGAATTAAACTAAGTCTGCCCGAAATGCCTAGCCATGCTAGGCGTTCTAGTGGTACACTCTGTAATCATTATTTAACTACATGTAAACCACACAACAACCAAATTCTGTAAATTCAACATTGCAATCATTATAGAGAATAAACTTTGAATATGGGCCTAACGTACACGGTGTACAGGGTCCTGAACGATTCCTTGTTAAGATGTTGGAATGCTGTTCTGAGGTTTGCCAGGCGCCCATATGCTGCGGCAGTTATTTGGTTGATGTGCGCTTCAGGAGATGTGCCTGGTGTTATACTCACCCCAAGATCTTTTTCCTTGAGTGATGTTTGTAGTCTCTGGCCCCCTAGACTGTACTTCGTCTGCGGTCTTCTTTGCCCTTCCCCAATCCTCATGACTTTGCACTTGGTGGGATTGAACTCCAGGAGCCAGTTGCTGGACCAGGTCTGCAGCCTGTCCAGATCCCTTTGTATTTCTGCCTGGTCTTCGATCGAATGAACTCTTCTCATCAACTTCACGTCATCTGCAAACAGGGACACCTCGGAGTTTATTCCTTCCATCATGTTCACAAATACCAGAAACAGCACTGGTCCTAGAACTGACCCCTGTGGGACCCCGCTGGTCACAGGTGCCCACTCTGACACCTCGCCACGTACCATTACTCGCTTCTGTCTTCCTGACAAGTATTCCCTGATCCATTGCAGTGCCTTCCCTGTTATCCCTGCTTGGTCCTCCAGTTTTTGCACTAATCTCTTGTGTGGTACTGTGTCAAACGCCTTCTTGCAGTTCAAGAAAATGCAATCCACCCACCCCTCTCTCTCTTGTCTTACTGCTGTCACCATGTCATAGAACTCCAGTAGGTTTGTGACACAGGATTTCCCGTCTCTGAAACTATGTTGGCTGCTGGTGATGAGATCATTCCTTTCTAGATGTTCCACCATTCTTCTCCTGACAATCTTTTCCATGATCTTGTATGCTATACATGTCAGTGACACTGGTCTGTAGTTTAGTGCTTGATGTCTGTCTCTTTTTTTAAAGATTGGGACCACATTTGCTGTCTTCCATGCCTCAGGCAATCTCCCTGTTTCGATAGATGTATTGAATATTGTTGTTAGGGGTACACATAGCGCCTCTGCTCCCTCTCTCAGGACCCATGGAGAGATGTTATCTGGCCCCATTGCCTTTCAGGTATCTAGCTCACTCAGAAGCCTCTTCACTTCTTCCTCGGTTGTGTGTACTGTGTCCAGCACATGGTGGTGTACCCCACCTCTCCTTCTTTCTGGAGCCCCTTCTGTCTCCTCTGTGAACACTTCTTTGAATCTCTTGTTGAGTTCCTCACATACTTCATGGTCATTTCTTGTTGTCTCTCCTCCTTCCTTCCTTAGCCTGATGACCTGGTCCTTGACGGTTGTTTTCTTCCTGATGTGGCTGTATAACAGCTTCGGGTCAGATTTGGCTTTTGCTGCTGTGTCGTTTTCATATTGACGTTGGGCCTCCCTTCTTATCTGTGCATATTCGTTTCTGGCTCTACGACTGCTCTCCTTATTCTCCTGGGTCCTTTGCCTTCTATATTTCTTCCATTCCCTAGCACACTTGGTTTTTGCCTCCTTGCATCTTTGGGTGAACCATGGGCTCATCCTGGCTTTTCCATTATTCCTGTTACCCTTGGGTACAAACCTCTCCTCAGCCTCCTTGCACATTGTTGCTACATATTCCATCATCTCATTAACTGGCTTCCCTGCCAGTTCTCTGTCCCACTGAACCTCATTCAGGAAGTTCCTCATTCCTGTGTAGTCCCCTTTCCTGTAGTTTGGTTTCATTTGTCCTGGCCTTCCTGCTTCCCCCTCCACTTGTAGCTCTACTGTGTATTCGAAGCTCAAAACCACATGATCGCTGGCCCCAAGGGGTCTTTCATATGTGATGTCCTCAATATCTGCACTACTCAAGGTGAATACTAAGTCCAGTCTTGCTGGTTCATCCTCTCCTCTCTCTCTTGTAGTGTCCCTTACGTGTTGGTACATGAAGTTTTCCAGTACCACCTCCATCATTTTAGCCCTCCATGTATCTTGGCCCCCATGTGGCTCCAAGTTCTCCCATTCGATCTCCTTGTGGTTAAAGTCGCCCATGATCAGGAGCTTTGCCCTGCATGCATGAGCTCTTCTCGCCTCTGCAGCCAGTGTGTCAACCATCGCTCTATTGCTCTCGTCATACTCTTGCCTTGGCCTCCTGCTGTTCTGTGGTGGGTTATACATCACTGCAATTACCACCTTGGGACCACCAGAGTGAAGCGTTCCCGCTATGTAATCACTTTCTTCTCCGCTGTCTCCTCTCTCCAGCTCATCAAAATTCCATCGGTGTTTGATCAGCAATGCCACTCCTCCACCCCCCTGTTCCTGTGTGTGTGTGTACTCACCTAGTTGTACTCACCTAGTTGAGGTTGCGGGGGTCGAGTCCGAGCTCCTGGCCCCGCCCCTTCACTGATCGCTACTAGGTCACTCTCCCCGAGCCGTGAGCTTTATCATACCTCTGCTTAAAGCTATGTATGGATCCTGCCTCCACTACATCGCTTCCCAAACTATTCCACTTACTGACTACTCTGTGGCTGAAGAAATACTTCCTAACATCCCTGTGATTCATCTGTGTCTTTAGCTTCCAACTGTGTCCCCTTGTTACTGTGTCCAATCTCTGGAACATCCTGTCTTTGTCCACCTTGTCAATTCCCCTCAGTATTTTGTATGTCGTTATCATGTCCCCCCTATCTCTCCTGTCCTCCAGTGTCGTCAGGTTGATTTCCCTTAACCTCTCCTCGTAGGACATACCTCTTAGCTCTGGGACTAGTCTTGTTGCAAACCTTTGCACTTTCTCTAGTTTCTTTACGTGCTTGGCTAGGTGTGGGTTCCAAACTGGTGCCGCATACTCCAATATGGGCCTAACGTATACGGTGTACAGGGTCCTGAACGATTCCTTATTAAGATGTCGGAAAGCTGTTCTGAGGTTTGCTAGGCGCCCATATGCTGCAGCAGTTATGTGTGTGTGTGTGTGTGTGTGTGTGTGTGTGTGTGTGTGTGTGTGTGTGTAAAATAACTAATTCGTAAGTACCTATAGTATTTGTAATTGCTGGAGTAGGAGTAGAGGGATGTTGGTTGTGTTCTATCTTCAGTATGTAATACAGAGTACAGACCTGTTTACGGTTACGAGAGTATATTCTCAGCTCTTCACCCTGAATCTTAACCTCATTCATTCGGTTATTTGACTTTCTTGCTTTGTGGACTCTGTCGAGCATCTTAAAGCTCCATATAACTTTTGCTTTACTCCTTCCTCCTCTATGATGTTCCACTTCCTGGCCACCCTGAGGTTGACGTATCAACATTCCTGTGACTTGTCTGCGCCTTTCACTTCCAGATGCACCAGATGTAGCTTTAATGTATCCCCTGATCTGAGTTTCCTCAAATATCCTCAGATTCAGTTACGTTTGGGGTCTGCTTACTGAACAGCCACCTCGGCACTGTGGCCAGTCTTGTTTCAATGACTTAATTTCTGTAATCTTGATGAGGTGTGGAATCCCAGCAGATACTGCATATTCCACTGTATGTGTGAAGTCTTGTAGAGGGTTTTGGATTATTCTTTGTCGAGATTCCTAAAAACCCTTCACGAGTTAGCTAGGCGCGCTTACGGCAGTGTACTGTTCAGTTGATGAGAGACTCCGGTGATATGCTCGTTACTGTATTTTACCGAGGAGGGATCGTCTCTAGCTACAAGTAAGCAAATAGGTAATAACTTCAAGGGTCTTCCTTTTTTTTAAGGTTTGCATCTTGTATCCTAAAATTATATTATTCCCTTGCCAGTCTTCTTTTACTTTCCATTACTTTCATAACTTTGCACTTGCTGGGATTCAGTTCTAGTAACATTTATTTGACCATCCGTTTGAGTTGTCTTACAGGATTTCAGTGCCTTTACAGTTTTATTCTCATTACTTTTATGATATTAGCAAAGAGAGAAGAATTTAATGTCTTCAAAATGTTTACGTACACGTGGAACAACATTACTGACCTTCCTGGGTCTCCGCTTGCCACTTCTCACTACCCAGATATGCCCCTCCCTCCTTGTGTGTACTCACCTCTATGTACTCACCCCTTTCTGGCTGCAGGGGTCGATTCACAGATACTGGCGCCGCCAGGAGATGAGTGTGTGAGAATGTGTGCGAGTGAGAGGGCGCGTTTTGTACCAACCCATTTATTTTAGAAGAGGTCCGAGTTGCAGTCTCATTTTACTAGCCATCAAACTTGACCTCCGGACCTATCTAGCATGTTGCCAGACATCTTCAGATTATTATAATCAAAAAGCGCTAAACCACAAGGGCTATACAGCAGACATCTTCAGAGCCCAGTAGAGAGTATTCTTTTTTTTTCACCTGGACAACAGAAGCACTTACTTCCTAGCACAGACGTGATTATCTAGAATTACTTGCATTCCGTGTCCCGTGTAGCATCCACGCACATATGGTCAACGGAATCTCCAGAGGCAGCTACCCTCAACTATCCTAAATTTGCTTGCAACGGATAAGACAAATGTAGATATATATCCAGATGTACTCCTGTTAACCCTTTAGGGGCCTAGTTTCTAGGCCGTCTGTGTATCCATATTCTTTTGCGCTACCATTGGAGGGATGTGGGGTGCACACTAAACTAGTCACTACCGTCCGTTGAATGGATTCGAAGTGCGTAATAAAATAGCCGATTCGGCACCAAAATCTAAAGTAATCTCCAGAGGCAGCTACACTCAAGGCGAGGCTTTGTGCAGCATCAGGACTATTGATGCAAAGAATTTAAGCTACTTCAACTTAGATCTGTGTATTATTTCTACAGGTTTGACACTTTCCTATGATGATGATAAAAACCCAGAGGCTGTTGTGAGCACATATGTTCTTATCCATTTGTAGTTGTTGACAGTTACGTATTTGTTATTATTATTTAGCTACGGAAACAGAATTATTCTCATGAAATATCCACTTGTAAAAAGGAAGTTCGGACGAAGTTTCAGTTCGTCGTGGACAACCATCAAATTACTTGCCAGGTGACTTTGACAGTGGTCCAGGACAGTAGTAGCTGTGATATTTACGGAGCACTTGGACCGCGTATATCACTCAAACGGTCCAGGAGGAGCAAAACGTCATCCTAACATTCTTTTCCTAAGTGTAGATAAATCAAGATGTGTTCCAACCACGTTGTTGTGACTG
>NC_091303.1:20218375-20253375 GCF_038502225.1 Cherax quadricarinatus | reverse complement strand
TAGGTCTGTCAAACCTGGGTCCAGGAGCTGTTTGTCACAGGTGGGTTTATCAGACCTCGCCTCCTGGCTTCTTTACGTATGGGTTTGTAAGACCTCGGTCCCAAGGCTGTTTGTGTGTAGTTCTGTCAGACCTCGGTACAATGAATGAATATTAATGTAAAAAGTTATCAATTCCGCCAAACACTTCCAGTCACCTGTCGCCTGTTAGTCCTTTGACTCACGAAATTGTAATGACACGATTGCAAACAAACCATCCCACGGGCGGGGTTAGAACCCGCGATCAGAGTCTCAACACTCCAGACCGTCATGACGGTCTGGAGTTCTAACCCCGCCCGTGGTATGGTTAGTCCCTTGTTACCCGCCTCATTTTTAACCCGCTAATTATATTAATTTTCACTTAACGAGGATAAATGCTAATTATATCTAATCTGAACGGCTATAGTCGTTAATAACTGATACATCAGTAAGTGCAAATTTCTCAAATATGAAAACAAAATCATTATGGGGAGGGCTAACCCCATAGCAAATTACAATACTTACTTCCATTCAGTAACTGGAGAATTCATCTTTTTATCGACTTTAAACCTTTAACACCGATGCGTTTTATTAGAGGATGATATCATGGAAAGTACAAATTTGCCAATACGTTAGCATGATTAACAGCTTGGAATTATTGGACGACTTTTCTGGTCAGTGTCAAACTTCAAATTTAGTAGATTATATAGTCTCTCAGAGGAATATTTAATTTTAAGTGTCTTTATAGCCTCTTAAATTACAGAATTAAAAAAAAAAAAGTGAATCATTATATTCTTATGGACCAACAAGTAACTGAGCTATGAAGCTGATAAACAAAGTTTTATAACATGTAAAACCTACAATACCCTTTCAGGGTTTCGGACGTACTAGAACGGCTTACGCACCAGGGTTTTTGACATACTAGTACGCCTAAATTCTAGCGCCCTCAAATCTAGTTAGAGAAAGCTGGTAGGCCTACATATGAAAGAATGGGTATATGTGGTCAGTGTGCGCAGTATAAGAAAATCCTGCAGCACACAGTGCGTAATGAGAAAAAAAAAACTTTGACCGTGTTTCTGGATTAAAACAACGACTTTGCACTGTATTTTCGTATGGTATTTATTATTGTACTCTAGTTTTCCTGGTCTCATTTTATAGAATGAAAGACATATTACAGAAATTGAGAAGATTTTGACTGGATTTAATGAAAAGTACCTTGAAATTGAGCTCAAAGTAGAAGAAATATTCGATTTTTACCGAAGTAGTTCAAAAGTAAACAAATCATGCGAAGTAGTTATGATTTTTGTCGACTAGTACACTGGAATTGGCCGAAAATAGGGCTCAAAGTGGGCAAAATCGCCGATGCGTAAACATCGTCGAGACCGCTAACTTCGTGAGAGCATAATTCCGTAAGTTTTCCATCAAATTTCATACTTTTGGTGTCATTGTGATCGGGAAAAGATTCTCTATCTTTTCATAAGAAAAAATAATTTTTTTTTGGAATTTGGGTGACCCTGAGAACAAGTCTGGGAGAGGGCCTGGGGACCCTGAAAGTGTTAAATTGAAACAAATATTTTTTTCCAGCGCTGTGGTCTACTGTGTACCCTTACAGAGGAGACTAACTTCTTTAGAGTTTTATACTTGTTGCCGAATAGGTAAAACTGGTCCATTAGCAACAACTCATTTAAAATTAAGTCCTTTCTAAAATTTTCTCTTGTACATTTAAAGATATTTTTTTTCCATACACCTTAATAGAAAAATTAATGATTTTGTCAAAAAGAACCTTAGAAAACTTGCCTATTTAATAATAAGGAAACAAAATATATTTTTTTTCGTTAGGTTCAGAATGATTTAACCGAAATTATTGCATACACAAATTTTCGCTTGCCCTATTCGGCAAGTGCGTGCGTTGCTATTTAAGCCAAAATCGCAAGTTTCACTTATGCATATGTAAATATATATACGTACGCACAAACGTACGTGTATATACACATGCATACACAAATACAAATGCACCTGCATGGTTATGCACAAGCACACACATACACAAACACTAAAAGGTGTGCACACGTATACAAATGTACACATACGCACATGAATATAGAGTACGTATTTACATTATTTTGCACCCTAAAAAGTTTTATTATGAATGTTTAGTGACAAATCTTACAATTTTGATCGCTGACATTCACGAACAGCTTAGTTCCTCCATGCCGCTAGTCGAAAACTGATCTAAATCCTTTTATAAAATTTTGGAATTTAGAAAAAAACGGTCACAATGCTCCTAAAACCAAATAATCTATGTCTTGCCTTGCAACAGCCCTATATTGCCAACATATTTCATCAAAATTCAATTATCCGTTTGTTTTTATGCCCCATACTGGGCCGCGATTACTGGACGGAGGATCGAGCCTCCACCACTGCTGGCTGTTAATATATTGCAAGTTCAAACACAGACAGAATCAAAATCAATACTCTGCCATGCGCAGCGAGAGATAATCAGGAATTACGGAAGAGGACGGGAACATTCACAGATGTAGTAAGCAGATATATATCAGACAAATACACATATACAAGATAAGACAGATAGCTGACAAGGTAAATAAAGGTAAAACGAATAAGAGAAAGAGATGAAGCAGTGAAGAGAGATGCAGGAGAGGGCAGGAGGTGAAGGCGTCGGCAGCGGCCTCAGGACGCTGGCTTATGGCTATCAGCACACTCCAAACAAATGGTGGAGTGTCGGAGCAATGGGAATATGACAGTTTATTAAAAGCAACCGTCAAAGGGAACGAATAAGTCAAAGTTAATTGAGTTGAGTTTTCCAGTCAGGCATGATTAATCTACGTTAAGAAAAACAGCTCTTCTCTGATTGGTGTAGGCACTATTTACATACCCGGCTGGCCAATCGTAGCGCAGCACTGTGGCCCCATAATACTTCCTTTGAAACATTAAGAAAACATGTTAGCTTGGAATGTCTTTCGCAAATGCTTCAGGTTAGTAAAGCTAAGCCACCTGACAATAATTCCCGTGGAAATGCATTATAATGTACGAAAATAACTTCTGCCAGTTCCTAACGTTGGCGTTCACATGGTAGTTTCGCATTTTAACTGACATCTCACCATGAATCTTGACACACGAGAGCAAAACACTTAAGTCAACTATAACGATACACATTCGAGCACAAATCATAAGCATAACACAGATCAGTTTTTACAGCAGACATATATCTTCTTATAACACCATCTATGCTCAACAATGCTCTATTAATTTAAAACTACTTTTGAAATATTTGCAGTAATTATATATTACCATGAAATTAAGAAACTGCCATGACTTAGAAAACAGTGCATACTGTATCATATCCCATGATCACGAAAGTAAACAGTTCACAACAGCGAAGCTTACTCTAAGAGCTAAAAGTCCAGATTTGTGTTTTGATATAATATGAAGAGGGAGCATTTTAGAGCTGCAGACCTACACAGTTACGAACATTACATCACCTCTGATGTCTTACTTCCGAATTTGTGCAAAATTGACGTTAAAAAATGTTTACGGAACCTCATACTGTCTTGACAATTAAAAAAAGAAAAATAATCAGCATAACACAAAACTCTCACTACTGTAATGGGAAAATAAACATCTCTATTTGCATTAAATTCCAGTTAGCCCGTTGATTCTTGAAAGATGCAACACCTTTTCTGGCCACACTGGCATCATCATATACAGGGAAGGAGTGATCACCCTGAGGATCTGATAGCTCAATCCCAGCGCCTTCTCTGCCTTCCCTTTCCGGCCACTGCATTTATGGTTGCAAGTTGGCTGGAATAATGAGTTGCAGGTTATGCATGTCAGGTGTCCACACCACTTTATCTACTGCTGTCTGACGAGGGAACGATTATTCCAACTTTGGCATCGTCTTATTCCTGCACTCAGTCTTCAGTTTGGGAGCCCAGAAGATCGTTTAAGGTGAAGTCACTAAGCTTCACTCTTGACTGCGGCTCTTGGTTCTCTCACGTGAGAATTTAGGCTTGACAGGAAGCAGTGTTGGTATAAAACTGAAGTTCAGTGTTTAAAAAAAAAAAAAAAAACATAGCTGGTCTACAAGCGAAGACTGAGTTAATTAGCGACTGGGTTATATTAAGCTAATACATTTCTATTTGCAGTAACACAGGTAGTTTATCTCTAGCCTCTTTCAGAGGTTATTCTCTCAAATTAATATGTGTAAACTTGTTAATATAGCCTAAGATATGATGTCAATTAAAAAAAAAAAAAAGCCTACTTTATTTTCTGCATTTCATCGTCTACTCCACTCAGCAGACCTCTTGTCACCTTATCCTGCCTTCCTCTTAGCACCTGACTGCTGGCCTTAATAATAACACTAGTAATAATAATATCGTTATTTACTACAAGTACATGTACATGGTATACAGGCCTAGCTGACGTCATTGACATTTCGGGCAAATTGGGTCAGTTTTGTCCTAGGATGAGACCCACACCAGTCGACTAACATCCAGGTACCCATTTTGAAGTGATGGGTGAACAGGGACAGGGACAGCAGGTGTCTTATGGAAACACGTCCCTAATGTTTTCCAGTCGTACCGGAGGAGATTCGAACCCCGGACCTCAGGGTGTCCAGCTCTCTAATTTAATAAGGTTCCTACTCTGCGAAAAGTATACGTGGTCTGGCAGATAATGACCTGCTCAGTAATTAGGAATCCGCTATCGCACCGGTGCTGGTGTCGAGTGGTCGTTTACAAAAACTATCACAATTTTGTGTCCCAGACTGTGAGGGACATCTTGTCCTCACGTTAAGACGTTTCCATCCCGCTGCACTTACGGTGCTTCCCTTCGTTATATTTCCATTATCACCGATTTTTTTTTTTTTTTGGGGGGGGGGGGAGGGGAGTGAGTGAGAAGTATGTTGACATACTCTGTCGTGTTGTGATATAACCTGGTCTTTAAGTGATGTAAGGTAACTTAATTTCGTGGTTATAATCCAGTTTCGTGGTGATATAACTAGTGTCGTGATGTCTTGATACTTGTGGTAGACCACTTCCCATAGTTTCATCTTCCATGACACTTGTTGTAGTCTCTACCATGGTTTCACGTGTGCTGACCGCACAGCCTTTCGCACTTTCAGCACATATTCCCATCTGATACTGGTTAATGCTGTCTGGGCAGGTACGTCCATGGTAAAAGTCCTTGGGGGTTCATACGAAATAGCTTCTCCCTCTCCCTGCTGAGAGTCTAGTTAAAATTTAATTTGTATTTTAAGCCCATTTTGACCCTCCCGCAGGGGTGACGTGTATGTCATGACACTTGAGTCATACAACACAAGCTGCCTCTAAACCTGCTGCCCCCTTCTCAATTATTTTTTTAAAGATTATAGCATTTACGTGATGTGCCAAATCCACGGGGGTCATTCAGCGCACGTAGAACTGGAGACTCATTCCCAAGTCCGTTGTTCGCCGTGAGGCAGACCTTAGATGAGGTGGCCTCAGTTTGTCGTGCATCGAAACTTGAGATTTTAAACTTTCGTGAACGTAAGGAATTGCTCATAACCTTATTGCCGATAACTTCACAACGGACAACAGACTTCATTCATTGCTCTAATACGAGATGTCGGTAGAAGAACGTTACTGAGTTTTTGTTATCCTAGGTAATTTACACATATGTATTATAATATTTACACAAATAACCCACACGTAGGAGAGAAAAGCTAACGATGCCGTTTCAGTCCGACTTGGACCATTTACAAAGTCACACTAACGTCGTCGTTAGCTTCTATGTGCGAGTTATTTGTGTATTGTTCCAGTCACGGTATTTTGCCTTTTTTGTTTTTTAAGTTACTATTTACAAACATTTTATCAGTCCACAGCAGGATTCGAACCTGCAAACTAGGCATCAGAGTACTCAGTACTCTGATGCCAATTTTGCAGGTTCGAATCCTACTGTGGACTGAGATAACGTCTGTAAATAATTTCGTCCGTTTGCGAATTGTTAACCATAAGTTACTATGTATGATAATTTGTGTACCTGTACATAAATAAACTTACTTAACCAGTTATTTTAGTTCCCCTCGGTATCTGCTCTAAGCCATTTTCACTGAGTGACTTTCCACTCTGCGCCCGAGATGTAATTTCGCATGTGATACCTGCCATTTTCCACTTAAATAATTCAGCCTTCATTGGTCTTGTAAGATAAGCCGACCGAAATAAATATCTGGTCATGAAAGAAGATCCGTACAGATACATGTTCGGATTAGCTAAGTCAGGCTAAGCCACCAAGTTTACAAATATGCAAACAAACTGGGTCAAGCCACTAATATTTATTAAAACTAGATGTATTTAGGTCGCTGTTCCATTTAAAAAAGTTATCTCCATATTGCTAAGCCCAGCCACGTCTACCTCAATGCACAAAAAAGGAATAATGAAGGTGGTGTTAAATCCTAATGCAGCAAAATATATAAATATATATATATATATATATATATATATTATATATATATATTATTGTAACCACGAACGAGTGGTATTGATCAATAACAACACTGCGCTAGCCGAGGATTCGAACCCATGTTGTACTGGCCTGCCTCATGGTAAGCGAGAACCACATGACGCTTTAAACCACAGGACCACCCAACCCTACAAGAATGGCGCAGCCAGCAGAACTAGCTGTTGGGCCACCATCCGAGGGCATACGGAGGCGTGGGAGCTTCTAAGCTAATTTCATTCTCATCCCTGTTTGGTGTACTAGCCTCACGAGCAGGCATTTATATATTACTGTAACCACGGACGAGTGGTATTGATTAATAACAACACTGATGCTAGGCTCAAGATCAGGCTTTCAAGCGTTGGTGAAACAGCGTGATCTATTGTTAACCGGAGTTCACTGTTTCATTCACAGAGAGGCACTGGCATCCAGAACACTACCTGATCACCTGAACACCATTTTCGAAGGACTGGTGAAGGTCAATTACATCAAATCGTAAGCAGTGAACGCCAGACTTCAGAAAATTATGCCAAGACATGGGTTCCGACTTTGACGTGTTGCTGTTCTACACTTCTGTACGGTGGTTGCCAGCAGGGAATGTAGTCAACATAATTTTTGGACAGAAGAATTTTATTTCTAGAATCTCAAGGGAAAGAAGGATATACAAATATGCTAGAACTGTCAGAATTAGAACTAGCATACATTGTCGATATTTTTGGCATCTTGAACAAACTTAATCTTCAGCTGCAAGGGAAAGGAGCAAATCTGTTCTCTCATCAAGGAATCATCAAGGTTTATCATGAGAAATTAGAACTCTGAATCGGAAGAGTAGTAGATAAAAATGAGTTCATTTTCCATGTGTGGATGCCATGCTATAGGAAGAGGAAGCCATTCAGGTGCATATTATCCAGCATTTACAAAAGCTGCAGGATAAATTTCAGCGATAATTTCCGGACGTGGACATGACAAGAGAATCCATTCGTAACAGATGTTTATGGTGGTCCAGAGGCTATGCAGGAGGAGTTCTTGGACCTGAAAATTAATTTGGCAGTTAAAGATGTGTACCAGCAATTTATCCTGGAAAAATTTGGGGCCAGAATAATTGTTACCCAAATCTCTCAGGACATGCAGTTAGATTTCTTTTGCAATTGTATCATCGTACATGTGTGTGAGTGGATTTTCATGTTTGTCGCACATTAAGTCCAAACAGAGGAATCGGCTTGCAGTTAAAGTTATATTCGTTGTGCATTATCAAATATCACTCCTAACACTGAAAAGCTTGTCTGAGAAGAGAATCCAAAAGTCTGGTTACAAGGAAATGTGAAATAATCATATTTCAAAGAAAATTGTTGGCTGTATACTTCATAATTTCAAAATTATCTTCATTAGAAAGAAATTTCATAGCAAAATATTAGATGTGTATTCATTTATTTCCAGGAAATTATGTTTGCATGAAATATATTTCAGACCAAAATGTTAAATATCTGTTATTTTATATAACTTCTCTAATTTCTGTTTATAAGAAGTATATTACAAATCAAATTGGCCGTTGTCTTTGCTTTGCCTTTATATATCATTATTCAAAAAATGAAATGGTCCACGATATTTTTATAATTGGGTTGGTAGTCCATAGGCTGAAACGAGTTGCGAGTCACTGATCTAGAGAAAAAGAGTATAACTGTTCCCTTTAAACTAGAAAACGTCAGAAAAGCACCATTTATAATACTACAAGAAAAATATTTGATTTACATATTTTTAAGAAAATCCAATTTAAAAAGTTTTTTTTAAAAATTGGCACCTACATATCCCAAAATCAATACAAAAGTACTTCCGGTTAAGATACACCAGCATTTAGGATTTGAAATCGATTAGAAGAGACATTCTCTATTTATTACATGGAAAAAAACATATTTAATGAAACAGGCAAAATTGAAAACGGCACAAATTGTGCGCTGTTTCCTTAACTAAAGCTAAACAACAGTGAAGCCTATCAGAAAAGGCTTTTCCGCTAAACAATTTGACTCCACTGATTCGAAGTTGCTTTACAATTTCACCGAAAATTCAGATTTGCACCCAGACTAAAACTGAAACTGAGTGTTACTATCACTATTTATTACAACAATATGGGCAAATTGGGACTTATTCCACCTAATAACGTAGTAAACCTTGTCTTTAGAAAACCACACCTATATTGAAAATTTGAAGCTGATCAGGAGAGACATTCTCCAGTTATAGCACAAATTTAAAACTATTCCAATTATTTTTCTGATTATAAGCAAAAACACTATAATCCTTGTGATTTGCTTCTCTTGTTTCTTTCTTCTTTCCCTTCTCGCACACGACCTGGCAAATGAATAGCAGCTCCAGGCCTTTCATACTGACGACATTCCTTCAAGAGCTTGTGATATACAAGCAAGCTATGTATTGCCAAGACGTGAGCTCCTGGTGAAGCACTAACCGTGTGAAAGACCTAGAGCTGCTATTTAATCCCATCCCCTAGTGGCTATTTATATATATATATAAAGTGGAACCTCTGGTTACGAACGCTTCCGAACACTAACAGATCGGTTCACGCCCCAAAAATTCGCCAAATTTTTGCATCTGGTCACGAACACATAATCGGGTGCCGAACAAAAACAGCCGTGCTAATTTTCACATTCGTGCCATTTTTTTTGCATGCTCGAATTTTCACCACTTCCTGTAATTACGACCGTTATAAATTCGGATTAGCAATGTTTTATCAAAAGGTAGTTCCGAAACAGCTTCTCGCAGTGCCATTATCCAGCTAGGGCTTGCCATATATGATTTTTGGTAACTATTTTTTTTCTCAGTTGTTTGTTAGGCTATCTTATTGAAACTTGGCCAATGTATGATGGAAAGATGCTTCTTAATGTACACCAAAAATGAAAGAAATCGGACAGTAACTGAGTTCATTGCTCAGCCATTAGGCACATCTTAAAACTCTTAGGACTCATGCAGTGTTAGTTTTCACTGTTCTAGGTTTTCTCAATGTTATTCAAGGTTTTTACACTTAGAATGCACAGTGTAATAGTAAACTATGATATAATTAACTATTTTTGTCCTTAAAAATATTAAAAAAAAAAAAAAAAAAACAATATTTACATACTGTTCAAGTGATCTGGAACGGATTGATCGTATTTACATACAATCCATTGGGGAAATTAGGTTCGGGTCACGACCAGAGTTTTGGAACGAATTATGGTCGTGACCAAAGGCTCCATTGTATATAATATATATATTTTTTTCAACAAGTCGGCCGTCTCCCATCGAGGCAGGGTAGCCAGAAAAGAAATTATATATATATATATATATATATATATATATATATATATATATATATATATATATATATAATGTCGAATAGGTAAAACTGGTCATTGAGCAAGAACTCACTTAAAATTACGTTGAGATATATTTTTTCATTATGTTAATGTAAAACTTAATAATTTTGTACCAAAAGAACTTTAGAAAACTTACCTAACCTTATTATAACAAGCGCAATTCAATTTAGCCTAATCCAGCTAAATATATTTTAGACTGTTTATCACAGTCAAATATACGCTTCTCGTTAGGTTCGCAATGATTTGTTTTGCGAAATTATTGTATACACAAATTTTTGCTTGCCTTATTCAGCAAGAAGAACGTTGCTATTTAAGACAAAATAGCAAGTTTTACCTATTCGACACGACATATAAATAGCACAGTAAGGAGCGTTTCAGGTAGGGAGGGTGTGTGTGTGTGTGTGTGTGTGTGTGTGTGTGTGTGTGTGTGTGTGTGTGTGTGTGTGTGTGTGTGTGTGTGTGTGTGTGTGTGGAATGCTTCAACACCTCACTGATTAATCATTGTGCAGCTGGAGCTGTGGGCTCCCTGCTGCCGGCTCCATCAATGACTGCTATACTGATTAGGCAGAAGCCCATTTATGATTAGACTGATGCCTATTTATCGGGTAGCTCATTGTGAGTTTTCACTGTCACGGGCAGTAAGGATTATTAACCATCTAGCACAGCGAGTGTTTATTAATCAGGCAATTTACATTTCAATGGGAAGTTAATTGGTTAAACTGCAGAGTAATGAGTCAGAAGAGTTACTAATTGGCATCTATTAATTATTTCGCCAGTTTACAGCTTTTAAAGACGACAGGTGAAATATAAGGTGCCCCTGAGGAAGCCTTTGACATGCTCTCACAGCAGCTTATTATAATATCTTGATTTCTGGTATTATAATTATATTTACGGGACTCACTAAACCCGTAGTGGCTATACAACGCTCGGAGAACGAACAAAGAGAACGGTAGCTCTCATTCCTCGGACTGCGAGCCCTTCACCAACATCTAGGTACCAATCTTGAAGGGGTGAATGCCATAAATTTGCACTAAATTAATAAGACAAGTAAGGAGTTACGAGGTGCTGGAAAGAGGAAGTGTTAGTGAGCGTGAATCCTGGCCCACCATGCCACCCCTGCCAGGCGTCACAAAAGACCCCTGTTTAGTGCTTCTTATGGACGGCGGGAACTTTGTTCAGCAGCGGATGTGTGTGTGTGTGTCCTGCTGGTGGGCAGATGACGCGCTTCTTCACCCAGATTGTGCGGAGGGGAGTTCCGCGTGCTTGGTGATAACGAGGTTAATGATGCAACGCTGACGTCTCCTTCCTCTCTGTTTTTCGCCTGTGCGAGTCTGAGCTTGAAAGCGAGAGTCGAGCAGTTTTTGTCCGTTGTAAGTCAATTTGCTCACCAGTAGGGGCATCCAGGGCAGCACCTCGGAGTTCATTCATTTTATATGGAGTATAATGCAGAAGACAGCGGCCTCTGACAGTTTCCTGTTCGTTCCACTTAGGCAAGGCGAGGCATAACTGTTCGCTTTAGGATTGAGAGAAGCGAATATACTTCGTGTCATAATTATTTTTTATGCATATACAGCCCAACCAATGTTAAGCATTCCTTTCTAACACTGTATATCACATGCTTCTTCAGTGGTATTTCCCACTTGATCTCACAAGTCCCTATGTCAAGTACATTTTAAAAAGTTTTCAGCCCACACTCCAGCTGCACATTAACATGTAAATATTATCAATTTGTTCAAAATTGTAAAGTAAAAGGACACAAGTGCAACTAATGTGACATTTATTGTGGCAACGTTTCGCTCTCCAGGAGCTTTATCAAGCCATTACAAACAATACATGGACACAGAGGGTATATAAAGGCTCAGAGTGAGGTGAATACTAGTGAGGTACCATTTCGATGTTCACTAGTGGTAGTAGTAGTAGTAGTAGTGGTAGTGACAAAAGTAATGCAATATGGTAGAGCAATTAATTTGTACATGAGTAAAAGGATATAAAAGCTATTACTTGGGTAACATAAAAATAGGTTGGACAAATATAAACTGGAATGAGGCGGCTTGTTTCAGTGTTCACTCTCTGTGCTTTGTGTAGTATAACAGGAGAGACTATGTGATGGCAGGGTTTACTGTTTTCAGGAGGATTCTTGCTAAGACTTCGGAGATGGTGAAGCTGCCGTTGTTTTGTTTAATTGTATTTGAAACAGCGATCAGTGCTGATTCAAGGCACTTGCGTGTGCGGAAATTAGTTTCTTTTATCACTAATTGGGCGTCTCTGAATTTCATAAGATGATTGGTGGAATTTCGGTGTTGTACACAGGCGTTGTTTAAGTTGTGGTTCCTACATGCGTATATGTGTTCATTGAGGCGGGTGTCGAGGTTTCTTGCTGTTTCACCTACGTAGATCTTGTCACAGCCTCCACAGGGTATAGTGTAAACTCCTGCATTGACTGGTTCGTGGTGCTTGGGTTTTGTCCTGGTTAGATCCTTTATTGAAGTGGTAGAAGCGATGGCGACTCTGGTGTTAGCTTGTGAAAGTACTTTTGAGACGTTTAGTGCAACCTGGCTGTTGGGAAGAATTATAACTTTGTTGGGAGCGGTGTTGATGCGTGGAGAATTGATGATCTGAAGAGCTCTTTTCTTGCAGTCTTTGATGAAAAAAGAAGGAAATTGTAACTCAGTGAATGTTTGGTGAATGTAAGTACATTCCTCGTCAAGAAACTCAGGACTACAAATTCGGTATGCTCTTAGGAAAAACCCGATGATGATGCCTCTTTTGGTCTTGGTATCTTGACTGGAATAGAAGTGTGTGAGATCATTTTTATTGGTGGGTTTCCGATAAACTTGAAATCTTGAAGTAATAGCTTTTATATCCTTTTACTCATGTACAAATTAATTGCTCTACCATATTGCATTACTTTTGTCACTACCACTACTACTACTACTACTACCACTAGTGAACATCGAAATGGTACCTCACTAGTATTCACCTCACTCTGAGCCTTTATATACCCTCTGTGTCCATGTATTGTTTGTAATGGCTTGATAAAGCTCCTGGAGAGCGAAACGTTGCCACAATAAATGTCACATTAGTTGCACTTGTGTCCTTTTACTTTACATATTGTCGGTAATTCTACCAACTTTATTACAATTTGTTCAAAATTGTTTTAATCATCAAACACAAGTAATATCAAGTTGTATTACTAACACGTTCCAAGGAAGAGGTAGGATTAACTTATTTAAGTTGAATGTTTGCAACGAGGAACAGATCATATAACTAAAAGAAGAAAATAGTATAAAAATAGTAACAAACAAAAGATAAAGCATCATAACAATCACTGGTTATGTTTATAATCATAACGAAGCACTAAACCCTTAAGGGTCATACAGCACTGTCCAAGCATGAGTATATACGTAATACTAGAACGAATGACAACATGGGACAAGTGTCACTGTGTATGTTAGCCATTACATAGAATGAAGTGGAGAATCGACTGGATGCATTATGTGTCACTAGAAGTGAACATGTTGAGGATGCGTAGACTCGACAACCTTCAATTATTAAGCTATAATACTTAAAAAATTGTATTTTCATATGTTACTACCTTATTATAAAATAACTGACATCAACAAAGGGCTTTGAGCAAATATATAATGGCACCACTCGGCGGAATAACGCTAAAAAAATATTATAGATAAAACTAGTGGACTGTATGTTGTATATTTATAGAGAATTATGGGGTCAATAAATGTTTAATTAAAAGTAAACAAGAAATTAGAGTCGTCAGAAGATACCTTGGTCACAGGTGATCATCTCTACCACCAGTCTAGGAACACGCAAATTTTACGTGGTGGTAACCTTATTAGAAATTCTAAGAGCTCTGGAGTTTACCTGGAGAGACTTCTGGGGGTCAACGCCCCTGCGGCCCGGTCTGTGACCAGGCCTCCTGGTGGATCAGAGCCTGATCAACCAGGCTGTTACTGCTGGCTGCACGCAATCCAACGTACGAGCCACAGCCCGGCTGGTCAGGTACCGACTTTAGGTGCTTGTCCAGTGCCAGCTTGAAGACAAGCAGGGGTCTATTGGTAATCCCCCTTATGTATGCTGGGAGGCAGTTGAACAGTCTCGGGACCCTGACACTTATTGTATGGTCTCTTAACGTGCTAGTGACACCCCTGCTTTTCATTGGGGGGATGTTGCATCGTCTGCCGAGTCTTTTGCTTTCGTTGTGAGTGATTTTCGTGTGCAAGTTCGGTACTAGTCCCTCTAGGATTTTCCAGGTGTATATAATCATGCATCTCTCCCGCCTGCGTTCCAGGGAATACAGGTTTAGGAACCTCAAGCGCTCCCAGTAATTGAGGTTTTATCTCCGTTATGCGCGCCGTGAAGGTTCTCTTTACATTTTCTAGGTCAGCAATTTCACCTGCCTTGAAAGGTGCTGTTAGTGTGCAGCAATATTCCAGCCTAGATAGATCAAGCGACCTGAAGAGTGTCATCATGGGCTTGGCATCCCTAGTTTTGAAGGTTCTCATTATCCATCCTGTCATTTTTCTAGCAGATGCGATTGATACAATGTTATGATCCTTGAAGGTGAGATCCTCCGACATGATCACTCCCAGGTCTTTGACGTTTGTTTTTCGCTTTTTTTTGTGGCCGGAATTTGTTTTGTACTCTGATGAAGTTTTAATTTTCTCATGTTTACCATATCGGAGTAATTGAAATTTCTCATCGTTGAACTTCATATTGTTTTCTGCAACCCATTGAAAGATTTGGTTGATGTCCACCTGGAGCCTTGCAGTGTCTGCAATGGATGACTGTCATTCAGATTCGGGTGTCATCTGCAAAGGAAGACACGGTGCTGTGGCTGACATCCTTGTCTATGTCAAATATGAGGATGAGAAACAGGATGGGAGCGAGTACTGTGCCTAAATATGCTAAAATGTGCCTAAATATGTTAAAGAGTACTCATCAGATGCACTCCATTCTTATTGGTGATTATTACACAACTATACAGCGTCTCGTGGTATATACTGAATCTACAGAATATTCCCTTTCTCGTAGCATACTATTCTATTCCACGTCTCTTTTATTAGCCTGTTTCACTCTTAACTTTAGAGTCATTCAAACTGACGCAAGGTTGGACAGATCTATAGACAATGTTAAACCAGCAGAGCGTACAAGAATAAGAAGAGTAGTGTGGATGTCTGGGATACTGGTGACTGAGAAAAACCTCGTTAGTTTTAGTGTCTGAGAATGGAGGTTAATCATCATTAGAGGGTAGTTGTTACTATTGTAGCAGGTCTTGGGATTTAAGGAAATTTCCAGGTGCTTTTCTTGCTGATTCTGTTTTTAAATTTGTGTTTAATATATACGCTTTGATCTAATTAGAATAGGTAGTATAATACATCCATTTTGCTCTTTAAGCGACAAGGCCTAGCCTGTACTTTTTTCAAGAGTTGCGCTGCCTTTGTTATCGCCTTGATTTTCAGAGGACAGCGAGTGTTGTACAGTTATTTTAGTGAAAAAACTGTATACTCTTTTAATGTTATGTAGACTGGTTAACTCTACAGTCCAGTTAATGCCACGTATGACAGTGACAAAGGTGGTAATTGTTGGTTCATTATGAAGTCACTGTTAAGTTTGGCGTCGAGAGAAACTTTCTGGATACTGTTGTGATGTCTGGAAGTGTTCAGTCCCTTATCCTTTATCAAGACTATGGGACTGAACACCTCAAAACTGAATCCACTTTCAGTGTCTATATTATACAATCTCTACACAAATAACCCGCACATAAAAAAGAGAGAAGCTGACGACGTTTCGGTCCGACTTGGACTATTGACAAAGTCACACAGTGTGACTTTGTCAATGGTCCAAGTCGGACCGAAACGTCGTCGTAAGCTTCTCTCTTTTATGTGCGGGTTATTTGTGTATCGTTCCAGTCACGGTATTGTGCCTTTTTGTTATTTATACAATCTCTCTATTGTATTTAAACAGCCACTGGTTGGCAAAATGTCTCATCATTAACGATACCCAAGTGCAGTCTATGATTTTAATAATAGTTTAACATTTATAGCTAGAATTTCATTCATGATGGGAAATATATCTGTTTAGATTAAACTACTGCAAAAGTTTGCATTAAGGGAAAACAGTGTAATCACATACGAATTAATCAAAGACTTGAACAAGACTTCTAAAATAAGGACAGACAAAAGCATGCTAAGCAAGCTTTTATTGGAACAACTATTTGCTTATAAATTCTACTTACATCGAAACTGCTACAATAAAATCTTGTTCTGTATACTCGTGTCTTGTTTACCTGCTTATGTGTCACTCAAACAACCAACACATCTAATGAATAACACATGTGCAACACCCGAGTATTTTTTATTGGAGATACTTTTCACCTGAAGCTGATAACGCAGTAGGCGTTATCAACCTCAATACAGGGGCAAGAGTTGAAAGTGATGCAATGAAGCATATCAGAGTCCCCATTAGCATAGATGGAACTTGCTTAATGGAGATGTTAAATTTAGTGTGTTTATTTCCCTTATCATTGATTAAAATGTGTTCAGTCCCTTGGCTTTGATTAACGTTTACTGAGGGTGTTCAGAATCATGAATCTAAGCAAGACCTCCAACAGCAAAGAAAGTATCAGTTCACTGTCTAATACTGAGCAGCGGAAGATAAGTTATTTCCAGATGGGTGTTAACACGCGAGGAATGGCACAATGTTAAATACCATTAACACTGTTTTGTTTAATTAAATTATGACAAAAAAAAAAGCCCCACACACACATCCCTAGGACCGTCCTCCAAACCCAGAACAGTGCAGTGTTTATGGACTACTTCTTAAAAAAAAAAATCAGAAATAAGAAGTTACTTAACAGATTGCTGAAAACAGTGGTCAGCGCCTTTCCCTCCGAGCCATACTCCAGAGGGAGAAGCAAAGATCTAAAAGAAGCATCAGCGTGCAATCTAAATGTTCAGTATTTCACAGATAACAGCAGAGACGTCATCCGAGGCAAGTACACCACAAAAATATCCCCAGCCACGCTATCAACAGACTTTATTTAATAGACTCCGAAGGCCCCAAGATAACACTTCGCATATTCTGCCAGTAACTGTTAACAAGTTGTAAATCGGTTCTTCGTTAGCTAGACGTTGGTGTATAACTAAATGTCAGATAAGGTGTTGTGGCCAGGGGCGGCAGGCAGGCAGGCAGACAGGCAGGCAGGCAGACTGATGGACTGGCAGACGAACAGACGATGGTGAGTCATGCACCACAGGACAAGCTTTACCGACAGTGAAGAGAAAAAGATGACGTCTGAAATATCTAAAAATCTAATAAGACTGAAATGTATGCTTTAAATTTTGTTAGGATTAAATCAGAAATAAGAATATAAGAATTGAAACCAACTACAGTAAGCCAGCTGACCCTTGCTAGGCCGCCCCCTAATCAAGAATTAAGCCTGTCATGCACCGCTGAGACTCATTTCATAAACATTAATATGTGAAGGGTGTTAAATGGCACAGCACGCAGCAAGGTGGAGTTGCTCTAGAGGTAATGGTGTACTACTTGCAGATACCGAAATAAGGATATAAAATACACTATCTACAAAATAAAAAAAAATAATGTAATCTCGAGTGAATGAAAAAAGTGACTGTCTGGGCAGACAGACCGAGTTAAGTGATTACACCCTTCAAGACATCAGCTGCGAGAAATAACTGCTCTATCTTGATTTTCACTTCTCGCGCCGTTATCTCCGACAAACAAGACTCCGACAGCTGCCTCCCTTCCCCTTCATCCTCCCACCTTCTCTCTCTCTCTCTCTCTCTCTCTCTCTCTCTCTCTCTCTCTCTCTCGTCAAACTGCTCCTCTACAGTGTTTACGACCCACTGCCAACATCTCTTTTTAAACCCCCTTAGCACTTGGTTATTTTTTACCGCACAGCCCACAAGAAGACAGACATCCAGGAGGAAGACAGGTGTGGTATGGAGGGGGTGGGAAGAAGGTTGGGAGTGGTAGTGGAAAAGTTGTGGTAGATGGAAAGATTGGGTGTGGCTAGGGAAAAGACTGGGTGTGACGGGGAAAAAAAGACTACGTGTGGAGGGGAAAAAAGGCTGGGTGTGGCGGGGAAAAAGACCGTGTGGCGGGGAAAAAAACTGGGTGTGGCGGGAAAAAAGACTGGGTGTGGCGGGGAAAAAGACTGGGTGTGGCGGGGAAAAAGACTGGGTGTGGCGGGGAAAAAGACTGGGTGTGGCGGGGAAAAAGACTGGGTGTGGCGGGGAAAAAGACTGGGTGTGGCGGGGAAAAAGACTGGGTGTGGCGGGGAAAAAGACTGGGTGTGGCGGGGAAAAAGACTGGGTGTGGCGGGGAAAAAAGACTGGGTGTGGCGGGGAAAAAAGACTGGGTGTGGCGGGGAAAAAAGACTGGGTGTGGCGGGGAAAAAAGACTGGGTGTGGTTACCTGTACTTTTAGTATCTTCTAGAGGTCACCGCATCCCCCTCCCCCGAAATCTGGTCCCAGACCAGGTCTCTGGGTTGCTTGCCTGATCAGTCAGATCACCGTTGCCCACAGCCCAACGTATGCTACACAACACTGCTGATCAGGAATCGCTCTGAGGAATTTGTAGAGTTAACTCCTGAAGACAGAGGCCTGTGGTAATCCTTATGCAGGAAGGGAAGGTGTTTAAGAGTTGTGGTCTCTTTACACTTACTGAGTTCTCTCACTGTACTCATCACTACCTTGCTTTTCACTTTAGGTATCTTGTATCGTCTGCAAGATACCTACGCGTTTGTCTTGCTCTCAGCAGACGGAGGACCGAACCTCCACCACGTCTTGCGCTAAATGACCCCACGGGTTTAGGCTTAACGTGAATTAAAATTATGCTAAAAAAGAAGCGCAAAACCTACAAGATCATACTTTAAAATTAATTCATATGTAGTTATTTCGGTGTGCAGATTTGGGACCAATCCCTCCAGTGTCTTTCAGATGCCAATCATCATGCATCTTTCTCGCCTACGTTTTGAAAAAGTGCAGTTCGTGGGACTTTAGGCATTCTTGGTAATTTAAGTCCTTGACAGAGTTTATACGAGATGTGAAGGTTCTCTCTTCATTTTCCAGCTCTACAGTTTCGCCTGCCTTGAAAGTAACTGTATACAGAGCAATATTTCAACTTAATATTAGTAACTAGTGTCATCATCTCTGGTTTGGAAAGTTCTAGTTATATGACCTATCATTTTCCTCGCAGATGCAATAATGACACTGTTGTACTCTTTGAAAGATATGTCATTATAAGTCCCAGGTCTTTCGCATTAGACTTGTAATAAAGTTGGTAGAATTACCGACAATATGTAAAGTAAAAGGACACAAGTTCAACTAATGTGACATTTATTGTGGCAACGTTTCGCTCTCCAGGAGCTTTATCAAGCCATTACAAACAATACATGGACACAGAGAGTATATAAAGGCTCAGAGGGAGGTGCAATACTAGTGAGGTACCAACTTGATGTTCACTAGTGGTAGTAGTAGTAGTAGTAGTAGTAGTAGTAGTAGTGGTAGTGACAAAAGTAATACAATATGGTAGAGCAATTAATTCGTACATGAGTAAAAGGATATAAAAGCTATTACTTGGGTAACATAAAAATAGGTTGGACAAATATAAACTGGAATGAGGCAGCTTGTTTCAGTGTTCACTCTCTGTGCTTTGTGTAGTATAACAGGAGAGACTATGTGATGGCAGGGTTTACTGTTTTCAGGAGGATTCTTGCTAAGACTTCGGAGATGGTGAAGCTGCCGTTGTTTTGTTTAATTGTATTCGAAACAGCGATCAGTGCTGATTCGAGGCACTTGCGTCTGCGGAAATTAGTTTCTTTGATCACTAATTGGGCGTCTCTGAATTTCATGAGATGATTGGTGGAATTTCGGTGTTGTACACAGGCGTTGTTCAGGTTATCGTTCCTACATGCGTAAATGTATTCATTGAGGCGGGTGTCGAGGTTTCTGGCTGTTTCACCTACGTAAATCTTGTCACAGCCTCCACAGGGTATAGTGTAAACTCCTGCATTGACTGGTTCGTGGTGCTTGGATTTTGTCCTGGTTATATCCTTTATTGAAGTGCTAGAAGCGATGGCGACTCTGGTGTTAGCTTGTGAAAGTGCTTTTGAGACGTTCAGTGCAACCTGACTGTTGGGAAGAATTATAACTTTGCTGGGAGTGGTGTTGATGCGTGGAGAATTTATGATCTGAAGAGCTCTTTTCTTGCAGTCTTTGATGAAAAAAGAAGGAAAATGTAACTGTGAATGTTTGGTGAATGTATGTACACTCCTCGTCAAGAAACTCAGGACTACAAATTCGGTATGCTCTTAGGAAAAACCCGATGATGATGCCTCTTTTGGTCTTGGTATCTTGACTGGAATAGAAGTGTGTGAGATCATTTTTATTGGTGGGTTTCCGATAAACTTGAAATCTTAGGTTGTTGTCTACCTTGTGAATGAGGACGTCGAGGAAAGGTAGCTTGTCATTGGACTCTTCTAGTGTAAACTGGATCGCCGGTTCAACTGCGTTGAGCCTTGCCTGAAGATCCCGTACATCAAAACGTTTTGGAGTTACTACGAGGACATCGTCCACGTAACGTAACCAAGTGACGCTTGAAGGGATGATGTTGGCGAAGTGTTCGGACTCTAGGTGTTCCATGTATAAGTTGGCTAGGACGGCACTTATGGGGGACCCCATTCTCATGCCGTAGGTTTGTTTGTAGAGCTTGTTATTGAAAGAAAAACAGTTGAAATTAACACAGAGTTCAATTAAGTCAACAAAATCTCCGGGAGGTAGAGGAAGATTAAGGTCCTGATTGACTTTAAGTCGTAGAACCTCGATGTCGTTTTTGGTAGGTACTTTTGTGAAGAGGGAAGTCACATCCAAACTGCTTAGTTTCTTGTTACGGATGGAGAGGTTACGGATGCGGTTGAGAAGGTCACCTGAGTGTTTAAGATGAGCGGGGCTGATGGTCCCCAGAAGGCAGGAAAGATGTTTGGCAAGAACTCCGGCTAGTTTGTGTGGAGCACTTTCACAAGCTAACACCAGAGTCGCCATCGCTTCTAGCACTTCAATAAAGGATATAACCAGGACAAAATTCAAGCACCACGAACCAGTCAATGCAGGAGTTTACACTATACCCTGTGGAGGCTGTGACAAGATTTACGTAGGTGAAACAGCCAGAAACCTCGACACCCGCCTCAATGAACACATTTACGCATGTAGGAACGATAACCTGAACAACGCCTGTGTACAACACCGAAATTCCACCAATCATCTCATGAAATTCAGAGACGCCCAATTAGTGATCAAAGAAACTAATTTCCGCAGACGCAAGTGCCTCGAATCAGCACTGATCGCTGTTTCGAATACAATTAAACAAAACAACGGCAGCTTCACCATCTCCGAAGTCTTAGCAAGAATCCTCCTGAAAACAGTAAACCCTGCCATCACATAGTCTCTCCTGTTATACTACACAAAGCACAGAGAGTGAACACTGAAACAAGCTGCCTCATTCCAGTTTATATTTGTCCAACCTATTTTTATGTTACCCAAGTAATAGCTTTTATATCCTTTTACTCATGTACGAATTAATTGCTCTACCATATTGTATTACTTTTGTCACTACCACTACTACTACTACCACTAGTGAACATCAAGTTGGTACCTCACTAGTATTCACCTCACTCTGAGCCTTTATATACCCTCTGTGTCCATGTATTGTTTGTACTGGCTTGATAAAGCTCCTGGAGAGCGAAACGTTGCCACAATAAATGTCACATTAGTTGCACTTGTGTCCTTTTACTTTACGCATTAGACTTGTTAATTACATAGTTTACACATGCCCATATTCCCTCTTCTCTGCCCCGCTCATGAGATTCAGTGTAGCTCACTGGTGACAACTGACTCAATCATCCTTGTGGGCAGATTTCCCTATACCCTTGTTGCCTTGGCCACCAAGCAGTAAAGACAGGATCAATGTTAGAATGTTGTGGGTCACATTCAGGGAAAAATTGTGTCAGAAAACGCAGTCTTGCTGGAATGTTTCACAATAAAAACACTTCAGTACTGTGTAAGGAAACTCCAGTACATGTTGGAAGTATTAATGTTCGGTGAAAGATATATTCTCAGTTATGTTAATTAGAAAAAGGAAGTGTTTTTCATACCGGTCAGGCTGGTGGCCGAGATTAGTGTTACACTTAAACGGCTGTGCATGTATTCTTAGGTATATAGATTGCTTTAAAATATCAAGAGGATATTACAACACTAGATATGCACTGTATCTTTATATATTATTTTCAATATATAATTTTTTTCCATTCTGTGACGAAGATTTCTTCATAAAAGTTTTGTTTCCGTATTGTATGGGATATTCCATCCTGAGAATAACAGTAACTCCAACTGTGCTGGAAAATAACTTTTGAAGCTACCTTTGCCATCCATCCATTAATCCACAAAAATTAAATAAAAAAAAATGTTCCTACGCAGCCTAAATTCAAAGTTTCATTCATTCATTTGATGCTTCAGAAATTAAAGAGTGATGTCGTTCAGAAATGTATTACTCAAAGAGGAAGCATTGAACTCGTAGGAGGAGCACTATAATGTCTGAGGAATGGAAGGTACTGAGGTTCAATTCAAGGAATGGTAGGATAAAGAGCCCTTCACCAGCATCGTGTTACGAATGAAATAAAAACGAGAAGCTGAAAAAAGAAATTTAGGCAACCACTTGAAGGTCTCCCTTTAAAGATACCTAATAATAAAAATAATATTATGATAAATAAGGGAAGCGCTAAACCTGTAGAGGTCATGCAGTTTATGAGGAACTGCAGGCAACCAGATTTCATCCAAGAGAAAGAAAGACATGTATTTCCTTGGATCAAGATCCCCTCACTGGCATCAAGGCACCTCCCTAGAGGGTCGTGGAGAGGCACAACACAGAAAACGTATGGCAGAGTGTTGCCAGCTGGGACCAACGCATTGTGTCAACATAAGTAAACCATCCCATACCCACTGCCGTCAACATGACGGCAGTGAAGGGACTTGAGCTAGAGTTCGTCACGGCCACGCTAGCTGGAGATTCGTCTGTAAAAACTTGCATTTGTGGTCACAGAGGTGCCTGTGCTAACCTTCCTATGGTGTAGAAATATACCTAGTTGGATGAATCTTATTGTGGCTAGCTGGTCTAGTGGCTAACGCGACGGGCTGGAGTTTTGAGACTATGACCGCGGGTTCAATTCCGGCCGGGGGTATGGTATGTTTGCAATCGTGTCATTACGATTTCTTGAGTCACAAGTAAACCATTTTGACGTATCGAAAAAAAAGTATTTCTTTAGAATATTAGTATCTCAGTGTTAACACCACAAGGTAACCCAAGAAAGCCATTCAGGGTGGCTTATTTCCGTTGGGGTCCTTAGGCCCTCTTCCCAAGAGGCAACCCACAAAAGCTGACTAACAGCTAGGTATAGCTTTCCTGCCAGAATAAGGGGCTGGGAGGCAGCTGTAAGGAGGCTTATCCATCGCTCTCGTTTCGCCCAGTATTCGAAAGCATGTATTCTGTTTTAAGCCGGTGGCCGTCCCACTTAAGGTCGTCTCCCTTCTCTCTTAGTGCAATTATAAGTGTTGTCGAAGACGCAGGTTTTTGGTACACCTAATATCCAGTGTCTGGACGGCAGCGCAAGAGTTAGCCAAAGTTTTGGAGTTACATAATTTTTTTGCTAGGTTTACTTAACTTGTTTAATTAATTTTGTGGCTAAATTTTATACCGAGATTTAAAAAAAAAGAAGTTTAGTGAACTGTGAAGAAAAAAGAGGCGGGGGGGGGGGGGGGGGGGCGGAGGGGTAAAGGCGAATTCAGGTGATCCGACAAACTTGTTCAACATTATTTCGTACTCCTAAATTTATTTTTGAGCAAGTGTGACTTCCTATGTAATTCCATGTGATATTTTTGTTTCTTTGTGAAGTTATTTCATTAACTGAGCCTACGACACTGATCATGTCCAAGCTGTCGTCACGACAGCTCGAGTGACGTCACTCAGATAATTTTAGGTTATATTCCTTTAATTAAATATAATCATATCACATAAAAAATATTTTTACCATGCTGTGTAATACAAAATCTTAAACGTTTCATAATGACAAGCAAAATTCGTATTTTTTTATGCATTCATATTATCATGGGGCGCTAAACCTGTAGGTATTATGCAGTGCCTGTTGAGGGGGGGGGAAATGGAAGGTTCTCAATTCAAGGAACTGGAGCACAGATCCAATTCCCTAGATCAAGAGCCTCTCACCAGCATCAAGGAACCTCCCTGGAGGGGTTCATAACAGTCATAACACTGAACTTGCCATCATGAAAATCCCTTCAATGAAAACATTTTGGGAGGTGAGATCGTCCCATTACATATAAAGCAGAATATAGTTAAAGCATTAGACCAATTCCTGCGAACAACCAACAAACTGGACGAAATCTAAATACCATCAGTAACGCAGTATTTCCACTCGGCGGAGACAAGAGGGACACTAAGACGCTGATTCCTATAAACAGCCACAGTGACAACAGACATCACTGAGTGACCACAAGTAGTCACCTCACATCCCAGCTCGTGAAATCATCGGCAGAAGGAAGAACCACTAAGCAAACTGCACGTAGCCTGAAGTTATATATCAAGATATTAGTTTTATTCTTTTTTCTTTAAAGCACGCGAAAGGCAGCAGGGGAGCACAGCTGCATATCCTTGGATCAAGAGCAATTCACCCTCATTTAAACATCACTTGAAGGGCGTTAGGCTTCAGGCCTATCGGCCGTGTAGGCCATGAAGCTGCAATTTACTTGTACAATAACATCAGAAATACTTTAAGCCCTTTATAGATAAAAAAAAAATAAAACTCAAGAGTTTATACTGTAAACTTCTCAGTGTATATACCATGTGCATCGGCATTCCTAGTTCTTCAATTCTGCTAAAATAAGTAGGTATAATTCAGCCCTGACAAACATGACAAATTTCTCCAGTGTTTACCTGGGAGACACTAGCTTGCTCGTCGTCTGCACTTGGCTGTGTCTCGAGTGTTGGTCGCAAACAGTCTGTCACGTTCCCTGGGAAGTCACCAGCAAAAATCTGAACCCGCGCAGAATTCTTGCGTGTAATCCTCAGAGCAAGATGATCCTGTACCGAGTGTGGAGAAACAAGCACACACTAACTGTGACAGCGACACCACAACAAACATTCAGAGCGCCACGACCCACCTGTGCGGAGGGGAGTGTCGGACTGTCATTTTACATGTTTGGCAATAATTTTTAGGTTTAAAGCCTATTGACTACACGAGGGTTATTAAAGTTGTACATCACCTGTACACCAGTCAAGGAATAAGGATTATAGTAAACAGTAGGATTATATACATATAGATATATACACTTGTCTATATATCATGAGTCTATAGATTGCATGTCAGGTTTAAGGACGAAGTTTGTTTGTACAGTAACATCAAGAATATATTAAACCATGAAACAGCAGTTCAGATAAACTCAGAGTTATATATATTTAGTGTTTTAATAATAATAATAATAATAATAATAATAATAATAATAATAATAATAATAATAATAATGGGAGCGCCTACGTGGTGTTTCAGTATTTTTTTTTCCTTGTGAAGGGAGTTTGATCATTTTTTTTAATAGAATAAGATTTATTTGGCCGCCTTGATGCAGGTGAAGGATCTTGATCCTGAATTGGATTGGAAGTGCTTTCTCCTTCCTTGGATCATACCTGATTACCTCCTATTCCCGGGCGCTATATGACCCCTACGGGTTTAGCATTTATCCATGAATGATGCTGATGGTTATTGATGATGAGTATGATGATAATGATAATGATAATATGATGATAACTGTGTAGGAAAAATAAAATAAAAAACTGTCTTGTTATAAACACCTGTAACATCAACACTTATCATAAACACTTGCAGCACTGACACTTATGATAAACACCTGCAACACTGATACTTACTATAAACACCTGCAACTCTGACACTTATTATAAACACTTGCAACACTGACACTCATTATAAACATCTGCAACACTGATACTTATTATAAACACCTGGAACACTGACACTTATTATAAACACCTGCAACAATGACACGTCTTACAGACATTGCAACACAGACATGTTTTGTAGACACCCGCAATACTGATCCCACATATTATAAACACCTGCAGCACTGACACATAAAGACTCGCAATACCGACACATATTATAAATATCCGCAACGCTGACACATGCTATAAACACTTGTAATACTAAACACAGATGCCTACAACACTCACACATGTTATTAACATGTAACACCGACACTTGTTTATACTGATGGTGGTTATGTTGTGAAGCAGTCAATATGTGGAGGAAACACCTGCAGGTATCTGGTGTTAACTACATATATTGCACATATCAAATCTCTGGTGCAGTGTTGTGCTTCAGGGGTGAGAATGGACGGCAGAGGGGATGAGAGGAGAGGGGAAGTGGGAAAGGGAGGGGTGAAGGAGGGAGTGAGAGTGGATGAGAGTGGAGGTAAGAGTTGAGGGGGCGGTTAAGAGAGCGTCTGAGAGGTGAGAGGGTAGTTATGAGAGTTTTGAGAGGGCAACTGAGGGAGCTAGTGAGAGGGGTAGTTAAGAGAGCCTGTGAGAGGGTTAATGATAGATCCTGTTGAGAGAGTCTGTGAGATATTAATTAAGACAGGAGTGTAGAGAGGGCCACGCCTGGAGGTTACCTGGAGGCTACCTGGAGGTTACCTGGAGGTTATTCCGGGGATCAACGCCCCCGCGGCCCGGTCCATGACCAGGCCTCCCGATGGATCAGGGCCTGATCAACTAGGCTGTTACTGCTGGCCGCACGCAGTCCAACGTACGAGCCACAGCCCGGCTGATCCGGCACTGACTTTAGGCCTGGACCAGTTCCAGGAAGAGGGAACACACTCAAGGCTTCTATCATTATGAATGAATGTGATGATGGGTAGCCAGTTAACGTGCTAACATGGCACTCGTGGCAGCAGTCTGACCGGAGGCATTCATGATGCATAGAGCCTGCCAGAGATCAAACTTAAATGCATTTATATTGCAGATGACCCTTGAGATGCAGCGGCACACACACACGCGTGAAGGCACGCACCCACTCATACACACACATGCATATGGCTAAAAATGTACGCACGACAAAGCCCAACAGGGCTGTGAGTAGCCTTATCAGATACTGGATGATTGAAAACCTGGGCCCTAGAGCTGGAGTGCAGATGCAGCTGATACGTGCGTACGTGTACACGCTTTCCCACATCTCAGTAAGGATTCGTACGTCAGGCCTATATTGGAGTATGCAGCACCAGTTTGGAACCTACACCTAGGCAAGCACGTCAGGAAATTAGAGAAAGTAAAGGTTTGCAACGAGACTAGTTTCGGAGATAAGGGGCGTGTCCTACGTTTAGAGGTTAAGGGAAATTTACCTGACGACACTGGAGGACAGGAGGGACAGGGGGGGGGACATGATAACAACATAAAATATTGAGAGGAATCGACAAGATGGACAGAGATAAGATGTTCTAGAGATGAGACACAGCGATAAAGGGTCACAATTGGAAGCTGAAGACTCAGATGAGTCACAGAGATGTTATGAAGTATTTTTTCAGTCAGAGTTGTCAGGAAGTGGAATATAGTCTGGAAAGTGAGGTGCTGGAGGCAGGATCCATACATAGCTTTAAGAAAAGGTATGATAAAGCTCACGGAGCAGGGAGTGAGTGACCTAATAGCAACCAGTAAAGAGGCGGGGCCAGGAGCTATGACTCCACCTCTGCAGCCACAATTAGGTGAGTACAAGCACACACTGCTCCAGGGCGCTTTTCTATTCACTGATCTATGCAGAGTTGAATTGTCCCATAGCATAGATAAGGTCAGGGACTAATGGCGTCACATTCACCAATATACGCTGAAATCAGAGAAAGCTATTGTACTTCACTGGGTAAAATTCGAAAAGTGTAGACCGGCAATCCCAGAGACAATTAAAAAGAGATGAGGAGCTGAAAAGAAATGAGATTGGTTTAGATGACTAGTGCAAATTTTAATGTAAAAAGATGGAAGAAACGGAGAAAAAATTATTGGAGAAAATTAAGGAAGAGGAGAAAATGGCAAGTGACCAAAGGAAAGGTGCAGAGACTGGGTGAGGGTCTAAGAGAGTTAAGGGAAGAACTAGAGGAAATGAAAGGAATGGGGTGGGTTGTATATGTATGTGTGTATATATATATATATATATATATATATATATATATATATATATATATATATATATATATATATATATATATATATATATATATATATGTATGATCACGTTTTCATGTGAAGCACAGTACGTACAAGCGGTGTTTGATTTGAGTGCAGCAGCCAGTTCTGTCATTATATATGTGCTTCTTCAGTACTGTGTAGTCACAGTTGATTATTGTTCACTGTCTGTATCTTGTTACATATTGATTATGTACCCATATATTTTTGTACCTGAGTTTTAAATAAAATATAAAAAAAAATGGAAATGGCGAAGGAGAAGCAGAAGAAACTGGAAAAAGAGATTATAAAATCTTTGTCGAAATGCTCTAAGGAGTCCAGGACGGGTACGAGACAGGAGTAACAACAAGAAGCTGTCAACAACAGACAAAATAATCATGAATAAAAAAAATGATGGGAGGAGAGGAGAGTGATGTTCTTGATGCTCCACTGTCTTCATGAGGCTGACAGGACAAGTGGAGAGAGATGTGTGGTGGAGGAACAGGAGTTCATGGCTGTCATGGAAACAGGATGAGAAGCTGAAGTGCATGAGGTGACACATCAAGGGACAAATATGTCCAGTCAGACTAATCCTTTCAGCAAAAATGGCACGAGACAGAAGGATGAGACGGCAACCACTGTTAGGGAGAATAATTAGATATCGTCACCTATCGGGACAGAACAGAAAATGAGAGGAAACAGCTGAAGGAGAGAAACACAGACAGTTCCTACCCAATATTTCAGTCAAGACCAGCCACACCCTACCACCTCGTTCTCAATCACCTACACTTACATTTCTAATCTCTTCCAGTGCAAAAACCTTCCCTGTAACCACCCCACCACCTCACTCTAACCCCCACCTCCTTCAACCCCCCAGGCTCTCCATCACCCCCCACCTCACCTACAACCATAATCCTGACTCCTTCCGTGTAAGAACTTTTCCAACACCCGCCCCCTAACTTGAACCCCATTCCCCACCTCCCTGAATGCCCCCACCTCCCTCTCTGATCCATGATCAAAGACCAGGAAACTAGGACACCGGAACCCAGAACACAGTAAGAAAAAACTGAAAGAATGTTAGGCTAGAAAACAAGAGTTACGAATGAAGTAAGCGATAAGTAGACATCACAGTACTAGAAGCAAAACTTACAGAAATAATAACAAATCTAATTTTGCTGTTTGATGTAAAAATTCTTGGGAAGTATAAGGAAAACAGAGGAGGAAGAGTTGCACTGCTAATAGGAAATCAGCAGAATTTTGAGGATATAAGAGGAATAACAGAGTTAAATTACACAGAAGGCACACTCAAGATTAGGAAACCCAGGGTAGTGGAAAAAGTGATGTACAACCCACCACTAAACAGCAGACCAATAAAGGAATACAGTAGCAACAATGTAATATTGTACACTATAATAAAAGCGGCAAGAAGAGCTCACATGACAAATGCAAAGGAACAGACTGGGAGACATGGGATTCACCTATTAAACAGAAAATGTGGAGGGATGAGACGTTGAAGGAGGTGATGGAAACTTATATACTAATATGTCAAGGACACGACCAGAGAGGCGGGAATGACGCAGCACCATTGAGCCTATTCTCCCAAGGACCTCCTGGTGGGAGTTTGAAAACCTTAAACTACGAAAAGAGAATGTGCAGGAACCCAATCTTACTTCTATCAAGTCCAATTAATAGCTTTCTTCTCCTTCTCCTCTCACTCTCCTGCCTAACTTTTTTTCTTGCTGGTCCTCCATGGGATTGCTCTTGATTACCTTTCTCATTCAGTGAGGGAAGATAGAGTTCTGTGCCACCAGATGAACAGTTGTTTGTTAGTGAATTTAGTTAGTGATGGTTGTAGCAAGACAGATGTATGGATAGAATAAGAGTCATTGAGTTTAACAATCAGGTGTAATGCATCTTATACCGGAGCCAGCATGGTGGAGACATTAAGACGTGTTTCCTTACAGTACCTACTGTCCATGTTCACCTATCAATAAAATAGGTACCTGGGTGTTGATCAACTGGTGTGGGTCGCATCCTGGGGATAAAAGTGACCTAATTTGCCAGAAATGCGCTGCAAAAGAAGGGACTTTCTGTATAGTAGTACGTCATTGATGTCACCTAGGCCTGTATACATTGTAAATATACTTGTAGAAATAAGGTTATTATTATTATTATTATTATTATTATTATTATTATTATTATTATTATTATTATTATTATTATTATTATTATTATTATTATTATTATTCCGTGCAAGCAAATGTAGGGGGTAACAATCAGTCAGTAAGGACGTTATTTATATTCGTATGTGTCAGTGTCAGGGTGTCACCAAGGAGGGCAAGAGGGGTTAACGCTCCCCACTATTCCATCAGTCTCTACAAAGCCCTACTACATAAAAATTATTAATGACAATAATTACGCAGCTTCAAGACTATGTCCCCTAGTCCCTTCTTCCAACCAGACTGTCACCGCCTTAGTCCCTCTTACATAAAACTTTTGAAGCAGCGTCTCTCACATACCTGTGGTGTGGAATTCTATTCACAGTTCGCGATCTTACGTCATAACTTCATCCAGTTGTTCCAGCTGAGTACACCTGAGAACAATGTACCCACAAAGTGGGCTTTATCAAGTCATAAAAATGATGGCAAAGTCCACTGTTTGGGCGAAACGTCACTAATAACGGATCACGTACTGCATTTGTGTCTTGTTTTACTATTTTATACCATTTCCATATCTCATTGAGCCTATCGTACCTATCCATAAAGCTGTGAATTGCGTTTGCTTCCATCACTTCCTCATCTAAGTCATTCAGTTTCCTGACAAATCTGAGACTGAAAAAGTACTTACAAATATCACAATGAGTTACTTTAGTTTTTAACTAAAGTTTATGTCCCCTCGCTCTCGATATCTGCCTTTATGTCCCTGTATGCCCATATTAACCCCTCTGTTCACCTGCACATTGTTATCACGTCTTCCCTATTCCTTGTTTCCTGAGACTGGCACATTTATTTTTTGTCTTTCATCGCAGGTCACCTCACTTACTCTAGGATCAGTCACACTGCAAATCTCTGGACTTTTTCTAACTTTTCTATATTCCTGATACGGTGTGGGCTTCAGACAAGTGATAAATACTCTATGATAAGTCTGACGTATATCGAATATAGAGTCCTTAATGATTCTTTGTTAAGGGTTCTGAAGATTGTTTTCAAGTATACTAAGCACACACACGGCGCTGATACTACTCTGCTGATGTCCACCTCTTGCAATATACTTGATACTCTGCTTATATCAAGACCATTCTTAATTTTTAGAGTTTGCAGTCTCTCTCCACCCAGTGTACACTCTGTCTCTGGTCGTTTTTTACCTACTTTGCTTGTTGGAGTAGAGTTCCAGCAGCGCTTATCTGGTCTGTCTAATTACAAAAAATAAACTTGTAAGTTTTTCTGTTTTGTTTTTAGTTTCTTAATTAATTTAAAATCTGAAAACAGCGAAATATTGGATTTTTCCCTCTTCTTGCATGTAGTGCACAAGGAATGGCATGGTGCTGGCCCCTACAGTGACCCTCTGACCCTCTTCCGTGCTCCTGGTATTCCTGTATCCACTCGTGTATCTTTCCTGCCCTTCCAGTTCGTGTTTCAGCCTCTTGTTTGATAGTGTGTACTCACCTAATTGTGGTTGCAAGAGTAGATTCATAGCTCCTGGTGTGTGTGTGAGTGAGTGTGTGTGTGTGTGTGTGTCAGCATAGTTGCTGATCCCTGTATTCCCTGTATTATATAGCATAGCATATTAGTATCCTCCATGTGCTTTAGACACGAGATCCCTCGTAGGCCTTTGGCTTGGAGTGACGTCATGGGCATACACATGGGCAGTGATCCCTTTGTCCCGCCCTCACTCAGCGGCAGACCGTCTAGGCGTAAACAGGCTAGGTAACTGTGGCTCCATCTCCCATCTCAGTCTGACAATATATCTACCATCCTACAAGTGTGTCTACTTTCAACCTGTGATATCTCCATTCAAGAACCCTTACGATAAATGGTGACAGCGGAGGGCCTGTAATTCTGACGATTACAGCGATTTCTGGAGATAAAGTTGTCGACCAGCAAGACGGCCATTTCGTGTTACCAGTAGGCCTACCGAGGTTCACCCCATCCAGCTACCTCAAGCCAGCTACTCTACCAGCTTCTACATTATTCACTGGTCAGTCTCTTTGTATTAGTGTTTCCTGCTTTTTTGCATTACTCCCGAGGGGTTGACCCGAGTTTGCAAAATAAGCCAGCTTCCAGTCTGTGGTGGGGGAGTCAGAACACCCGAGTCCAGTCCAGCCTAGCCTACTCCATCCAATTATTTTGCCTGCCAAGCCAGCTTCCACCCCTGCTGTGCTCATCGTGTGAAGTTATCAAGCTATTCTGTGTGAAGGGTTAAGATAAGCCAGCTAGCAACTAACCCAGGTGTCTTACCCCAGTACTCAAGCAAGCCACGTGACTAGTCTTCATCGCTTGTGATTCTAGTTCCAAGCATTCTGAGTGCTCCTTCTCATCCTTGTGGTGTTGTAGTATTTCGTGGGTTTCTTCTAAGCCAGCCGGCTTAGAATTATCTTCGCGGCAGTGTGGGTTTTCTCAGTGAGGCTTACGACGTTCAACCCATAAGCCCAGCCACTCACGATCACGTGTGTCGCACCATTGCCGGTCTCAGACGCCTCGCTCAGCCTTTACCCACAAACCCAACTACAGTCGGCCATTACAACTCACCTACCTCATCAGTGTTTTGGTGCTCTGCTAAGGGTTGTAGCACCATATTTTAAGGACCACATAGGGGGTCAAGAGCTAGAGTGTGGCGCGCCATCTTTAAAAGCCTCCTGTGTGTTGTCTCTCGCCGATTTAAGCGCAATTCTACGATCATCTGTGCAGAGGACAGCAGCAAGACGATATAAACAATCCATCAATCTCATTTTTTTCAAGTGTTACAGCTATAATATTTTTTTTTTAGAGACATTTGCGAGTGTTGAGACATTTCTTTTGTGTTCCCAGTGAATTTTTCTCTTAGTGACATTCAGTGACTCTTGATCAGACTCAGTGTTTATCATGTACTGATTGCATAAATTTCTTTTAATCTCCTTAATTCAGTGTTAATTTTCGTGCATTATTTTATATCTGTTGTGTTGTGTTTCTTTTTATACACACTTGAAGTAAGTACTTAGTGTTTCCTTTGTTGTGTGTGCAACATATGAGCAGTATAGAACTTGTGTTTAAACTTCAGAATTCCAGTGAATTAACTCAGTAAATTTTTCACCTCATATTCTGCATCACAACTCAGTGTTGTCTGTTATTTTTTTTTTCTTCCTAGCAATTGTGTATTTTTGTTTGTTCCCTGTGTGTTGAACATTCTTGTGTTCATATTCCTTTATTCAGCCAGTGTTTAATTTGTCTTATTTCCACAGACAATAGTGCCATTTTTAAAGCTCCAGCAAGAAATCTGTTTACAAATTTTTTTTTAAAAACATCAAGTTTCATTGCAAGAAAATTCTAGTACTGAGTTTATGTTGATGTTTTGTGCTCTGCATCACTGTAAGTGTTGTATTTCTTTTTGTTGTGTGTTTTAGCACCTATTATTTTTCATATTTTATTGAACAAATTCACTCTTAGTGCAATTTTTAAGTTCTCCTTCTAAAGTAAATTGTTCTTTTGCTTGTTGTTTAAGTGCAGTTAAGAGTTAAAGTGTTCATTCCTTGATATATTTCTTTTCTTGTGTGTTATAATTTTTATTATTGCACATAGACTCATTTTGCAATAATTCTTGTGCAAATATTGTGTTGCTATTAAAGTTTTTCTTGCAGAAAATTTTATGCAGTGTTGTGCAATACAGTTTATTACAGTGCAGTTTCTTATGCTCTGTTCTGTGCATAGTATTTTATTCTGTCTGTCATTTTAATTTTTATTTCAGTGAATTGTGTGTTTGTTTTAATTTTTGCACAAGTTTATTGAGTCCATTTTATTATTTTATTGTGTATTTCCTTGTTGCATTGAAAGTAAAGAAAACTCACTGTGCCATTTATTCAATTTAAAGTAAAAGTTGAGAATATTAGATTTGAGCAAAGTAAAAGTTCTCTTGATTTTCAGTGTTTGTTAAGTTGCATATTTTTTTTTTCTTGTGTGAGTTCTTTGCTTACTGTGTAACTTGTCAATTTTTAATTACTTATGCAGAATAGTTAAGCATTTTCTTCCATTTAAGCTTATTGTGTCATTCTCTCCACTTTTCTTGACTTATGCCCTTCAGTATTTTCACTGAGAAGATGTCCCAGTCATTTTTGAATGTTCACTTAGTGTATCATTCCAGTCAAAGTCAATATGAATCAGTCCACAGTACCAACATTCCCTTACTGACTGAAAGACAATACCTAGCCCTTGAGCAATGTGTTTGTTCTCACAGCTTGTATCTGAGATTTGTTAAAGTGCTGCGAAATGTGAAGTTCAGATTAAGTTCCTATAGATCCGTGAATTACTTATTAACGTAGCCGAGCGGTCAGGCACTAGTAATTCTGTCACTCCCATCTGTGTTCCACCTATACCTTCAGACTTGCAGGATAGTGTTCCGTTGCCTCAAGTGTCCGGGGACACTCAGACTGCCTTGAGTGCACAGCCTATCTCTGCAATGACTGCTAGTTCGAGTAGTAGTTTCTCCACAGGGGATGCCTTGTCAGAAAACGATTACTTGCAACTAGTAATGCCATCTCTTGTTGATGTGACATGCTGTCTGCAGAAAGACGTCTCTGTTACAGCAAGTGTTCTCACTAGAGTGTCTGTTGT
>NC_091303.1:20135875-20213375 GCF_038502225.1 Cherax quadricarinatus | reverse complement strand
AGTTGCTAGGGTAGCTGCACTCACCTAGCCCCTCCCTCACACACTGACATGCGACCTCACAACAACTGGGATAGCATCAATCTTCCGTCAGAACAAGATCAGTTCCTCTTAGCTTCTCCTTTATACCGTATCCTCTTTCTTTACATCCTCTTCTTAGTTTATTATTAACGTTTATTATTAACTGTTAATTACACAGTGATAACACTTATTCTGTTGAATAATATTTGTTTTTACTTACGCAACTTTCCTTAGTGTTATTTAATGTTGCACATTCTGCTTGTCTTTTGTTCTCTCCACATTCGTGAGGAATAACTCAACAATAGATGTGTTTCGGTCGCTGTACTATTCGAGAAAAATATCCCCGTGTTCCACAAGCCCAGCCCCCTCTGTCTCAATGGACGCTAAAGGAATAGTGAGAGGCGGTGGTCAAAAAATTCTAATGTAGCAACAAATAAAAATATATAAATGTAAATGTGTGTGTGCAGATGTATGCATGTAGGTTTGTACACTTTTGCATATGTATGCATCATGTGTTTGTATATATGTATACACATGGTCTCGAATCTGCACACAAAAATCACTCCCTACGAAAGTAAAAGACTGGGCAGGCGGTGCAAAATATCCCCTATGAAAAGTAGGGGCGCCATTGGTACACTAAGAGAAAACACCATAAGTGTCCGGGGCCCAAGACTGTTGAACAGCCTCCCACCATGCATAAGGGGAATTACCAATAAGCCCCTGGCTGCCTTCAAAAAAGAGCTGGACAAATACTTAAAGTCGGTGCTGGATCAGCCGGGCTGTGGTTCGCACGTTGGACTACGTGCGGCCAGCAGTAGCAGCCTGATTGATCAGGCCCTGCTCCACCCGGAGGCCTGGTCGTGGACCGGGCCGCAGGGGCGTTGATCCCCGGAATACCCTCCAGGTAGACTCCAGGTAGGGCATATCTATACTTTCGTGTATGTGTGCATGTGTATGCAAGTACAGATATAGCACTGTGTATATGTCAACGTATGCATATGTTACAGTTTGTAGGAGAGAGGGAGATTATTTTCCAGTAAAAGTAGGCCTTAAACAGGTATGTGTGATGTCACCATGGTTGTTCAATATATTTTTAGATGGGGTTCTAAGAGAAGTGAATGCTCGGGTGTTGACAAGAGGTGTGTGGTTAAGAGATAAATAATCTAACACAAAGTGGGAGTTCTCACATATGCTTTTTGCTGACGACACTGTGTTTTGGGGAGATTCTGAAGAGAAGTTGCAGAGGTTATTGAATGATTTTGGAAGGGTATGTAACAGAAGGAAATTAAAAGTGAATGTAGGGAAGAGCAAGGTGATAAAGTTAACAAAAAATTTAGGCAATGAAAGACTGGATATCAGATTTGAGGGAGGGAGTATGGAGGAGGTGAATTTATTAAGATATTTGGGAGTGGACGTGTCAGCAGATGGGTCTATGAATGATGAGGTGAATCATAGAATTAATGAGGGGCAAAAGGTGGGTGGTGCACTGAGGAGTCTGTGGAGATAAAGAACGTTATCTGTGGAAGCAAAGAGAGGAATATATGAGAGTATAGTTGTACCAACGGTCTTAAACTGGTGTGAATGTTGCAAGAAAGAGGAGGCTAGAGGCAGTGGAGATGTCGTGTCTGAGGAAAATGTGCGGTGCATATATAATGTAGAGAATCCGTAGCTTGGAGATTAGGAGGTGCTAGGTTTCTAAAAGTATTATCCAGAGGGCAGAGAAAGGGTTGTTGAGGGGGTTTGGACTTTTAGAGAGGATGGAACAAAATAGAGTGACATGGAGGGCGTATAAATCTGTAGTGGAAGGAAGGCGGGGCAGAGGTCATCCTATGACAGGTTGGAGGGAGGGGGGTAAAAGTTTTGTGTGCGAGGGGCTTGGACTTCCATCAAGCATGCCTGAGCGTGTTAGATAGGAGCGAATGGTGACGAATGGTTGTTATGACTTGATGTGCTGTTGGGGTGTAAGCAAAGTAACATTTATGAAGGGATTCAAGGAAACTGGTTAGCCGGAATTGAGTCCTGGAGGCGGGAAGTACAGTGTCTGTACTCTGAAGTGTTGATATGTTGCAGTTTTTTAACCGTAGTGTAGGCGCGCCTCTGGTAAGACAGTGATGGAGTGAACAATGATGAAAGTGTTTCTTCGTTTCTGGGTAACCTTGCCTTGGTAGAAACGGCTGTGTTAATAAAAAAAATGCATATGTATGCGCGTACATAGAAGATATGTGCATAAGTATAAGTATACATGATCATATGCATATATGTGTTTATATATGTGCATGTTCGTAGATTTACTGATGAATCTGTATGCATATTTGTATGTACGAATGTTTGTATGTACTCACCTATTTGTGGTTGCAGGGGTCGAGTCCTAGCTCCTGGCCCCGGCATGTCTGCATGCGTACGTACTTCTATGCATGCATGTTTATATGCATGTACTCACCTAATTGTACTCACCTAATTGTGGTTACAAGGGTCGAGTCATAGCTCCTGGTCCCGCCTCTTCACTGGCCGCTACTGGTCCACTCTCTCCCTGCTCCATGAGTTTTATCATGCATACTTGCATGATGCATGAGCACATGAATGCATGTGCATATGTGTCTCAGTAAGCTTGTATGTGCACTTACGCATACACGTACATATGTATATGCATGATAGTGCACGTGTACGTATTTATACGTACGTGTGCAGCACCCGGCGATACACGGCGGGGGTTCCCCGCAGAGCTGAACCAGTTATATACAGGTGCTCAGAGTATCACTGTTTCCACTCACTGATAACCAGCCTCACACAGTTTATTCTCTTACTTAACGACACAGTAGACTATAATTGCATTGTTAAAAAAATGAATATATTTCAAATTCAGCTTAATATTTATAGCTTGCAGGTTGTCGATGCCAAAAAGTCAATATCTTTTAGAGAGGGTTAAGGGAAATTGCAAAATAAAATTGCGTTAAAAGTTGCATAGAATTCGGTGATTCCAAGTTTTGTAACTATTTTCTTAATGACCCTTGTGGGTTTAGTGCTTAATTTTAATTGGCTATAACTTTTTTTTTAGCATAATGACAATTTTTTTTTTTTACCAGTACGGCCTAAATAAACACATAGGGTATCATCATTTTTATATACTGAGTCAGCATTAAAGGTTTGAAGCCGATCAGATGAAGCATTCTCCAGATAGTGAATGGAAATCCATTTCTGTTAAATAACATTATCAAGTTGGGAGACATGCTGCCCACTCATCATACAAACTTTCTATCGAGTACTAAAAGTTTACAATAGATCGGAGAGATTCTTCAGTTATCACAAGAAATCCAACAATTCCAAGACATTTAAGTATTTTAGAATATTGGTAAATTTTCCCCTCCACAGCCTATAGGGCATCAAGCACCTTACAAAGTGCACTTGTGTTACAGGTTTGAAGTCTATCAAAAGAAGCATTCACTAGTTTTAGAATGAAAAACCATCAGCATAATTAATTCATTAAAATTAGCAAATTAGGAGTTGATGCTTCTCAATAATCACGAGTAATTTCTATTGAGCATAATACACGAGCACTAAAAGTTTGAAGCAAACCAGAAAAGGCATTCCTCAGTTATTGTACCAAAGCCAACCATTCCAGGTTCCTTACGTATGTTAGAAAGCTGGCAGATTCTCACCTACACAACCTAAAAGTATAAACTCTTAAATGGATACATCAGATATTAACATTTAAAGCCGTTCAAATAAGGCATAATCAAGATATTTCACAGAAAAGAATGACACCATTTTAAAAATAACATTCGTATTAAAATGGTATAAAATACCGACAGGTTGTTAGGTAACTGTTGCATATGTGTCTTACCTAACAAAAATAACATTTGCAAATTGGCTCCTACGCATTCCAGTAATAATCCCAATTTTCTTCTCAGTTGGATGGAGTATTATTGAAAGTTTGAAGCACAACGATGAGGCTTTCTCAAGTGTTTTTGCATGGAAATTAAAACCGGGAATCGTGAATATTACATTCAAATAGTTGCCTGAATCTTTTGTTTGCTACAGTAGACTAGAACTTAACATCTGAAGCCGATTGAATGATTTCTTAAGCTATAAACTACAATAATAATAATAATAATAATAATAATAATAATAATAATAATAATAATAATAATAATAATAACAATAATAATAATAATAATAATAATAATAATAATAATAATAATAATAATAATAAAACTAATAGTGATACCTACCTGGAGTCTACCTGGATGGTATTCCGGGGATCAACCAGGCTATTACTGCTGTCTGCACGCAGTCCAACGTACGAACGACAGCCTTGCTGATCCGGCACCGACTTTAAGTATCTGTCCAGCTCCCTCTTGAAGGCAGCCAGGGGTCTGTTGGTAATTCCGTTTATGCCTGGTGGGAGGATGTTGAACAATCTTGGGCCCCGGATACTTATTGTATTTTATCTTACTGTACCAATGGCACCCTAAACGACAAGGAAAAAAATATGGAAAAAATAAAGGTAACACTCTGAGGTACTACTCCTTCAGGGATACCTAATTTCTAAAAGTACACTCGAATAATCTTCAGCCAGGTCGCTATTTCTTAGAATTTTATTGTATCGTTCTCATCTTTATATCTCATTTTTAATTCTACAGCGTTCCGCTAGAGATGTAAAAATAGGTGGGTGAAGGTAGCACTTGCATACAGAGTGGTGGACAATGTGGCTCACTCCTCGCCACACTCGGGTACTTCCCTAGTATAAGCCAGGGCAAAATTGCAGTTGACGGTGAGTTTACATGTTTATGGCACATTTTGACAAATCTTTATTATAAAACCAGTTGTGGTGGTTTAACAAAACACAGCTCCTCTCTTGAGTGCCTTCTGGCACAATGCAGATTTGTCATTAAAACACACAAGTCTTTTAATTGCATTCTTCCTTGGCTCCTCCACGATGCAGCGTTCGTTTTCTCAAGTAAAACCTTGGAGGAGGGAGTCTGAAGACGTGGTAACGACGATCACAATAAAGGTGAAGCTATATTCTTGTGATGGAGATAGGGTATGCACACCAAGATGTATCTCTCTCTCTCTCTCTCTCTCTCTCTCTCTCTCTCTCTCTCTCTCTCTCTCTCTCTGTATATATATGCTGATACTTTCCTTTTATTCCTATTTAGGATTCAAAGTATCCTTAGCTGATAGCATCCAGTTTAACCAAGGTGGTAATAACCTTTGAAAGTCGAAGCACCTACAGCAATGAACAGAAGAAATGTGCTACTGGGGAAGTTCTGGTTGTAGGTTGTCAGATGTTGTGGTAGCTTTTTGCTGTGTTGATGGTGATTACAATAGGGCAAGTAGTTCTGAATAAGGATGGAGGGGTGACTGGTGGGTTGTGAAGGTGGTGTGGTAGTTAACAGTGTCGTAGGTGTTTTTTGAGAGGTATTGTGGGAGAGTTGCTTGTAATAAGAATTGAGTTGGAGTTTGAAGCTGGTGAAGGGCTCTTCATCTGTGGAATTGGAGCTACCTTACCTTTTGATCAAACCTGAATATCTCCCATTTATCAGACTCTTATGATCTCCAAGGTTCATCGAATATGTATTTTGGTCGCTTCGCGATCCGGGAAAAGTATCCCCATATTTGATAATCCCAGTAAACATCTACGTTGAAAAATATCCCCCATATTTGATAATCCCAGTAAACATCTACCTCAATGAACACAATTTAAAAAGTTCAGAGTGAGTCATTTGTAATGTAGTTAAATATTTATGTTGAAGATCTGAAGTGAATCGGAAGAGTCATTCACACATCATCATATAGAGACTAATAAATAAATTTCTTCAATAAAAATGGTGAATCAAGATACACACAGATCAAATCTAATTTAAACCTTCTAAAGAGACCAGAGAGACCATTATATTAAAATTCATAAGCACACTAATTCTGAAGCCTCACAGACGCTGGATCAAATCATCAACGTTGGACGGTTGAAACTAGAAGGATGTCACACCCAGATAGTTTTGCATCAAAAGAAATATAACAATTTTCCAGACTTATTTAGCTTAAAAAAAAGCAAATTTGGGTCTACACAGGACAAAAATCAAGCCAACCATTTCTCGAAATAAGACTGATTATGCGCTTAAGTATGTTAATACGTAAGTAAGAAAGTAATTAAGTTCTATTTAAACTATGAGTATATATATTTTTTATAGCGATAAAAATATTCTCCGGTTATTTCACAGACACCAATTTGATATATAAAGTTGGCAGACTGGCAAGTATACAGCCCAGATTCAATACAAAAAATACTTCCAATTAAAGTACACCAACGTTTAAGAGTTTGAAGCCGACCAGAAGAGTTATTTTATAGCTTTCGCATAGAAACCAATTTATTTAATAAAATTGGCAATTTAAAATTTGTGTAACCGAAAGTGAAAACCAACCACCCAGGTTCTCAAATAATACAGTCCATCAACACCGAAAATTTGAAGCCTATCAGAAAACGTGTTCTCCGGTAATTGCTCTGTGTCCGAGTTTTTAAAATATTTCATAAAAAAAATCAGATTTACATCTGAACAGCCTTAAGTTATAAGGTTTCTTCTTCCTTATAAGAATGCATCATCTGTAATATTTTTTGAAGACGATGAGGCATTTTTTTTTAGTTATTAAATGGAAATCAATATCACAGTTATGCAATGAAAATTAGAAAATTGGGAGTAATGCTGCTCAATAACAACACACCAGCATCGAAAATTTGATGCCGATTAGAAGAAGCATTCCCCAGCTATCGTACGGATAACTCAAATATAAATAACGTGATTTAACGGGAATAAAAATTTCACACTATTTTGCACATAAAATTGGCTGACGTGTTCCAACACATCTGAATTTCACTCTCCGACGTCGTCGAATTAGGAGGCAACTTTTTTTGAACGTTTGAAGTTACGCCGCCGAGGGTTTTACAAGATTCCTGAACCATTTCAGGATGCTGGGAAAGGGTTCAGGATGCTGGGAAAGGGCTCAGGATGTTGTTAAAGGGTTCAGGATGCTGGGAAAGGGTTCAGGATACTGGGAAAGGGCTCAGGATGCTGGGAAAGGGTTCAGGATGCTGGGAAAGGGTTCAGGATGCTGGGAAAGGGTTCAGGATGCTGGGAAAGGGTTCAGGATGCTGGGAAAGGGTTCAGGATGCTGGGAAAGGGTTCATCAACTTTGATCACAGGTCACCTACACATGACAATTGTTCCTAGAATCTGGCTCTTGATGCCGTGCACTAGCGCTGAAATATGTGACCGATCATATAAGGCCTTTTGCAGTGAGCGAAATAAAAACGAAGAGTTGGAAGAAGAAAAAATCTGACAACCACTTTCAGGTCCCCCTTCGGGGATACCTAATAACGTGTGATGGAGTCTTTCCCGAGGCGGCGGCGGACGGAGAGGTAATAGCGATGTTAATGAAGCAAGTTGATGCCGAGATGATTACTGAAGCTCCTTCCACGGGCCATAATCGTCTAAATATTCCTCCTGGAGGAGGCCAGGCCGCTGCTGGTGTCAGAAGGCTGTGAGTGATGACGCGTTGCTGCCTCCATCCCAGGCTTGTCCAGCTGTCTCTAGTGATGTATCAGTCTCCATATTAGCTGTCCCCTTGGTGCGTTTCCCAGCCCCTACCTGGTAGTCCCTGGATACCCCTACCTGGCAGTCTTTGGGCGCCCCTACCTGGTAGTCTTTGGGCGCCCCTACCTGGTAGTCTTTGGGCGCCCCTACCTGGTAGTCTTTGGGCGCCCCTACCTGGTAGTCTCTGGATGTCCCTACCTGGTAGTCTTTGAGCGCCCCTACCTGGTAGTTCTTGGACGCCCCTACCTGGTAGTCTCTTGACGCCCCTACCTAGTAGTCCCTGGACGCCCATACCTGGTGGTTCTTGGACGTCCCTACCTAGTAATTCGTGGATGCTCCTACCTGGCGGTCTTTGGACGCCCTACCTGGTAGTTCTTGGACGCCCCTACCTGGCAGCCTTTGGACATTCTTATCTGACACTCTTGGGACTCCTCTGTTTGATACTCTTCGAACTCTATAAATCCACTGAAAAATAGGTGGCACAGTGGGCACTATAAGAGAACATTGTATCAGTCTTCAAGAGCAAACTTGACAAATACCTCCACCAAGTGCTAGATCAACAAGGTTGTGATGACTGTCAGTCAGAAGCAACAGTCTGGTTGACCAGGTAAGCGCCAAACGAACCTGGCCTAGGGGACGGGTTCGGGGAGTAAGAAAGCTCTCAAAGGTATATCAAAGGTATCCCATATATGAACGGTTTTGAATGCCTCTACCTGGCATTTTTTTCTGTGTTCCTAAATGGTAATCTGCTTGCCTTACCGGTCCCTGGCCACCCCTTACCTGTCGCTGGTCACCCCTACTTATCCCTGGTTGCCCCTACTTGTCTCTGGAGTTCCTACCTGTCCCTGGTTCACCTACTTGTCTCTGGAGTTCCTACCTATCCCTGGTCACCCTTACCTGTCCCTTGTTATCCCTCCGTGTCCCTGGTTGCCCCTACTTGTCTCTGGAGTCCCTACCTGTCCTTGGACATCCCAACTACCCATGACCGCTCTGCTTATCCCTGGATGTTCCTACCCATTCATGGTCGCCCCTACCCGTCCCAGGACGCCTCTGTCTCCTCATCTGATCTGTCGCAATATTAAGCAAATCTGTATGTCAATGTTAGACTATGCCAACAATTATGTTGATAAGACAATATGCAGTTTATGGCATTTTATCGTGAAGATATTTCCCCCAATCGGAACTTTGATAAAAGTCTATGGTGGTCGAAACGTCTCAATGAAATGCAATAAACATCCGTAAATATGTAGATAACTGGTTCAAAGAACCGACAGGTTGATGAACTAGACGCTTGTGTAACACTTGGGTATCTTGGGCATCCGCAGTACAAATGCCCAAGTGTTGCAAAAGTGTCTAATTCGTCAACAGTAAATGTACCCTTCTCCTTGTCTTTTTACTTGTGTTTCAAAAGGTGCCTTTGAGTGCCTCGTGTTCAGAGCCTCAGCATAGGTGAGTTGCAAGTCTATGCTAGGGGAAGTATTTTGTCCTGTTAACGGTACTTATCTTTCAGAGCATCCAGCTATGTACACGCGGAGGCTTTGTTGCTGGAGAAGAGCTCTTCATCCAGTGAATTAGAGTTACCCTTTCTTTCCTTTGAATACGTCTCATTTTGCTGACGCTCTATGATCACTATGGGTTTAGCGTTTCCCCATGATTATAATGATAATGAGGGTGCGCTTAGACTGAGGAAATACACGGATGATTCATGACTGGGTGGTAGGGCCTCTGGCTGGGATTGGGGAAATGGATGGTGGCAGGGATGTTGATGGGGGGTAGGTGATGGGTGGTGGCTGGGGTATGGGGTGGGCGGCGGCGAGTCTCGTGGACAGACAGGGCGTCGAGCGTCGGGTGCTGTCTGCCACCACTGTCTGAGTAATAACACGGTGTAAACAACACCAGCTGCCACCTTGCCCATTGCCTCTTAGGATCGATTGGCTCGTTATTTTAGCTAAGACGGAGTTACGTGTAACTTCCGACGGGGTTATGCGTCACCTCTGACGGGATTGCGTGTCTCCACTGAGAGGCAAAATTGATTTTTTTTTGCCTAATGTGCAAAATAATTATGTCTACAAGTCAAACGTCAAAGTCAGTCACAGCATGAACCAAGTCAAGAAAAGTGCCAAAAGGTGTCTGATGAATGTAGCTACAGAAAGGGAGGGGAATGATTTTCTAATGACCCTCGTATTGTAGATAGTCTTAATGACCCTCGTGTAGTAGATAGTCTTTTTAGTATGATAATAAGACGTTATCTTCATTATAGAATAATAAGAAAATATTATAACCTTTATAATATAATAATAAGGTAAAAGGACCCCAATGGAAATAAGTCACTCTGTCTGACTTTTTTGGATTATCCTAGGTTCTCTACACATATGCTGCTATGTATGATAATTCTATGTAACTGTATTTGTGTATACCTGAATAAACTTACTTACGTACTAACGTGATGTCATTAGTCAGTCTGGCAGCATTCACTACGGTCACAACACTATATTCGATGACAGGTGTCCGTAGCCCGATTGCTAGCTCACGCTGCTAGACGTTAGATGTTCGACACACCTCCAGAGAATCTCCTGAGTCGTTGTGGCACTCGAGCTGGTGTCTGAGTGCCAGGAATGGCTCGACTGTTATTGAAAGAGTTACTGTGCCCTTGTCATTGGGTTGCCCCTGCCATAGGACTGTAAACGGTACATCACATGTACCAACTCTGACACTCCTTCGGGAGCCACTGCCGGATCACCACTTCCGGCTCAGCATAACAAGCGGCTTTCTATATAGCAGTATGTCACTGAGGTGAGCTAGACCTGTATACCTTGTACATGTACTTGTAGAAATAAAGATATTATTATATTCCAGAATGGGACTCTGTGGAGGTCCTGCTCAAAGCCATCCTCTTCTTAGCATTCTTCACCTGAATCTTCACGTTACTATCCTCGATATATATACACTCATGTACTCTCTGCTCATTATTATTATTATAACCAAGGGGAAGCGCTAAACCCGGAGGATTATACAGCGCCTGGGGGGGGGGATGTGGAAGGCATTCAGGCTTAATTCGGGGAACTGGAGCACAGATCCAATTCCCTAAATCAAGAGCCCCTCACCAACATCAAGGAACCTTCCTTGAGGGGAGTCTCTGTTCAGGTAGATCTGTTTGCGACTGGATAAAGTCCACGGTGTGGGCGAAACGTGGTCAATAAAGGATCTCATTATACTACATTTGGGTCTATTTTTCCATGGAATTCTGTCTATTTGAAAGACTAAATGCAGCAATATAATGAACTCAGGGAGTTGCAAGTCCAGCGTCTCATGTTTGTCACACATTGTCATCATATCAGATGTCACCTGTGCCTCTTCTCTCCTCTTATTCAGCCTTCCTCTTATCACTTTTTTATAAAGAGTGCCTCTGCTTATTATGGAACTTGATCAAACTCACAATGATCGTTTTAATAAAAGCTTCCTCTGTTAATGTGTCTTTCACTGTAGTGACTATATCTGCACAGCCCGTCTTTCAACTTTGCCAGCGTGCGTGAGGATATTGACGCTCTAAGGTGGTGTCTGATGTTGGTAAGAGACGTCTGTTAAATAGATGACCCTCTAGGGAGGTTTCTTGACACTGGTGAGTGGCTCTTGATCCAAGGAATTTAACCTGAATTGGAACTGGACTGAACTCGATTGCCTCCCAGTTCCCCAGGCGCTGTGTGACCCCTACGATCCTTAGCGCTCTCCACATGAATGCAATATTAATAATTATAATAATAATGCTTAACAGAGGGGTCTAGCCACTTTTTAACTATATATTTCTTAAAACAGAGGGAGCTTTAGTCTTTGGTTAATATATATATTTGAGTGTTACGTGTATCATCCAACGAACACTACCAAGGCTGAAGGACTGAACACCTTTTAGCAAGGCTGAGCAGTTTCTATCAAGGCTATGTGACTGAATACCTTTTATTTAGCCTGAGAAAGTGAGCACTTTCTATGAAAGCTTCAGCTATCGTGATCCTGATATAACACCACCTCCATCTGCCCCTTAAATATAATTTTGTATGAAGATTTGTTCAGTAACGTGAATTTAATTTCAGCGACAGCAAGTATTTTTTTTTTCTCTCTCTCTCTCTCCTTTCCCTTACTTCTTTTTCCTTTTTCTGTTTCTTTCTTCATTTCGTCTTCTCTCCTCCTCCCTCCTTTCCCCTACTTAATCGTATTTACCTTGTCTTGCTCTGTTTTCATTTCTACTCATTTTATTTGTTTGCCTCGTTCACAGGCAGTCCTGTGACTGCAAGCATGTACAGGACGCTTGTATTTCAAGTACAGTGTGACCTCACGAAATTGTACAATATGAAAAACGCTGTACAATAAGATGAAAGAGGCTGTACAATAAGATGAAAGAGGCTGTACAATAAGATGAAAGAGGCTGTACAATAAGATGTTATAACTACGTCTGGAGAGGCCACGGTCAGCACCAACATGGCAGTGCTGGAGATACACGGTTTTCTGTTATTGATGAAGACTGTCTAAAAGTGGTTCCTTGATGCTGGTGACAGGCTCTTTCTCAGGGAAACTGGAACTACCCTCCATACGTATTACAGCTAAACGACTCCCCTTGTCTAGGCACTCTATGATGAGTTTACGAGCCTAGTCATGTATATAATTAACGAGGAAACAGTGCTAAATTACCTTGAATGAGAGCTAATGGCTGGGATGCTATTACTGAACGTGAGATTTCTTAACATTTAGTAATTTGCAATGGTAATTTTATGGCACGTTAATATGCCCTGTCTACTCTTTTATTTAATAAACAGGTTTCAATTTGTGATAATATATCTCCGGGGAGTAAAATATCTCAGATTATGTTATTATATTAATGTTCCTTCACTAAGGCAAATGTTACATGCAGCACACGTTCTCAGCTGTTGAGGGGTGGGGGGGCGATGGTGGAAAGATGGAGGAAGTGGCAGAGGTGAGGGGGGGTGGAGGGGCTGAGGTGATACGAAATGGAAGGGGAGGAAGTGAGAGAGGGTGAAGGAGGGGTGGAGGTAAACTGGGGTGAAGGAGGGAGGGAGGTAAATTGGGGTGAAAGAGTGGAGAAGGTGAGTTAGGGTGAAGGGAGAGGTTGAGGTAAGTTTTTGTGAAGGTGTGAAGGTACACTGGGGTGAACGAGGCGGCGGAGGCGAGCTGGGGTGAAAAAAAATAAATTGAGGTTAGTTGGGTTGAAGGTGTGGACATAAAGTGAGTGGAATGGGTGGAAGGGGCTGGAGGTGGTAGAGGGGGTGGAGGTGGAGTGTTAGAGAGAGGGTTGAAGGTCAGGGAGAAATGCTGTATGTATTCAGTAGAAGGAAGTGCTATTTACCATCATCCACACCTCTACTGCCAAACCATCTTGAATCAATGTTGCTAACTCAGTGTTAAATATACTTTGAGATAGAATTACACTGAAAATTTGCTGTAGAAACGACTAGTTTATTGTGTACTCTATCTCACAGACGGTAGCAGCAAGATACAGTAATTGTGTACCCAACATCCATCTTGCGGACGGTAGCGGCTAGTTTATTGTGCATCCTATTTCCATCCACTAGACGGTAGCACAAGAACATATTGATTAACAAAATGTTTAGGAACTAGGTCCTAAAAGAAAAATCTAACAGGAGTGTATTTGTGTATATATTGTTTACAAAATGGTTATTCAATTAATATGATACAAGCAAATTTAGTATTCTTGCTCAGAATTTCTTGTTTCTTGTTTTCATTCATAAGACACCGGATATATCAGATGAGTTAGTGTACCATCTCTATATTTCACATAAAAGTAGGCCCTCAAATATATGTCGTATAAGAAAGTGACCACAAGATTGACCACATACTCTGCATTTAGTGTGAACACAGTATGTGTACGTATGTCAAGCTGCCTGAAGTACTTGTAACTAATCTTACGCTTACTTTACACAATATCCATTGGTTCGTGCACATTTCAATTTGTTCACTTAATGTGTTTACTTTCGTGTAATAATAGTGGATTAGTGATCTACTCAGGTGTCTTAATGCTTACCTGCGACATTAAAATTCATTAACTTTATGCTATTATTACTTCTAATACTGACATAGACCAAAGTTATATTCGACTTTAACAATAATAGTTTGTAAAAAAATTCCTCGTGAGACAGAACCCATTAGAAATGCGCATGAATTTAATATATGCATCTGGCTCCCCCACTGAGTGTGTTGTGCAACGATAATAAGAATTAAGTGCATTTAGTAATGATGCAAATTTCGGTTTATATTGAGCAAGTCCAATTAGCAATTCTTAAGTCCAATTCAACATAGCTCCTAAAATTCTTGTTTGAAGAGTAGATGCAGCAGTGCCAGCAAACTCTTGTTTAGATCCATAAGTGAATGTGACGAAATAAAACACGTGAGTAGTATTAAGCTGTTTACTGAGGAGACTTTTCGCCACGAATGACTTACGCAGTACTGAACAAACGTTTACTCAAAATATCCTAACTCTGGATATGTGCCTTATTTCATATTTCCTGATATTTTTTTTCAACCATGTATTACCATCAGTATGTATAAATTGTTATGTTTTATTACTAAGAGTAAGTTGATAACTATCTACTGCAACATCTGCCTTTACAAGTGATTTTAGCAACAATTACTGGTGAGAGGCTTCAAGGAAGCCGCTTAGAATACATCTTCCATGGAGGGGCTAAATGCGCTTTTTCTAAACATAATACTGTTCACCTAAGTTTAAGGATTTCATATCATTGCATACTTTTGTTATTCATTTGGATACATTTAGCACTTTTTAATTCGACAGTGTCTGGTTCCTTTCTCAACATTTTAATACCAAGAAAAGTTTTAAATTCGATTATCCTATCGTCCACAATGGTAGCACCAAGTTGTTTCCTTATATTAAGCAACTGGGTAGTCTCAGGACAGCCAAGAATAATTCCTAGGGCATCGTTTTGCATTACTTGCAAGAGCTGAAGAGTTTTCTGTTGCTAATATTAACAAAGGTGCAGCATTTAGATAACTTTATATAATTTACATTTATTTATGCTTATCTGGAGGTGTTGTGGTTGGAGCGGTTGGGTTGTTGTGGGGGGAAGTGTTGTGGGGAAGTGTTGTGGGGAAGTGTTGCGAAGGGTTAGAGTGATGCGGGGGTAGTGTGAGGGGTTAGGGTGATTTTGGGTATTGTGGTGATGGGTACTGTGGAGGTGATTATTAGGGTTTGTTGGTGGGCGAAAGCGTTTCTAGGAAGCGGTTAGGATTTTATGGGAAGGGTGGTGGATAATAGTGTTGTGGGTTGGGTGGTAGGGGAGTATTGTGGGATGAATGGTGGGTGTTGGTGTCGAGGGGCAGGGTAGTGCAAAAGGTACTGAAGGTGATATGGTGGGTTGGGAGGGATGTGGCAGTCAGATGATATCTCCCTTTACAGTTTCCGTGTGATAGTAGGGATTTATAAAGAGTGGCGTGGGATGAGGGGTATTGAGGTAGTTGGTATAGGGTGGGATGGTAATTGTAGGTGGCACAACAACTGACATGATTATAATGCCGAAAAAAACTCACAATAAAACTTCGACAAAAGCACCATTATTATTATATATAAATATGTGTGTATGTGGTTACCAACACTCATAAAAACAACAGTTTGTATCACACTGTGTGTTAGGTAGTACAAAAGAACCATTATGGCTGCCGTTCCCTGTTAAAAGTAAGAATATACGAGCCTTCTCAATTTCAGGGACCCCGTTACTCCTTCCATGTATCCTAGATCAAGTCCTACAGTTGCGTGTTAGGGGTGAAACCCGAGTAAATAAGGAGAGATAAAAAAGAAACCACTTGTTTTCGCTGCTGTTCTTGAGACAGGTAAATAGCCGTCCGAGTACACGGTAGCTACATTTTATGACCGAACAAGACAAAATGTCGAAAATGCGCACTCCAGCCGTCTGGGCACGCAAGGCGCAGCTATGTTTAACTTACAAATGAATGTATTATGTTGTTTTTGTGTAGTGTGCTCCCTTCCCTGTTGCACTGCTGCTGCTGCTTGTACAAGATCACATCGGATGCCAGGTAAGGTGGCTTACAAAGTGATTGTCAGAATTTTCAATGCGAGACGCTGGGCTTAACATGCAGACCCTCGTGCGTCAACGGCGGCTGCCACATGATTTTACCGAGATTATGAGATAGCGCGTTCCATAATCAATATACATGCACTGCCTTGCACGATTTTTTCATTCATCCATCAGTGGGTATCCAAACTGACGCTTTTCCTCGGGGCACGCAAGAGTAGCTAATACGTGCCCAATCAAACCTCTTTCGCGTCCCGTCTCGACCTCCTGGACGAGGTTCCTCGTTTAATAATCAATGTATATGCATTGGCTCGAGTAATTTTTTTTATTAATCTATCAGTTTACATCAAAGCGGACGTATGCCGCATTTAATTCAGAATGATTGATGCATTCTTCATCAGATAATTCGCTCTCTGAGAATCTATAGAGAGTTTGTTGGCTAAGATATGCCAGTCAGTATTGTATAATGGAGAGAAAAATCTCCTGGCTCGTTCTTATTTAGCCAGCAACCTCACAGGAGCTGTTGTCTGCCATCCACCACAAGTGATGCTGCTTGCCACCCATCACACGAGAGCTGCTGCTTGTTACCCATCACACAAGTGATGCTGCCTGCCACCCATAACACAAGAGCTACTGTCTGCCACCCATTACAGAAGACCTGCTGCCTGCCACCCATCGCACAAGATCTGCTGCCTGCCATCCACCCCACAAGACCTGCTGCCTGTCACCCATCACACAAGACCTGCTGCCTGTCACCCATCACACAAGACCTCCTGCCTGCCACCCATCACACAAGACATGCTGCCTGTCACCCATCACACAAGACCTGCTGCCTGCCACCCGTCACACAAGACCTGCTTCCTGTCACCCATCACACATGACCTGCTGCCTGCCACCCATCACACAAGACCTGCTGCCTGCCATCCATCACACAAGAGCTGCTGCCTGCCATCCATCACACAAGACCTGCTGCCTGCCACCCATTATGTGATGTAGTTCAGCTGGGCTTGTGAGGTCTCTAGGGAGACCTAATTATATGGTCACCTTGCCTTAGCAAGTGGCTATGCAGCCACGCCTTTTCGGCTTAAGTCTCAGCTCCTTTGTTCGTCACTGGCTTCAGATCTCGGCGTCAGGTCGTACACGTGGTGCACACCTCATTGTGGAGGGTGCTTGGACCACCATGCCCAAGGAAGAGCATGATCGGGAGACTTCGAGCGGAGCGGCTGCTGTGTGCAGAGCTCTTAGCAGGGAGAGTGAAGCAGAGCTGCGGCGTGGGGCAGAGTTCTGATTTGACGGGGCTCTCTGTTGGAGACATTGGGCAGAGTACTGGCTTGGAGCAGTACTCGTGCTGTATAGAGTACAAAACAAATTCTGGCCACAAAATAGAGCGAAACACCAACGTCAAAGACCTGGGAGTGATCATGTCGGAGGATCTCACCTTCAAGGACCATAACATTGTATCAATCGCATCTGCTAGAAAAATGACAGGATGGATAATGAGAACCTTCAAAACTAGGGAGGCCAAGCCCATGATGACACTCTTCAGGTCACTTGTTCTATCTAGGCTGGAATATTGCTGCACACTAACAGCACCTTTCAAGGCAGGTGAAATTGCTGACCTAGAAAATGTACAGAGAACCTTCACGGTGCGCATAAAGGAGATAAAACACCTCAATTACTGGGAGCGCTTGAGGTTCCTAAACCTGTATTCCCTGGAACGCAGGCGGGAGAGATACATGATTATATACACTTGGAAAATCCTAGAGGGACTAGTACCGAACTTGCACACGAAAATCACTCACAACGAAAGCAAAAGACTCGGCAGACGATGCAACATCCCCCCAATGAAAAGCAGGGGTATCACTAGCACGTTAAGAGACCATACAGTAAGTGTCAGGGGCCCGAGACTGTTCAACTGCCTCCCAGCATACAAAAGGGGGATTACCAACAGACCCCTGGCAGTCTTCAAGCTGGCACTGGACAAGCACCTAAAGTCGGTCCCTGACCAGCCGGGCTGTGGCTCGTACGTTGGTTTGCATGCAGCCAGCAGTAACAGCCTGGTTGATCAGGCTCTGATCCACCAGGAGGCCTGGTCACAGACCGGGCTGCAGGGGCGTTGACCCCCGGAACTCTCTCCAGGTAAACTCCAGGTATAGGTCTTGGGACCTGTGGCTTAGTTCCTGTGGTGAACTGTCCTCTGAACTATATTGTAAGTAATATTCATTTTGGTCAAGTTGATTGTATTCCCTGTCTCACTACTGATATGTACCACCCCATTTATCTAAACCCCAATGACGTACTCCTGTTCCCAAATATATTATTGTACAAAGACTTAATAATAAACTTATGTGTTTGAGTAGAATAGTAATATTCACTGTCCCCGTTATTTGCTCTTTTATTCATTATTTTATTTCAAGTAGTGAGAGGGTGAGTAGTGTGGTGGGTAGAGTAATGAGAGGTGAAGATGTAGTCACCAGTGACCTCACATTACCTACCTCCGCTAATCAACTCTCCTACCACCTCGCCTGCCTATCCCCTGCCTACTCCCTCTGATTACTCACATATTCCCCACTTATAGCCCATTCGTCCAATACCCCCCCCCTACATGACAATCACACAAGACCTGCTTCCTGTCACCCATCACACAAGGCCTGCTGCCTGCCACACCATCACACAAAACCTGCTGCCTGTCACCCATCACACAAGGCCTGCTGCCTGTCACCCATCACACAAGGTCTGCTGCCTGCCACACCATCACACAAAACCTGCTGCCTGTCACCCATCACACAAGGCCTGCTGCCTGTCACCCATCACACAAGACCTGCTGCCTGCCACCCATTACACAAGGCCTGCTGCCTGCCACATCATCACACAAGACCTTCTGCCTGTCACCCATCACACAAGGCCTGTTGCCTGTCACCAATCACACAAGGCCTGCTGCCTGCCACACCATCACACAAGGCCTGCTGCCTGCCACACCATCACACAAGGCCTGCTGCCTGCCACACCATCACACAAAACCTGCTGCCTGTCACCCATCACACAAGGCCTGCTGCCTGTCACCCATCACACAAGGCCTGCTGCCTGCCACACCATCACACAAAACCTGCTGCCTGTCACCCATCACACAAGGCCTGCTGCCTGTCACCCATCACACAAGACCTGCTGCCTGCCACCCATCACACAAGGCCTGCTGCCTGCCACATCATCACACAAGACCTTCTGCCTGTCACCCATCACACAAGGCCTGCTGCCTGTCACCCATCACACAAGGCCTGCTGCCTGTCACCCATCACACAAGGCCTGCTGCCTGTCACCCATCACACAAGACCTGCTGCCTGCCACCCATCACACAAGGCCTGCTGCCTGCCACATCATCACACAAGACCTTCTGCCTGTCACCCATCACACAAGACCTGCTAAATGTCACCCATCACACAAGACCTGCTGCCTGTCACCCATTACACAAGACCTGCTGCCTGTCACCCATCACACAAGACCTGCTGCCTGTCACCCATCACACAAGACCTGCTGCCTGTCACCCATCACACAAGACCTGCTGCCTGTCACCCATCACACAAGACCTGCTGCCTGTCACCCATCACACAAGACATGCTGCCTGTCACCCATCACACAAGACCTGCTGCCTGCCACCCATCACACAAGACCTGCTGCCTGTCACCCATCACACAAGACCTGCTGCCTGTCACCCATCACACAAGGCCTGCTGCCTGTCACCCATCACACAAGACCTGCTGCCTGTCACCCATCACACAAGACCTGCTGCCTGTCACCCATCACACAAGACCTGCTGCCTGCCACCCATCACACAAGACCTGCTGCCTGTCACCCATCACACAAGACCTGCTGCCTGCCACCCATCACACAAGACCTGCTCCCTGCCACCCATCACACAAGACCTGCTGCCTGTCACCCATCCCTCAAGACCTGCTGCCTGCCACACCATCACACAAGACCTGCTGCCTGCCACACCATCACACAAAACCTGCTGCCTGCCACCCATCACACAAGAATGGCTGCCTGCCACCCATCACACAAGACCTGCTGCCTGCCACCCATCACACAAGACCTGCTGCCTGCCACCCATCACACAAGACCTGCTGCCTGTCACCCATCACACAAGACCTGCTGCCTGCCACACCATCACACAAGACCTGCTGCCTGTCATCCATCACACAAGACCTGCTGCCTGTCACACATCACACAAGACCTGCTGCCTGTCACCCATCACACAAGGCCTGCTGCCTGTCACCCATCACACAAGACCTGTTGCCTGCCACACCATCACACAAGACCTGCTGCCTGCCACACCATCACACAAGACCTGCTGCCTGCCACCCATCACACAAGACCTGCTGCCTGTCACCCATGACACAAGACCTGCTGCCTGCCACACCATCACACAAGACCTGCTGCCTGCCACACCATCACACAAGACCTGCTGCCTGCCACACCATCACACAAGACCTGCTGCCTGCCACACCATCACACACGACCTGCTGCCTGCCACACCATCACACAAGACCTGCTGCCTGCCACACCATCACACAAGACCTGCTGCCTGCCACCCATCACACAAGACCTGCTGCCTGTCACCCTTCACACAAGACCTGCTGCCTGTCACCCATCACACAAGGCCTGCTGCCTGTCACCCATCACACAAGACCTGCTGCCTGCCACCCATCACACAAGACCTGCTGCCTGCCACCCATCACACAAGACCTGCTGCCTGTCACCCATCACACAAGACCTGCTGCCTGCCACACCAACACACAAGACCTGCTGCCTGTCATCCATCACACAAGACCTGCTGCCTGTCACCCATCACACAAGACCTGCTGCCTGTCACCCATCACACAAGACCTGCTGCCTGTCACCCATCACACAAGGCCTGCTGCCTGTCACCCATCACACAAGACCTGCTGCCTGTCACCCATCACACAAGACCTGCTGCCTTTCACCCATCACACAAGACCTGCTGCCTGCCACACCATCACACAAGACCTGCTGCCTGCCACACCATCACACAAGACTTGCTGCCTGCCACACCATCACACACGACCTGCTGCCTGCCACACCATCACACAAGACCTGCTGCCTGCCACACCATCACACAAGACCTGCTGCCTGCCACCCATCACACAAGACCTGCTGCCTGCCACACCATTACACAAGACCTGCTGCCTGTCACCCATCACACAAGGCCTGCTGCCTGCCACCCATCAACCAAGACCTGCTGCCTGTCACCCATCACACAAGACCTGCTGCCTGCCACACCATCACACAAGACCTGCTGCCTGCCACACCATCACACAAGACCTGCTGCCTGTCACCCATCACACAAGACCTGCTGCCTGCCACCCATCACACAAGACCTGCTGCCTGCCAAACCATCACGCAAGACCTGCTGCCTGTCACCCATCACACAAGACCTGCTGCCTGTCACCCATCAAACAAGACCTGCTGCCTGCCACACCATCACACAAGACCTGCTGCCTGCCACACCATCACAAAAGACCTGCTGCCTGTTACCCATCACACAAGACCTGCTGCCTGCCACCCATCACACAAGACCTGCTGCCTGCCACCCATCACAAAAGACCTGCTGCCTGCCACCCATCACACAAGACCTGCTGCCTGTCACCCATCACACAAGACCTGCTGCCTGCCACACCATCACACAAGACCTGCTGCCTGTCACCCATCACACAAGACCTGCTGTCTGTCACCCATCACACAAGACCTGCTGCCTGCCACCCATCACACAAGACCTGCTGCCTGTCACCCATCACACAAGACCTGCTGCCTGTCACCCATCACACAAGACCTGCTGCCTGTCACCCATCACACAAGACCTGCTGCCTGTCACCCATCACACAAGACATGCTGCCTGTCACCCATCACACAAGACCTGCTGCCTGCCACCCATCACACAAGACCTGCTGCCTGTCACCCATCACACAAGACCTGCTGCCTGTCACCCATCACACAAGGCCTGCTGCCTGTCACCCATCACACAAGACCTGCTGCCTGTCACCCATCACACAAGACCTGCTGCCTGTCACCCATCACACAAGACCTGCTGCCTGCCACCCATCACACAAGACCTGCTGCCTGTCACCCATCACACAAGACCTGCTGCCTGCCACCCATCACACAAGACCTGCTCCCTGCCACCCATCACACAAGACCTGCTGCCTGTCACCCATCCCTCAAGACCTGCTGCCTGCCACACCATCACACAAGACCTGCTGCCTGCCACACCATCACACAAAACCTGCTGCCTGCCACCCATCACACAAGAATGGCTGCCTGCCACCCATCACACAAGACCTGCTGCCTGCCACCCATCACACAAGACCTGCTGCCTGCCACCCATCACACAAGACCTGCTGCCTGTCACCCATCACACAAGACCTGCTGCCTGCCACACCATCACACAAGACCTGCTGCCTGTCATCCATCACACAAGACCTGCTGCCTGTCACACATCACACAAGACCTGCTGCCTGTCACCCATCACACAAGGCCTGCTGCCTGTCACCCATCACACAAGACCTGTTGCCTGCCACACCATCACACAAGACCTGCTGCCTGCCACACCATCACACAAGACCTGCTGCCTGCCACCCATCACACAAGACCTGCTGCCTGTCACCCATGACACAAGACGTGCTGCCTGCCACACCATCACACAAGACCTGCTGCCTGCCACACCATCACACAAGACCTGCTGCCTGCCACACCATCACACAAGACCTGCTGCCTGCCACACCATCACACACGACCTGCTGCCTGCCACACCATCACACAAGACCTGCTGCCTGCCACACCATCACACAAGACCTGCTGCCTGCCACCCATCACACAAGACCTGCTGCCTGTCACCCTTCACACAAGACCTGCTGCCTGTCACCCATCACACAAGGCCTGCTGCCTGTCACCCATCACACAAGACCTGCTGCCTGCCACCCATCACACAAGACCTGCTGCCTGCCACCCATCACACAAGACCTGCTGCCTGTCACCCATCACACAAGACCTGCTGCCTGCCACACCAACACACAAGACCTGCTGCCTGTCATCCATCACACAAGACCTGCTGCCTGTCACCCATCACACAAGACCTGCTGCCTGTCACCCATCACACAAGACCTGCTGCCTGTCACCCATCACACAAGGCCTGCTGCCTGTCACCCATCACACAAGACCTGCTGCCTGTCACCCATCACACAAGACCTGCTGCCTTTCACCCATCACACAAGACCTGCTGCCTGCCACACCATCACACAAGACCTGCTGCCTGCCACACCATCACACAAGACTTGCTGCCTGCCACACCATCACACACGACCTGCTGCCTGCCACACCATCACACAAGACCTGCTGCCTGCCACACCATCACACAAGACCTGCTGCCTGCCACCCATCACACAAGACCTGCTGCCTGCCACACCATTACACAAGACCTGCTGCCTGTCACCCATCACACAAGGCCTGCTGCCTGCCACCCATCAACCAAGACCTGCTGCCTGTCACCCATCACACAAGACCTGCTGCCTGCCACACCATCACACAAGACCTGCTGCCTGCCACACCATCACACAAGACCTGCTGCCTGTCACCCATCACACAAGACCTGCTGCCTGCCACCCATCACACAAGACCTGCTGCCTGCCAAACCATCACGCAAGACCTGCTGCCTGTCACCCATCACACAAGACCTGCTGCCTGTCACCCATCAAACAAGACCTGCTGCCTGCCACACCATCACACAAGACCTGCTGCCTGCCACACCATCACAAAAGACCTGCTGCCTGTTACCCATCACACAAGACCTGCTGCCTGCCACCCATCACACAAGACCTGCTGCCTGCCACCCATCACAAAAGACCTGCTGCCTGCCACCCATCACACAAGACCTGCTGCCTGTCACCCATCACACAAGACCTGCTGCCTGCCACACCATCACACAAGACCTGCTGCCTGTCACCCATCACACAAGACCTGCTGTCTGTCACCCATCACACAAGACCTGCTGCCTGCCACCCATCACACAAGACCTGCTGCCTGTCACCCATCACACAAGACCTGCTGCCTGCCACCCATCACACAAGACCTGCTGCCTGCCACCCATCACACAAGACCTGCTGCCTGTTACCCATCACACAAGACCTGCTGCCTGTCACTCATCATACAAGACCTGCTGCCTGTCACCCATCACAGAAGACCTGCTGCCTGTCACCCATCACACAAGACCTGCTGCCTGCCACACCATCACACAAGATCTGCTGCCTGTCACACCATCACACAAGACCCGCTGCCTGCCACACCATCACACAAGACCTGCTGCCTGCCACACCATCACAAATGACCTGCTGCCTGCCACCCATCACACATGACCTGCTGCCTGTCACCCATCACACAAGACCTGCTGCCTGTCACCCATCACACAAGACCTGCTGCCTGCCACACCATCACACAAGACCTGCTGCCTGTCACACCATCACACAAGACCTGCTGCCTGTCACCCATCCCTCAAGACCTGCTGCCTGCCACACCATCACACAAGACCTGCTGCCTGCCACACCATCACAAATGACCTGCTGCCTGCCACCCATCACACAAGACCTGCTGCCTGTCACCCATCACACAAGACCTGCTGCCTGCCACACCATCACACAAGACTTGCTGCCTGTCACACCATCACACAAGACCTGCTGCCTGCCACACCATCACACAAGACCTGCTGCTTGCCACCCATCACACAAGACCTGCTGCCTGCCACACCATCACACAAGACCTTCTGCCTGCCACACCATCACACAAGACCTGCTGCCTGTCACCCATCACACACACCCATCACACAAGACCTGCTGCCTGCCACACCATCACACAAGACTTGCTGCCTGTCACACCATCACACAAGACCTGCTGCCTGCTGCCTGCCACACCATCACACAAGACCTGCTGCCTGCCACCCATCACACAAGACCTGCTGCCTGCCACACCATCACGCAAGACCTTCTGCCTGCCACACCATCACACAAGACCTGCTGCCTGTCACCCATCACACAAGACCTGCTGCCTGCCACACCATCACACAAGACCTGCTGCCTGCCACCCATCACACAAGACCTGCTGCCTGCCACCCATTACACAAGACCTGCTGCCTGCCACCCATCACACAAGACCTGCAGCCTGCCACCCATCACACAAGACCTGCTGCCTGCCACCCATCACACATGACCTGCTGCCTGCCTCACCATCACACAAGACCTGCTGCCTGTCACACCATCACACAAGACCTGCTGCCTGTCACCCATCCCTCAAGACCTGCTGCCTGCCACACCATCACACAAGACCTGCTGCCTGCCACACCATCACAAATGACCTGCTGCCTGCCACCCATCACACAAGACCTGCTGCCTGTCACCCATCACACAAGACCTGCTGCCTGCCACACCATCACACAAGACTTGCTGCCTGTCACACCATCACCCAAGACCTGCTGCCTGCCACACCATCACACAAGACCTGCTGCCTGCCACCCATCACACAAGACCTGCTGCCTGCCACACCATCACACAAGACCTTCTGCCTGCCACACCATCACACAAGACCTGCTGCCTGCCACCCATCACACAAGACCTGCTGCCTGCCACACCATCACACAAGACCTTCTGCCTGCCACACCATCACACAAGACCTGCTGCCTGTCACCCATCACACAAGACCTGCTGCCTGCCACACCATCACACAAGACCTGCTGCCTGCCACCCATCACACAAGACCTGTTGCCTGCCACCCATCACACAAGACCTGCTGCCTGCCACCCATCACTTATGACCTGCTGCCTGCCTCACCATCACACAAGACCTGCTGCCTGCCACACCATCACACAAGACCTGCTGCCTGCCACCCATCACACAAGACCTGCTGCCTGCCACCGATCACTTATGACCTGCTGCCTGCCTCACCATCACACAAGACCTGCTGCCTGCCACACCATCACACAAGACCTGCTGCCTGCAAATCCTACATAGATTGTAATTTTCATTAACACAAGTTATCCTCAACCCGCCATTGATTCAACATCATGTATCAACAAGTCAACTATAGTTCTAAAATTACATTTTGATAAGTTACAAAGCTTTCATTTCTTTGTGTTTATTTTCTGGAAAATATTATTCCGTACATCGTGTTTAACAGACACTCACGCACACATACACACACTGGACAGGCTGCAGACCTGGTCCAGCAATTGGCTCCTGGAGTTCAATCCCACCAAGTGCAAAGTCATGAAGATTGGGGAAGAGGCAAAGAAGACCGCAGACGGAGTACAGTCTAGGGGGCCAGGGACTACAAACCTCACTTAAGGAAAAAGATCTTGGGGTAAGTATAACACCAGTCACATCTGAAGAGCACATCAACCAAATAACTGCTGCAGCATATAGGCGCCTGGCAAACCTCAGAACAGCATTCCGACATCTTAATAAGGAATCGTTCAGGACCCTGTACACCGTGTACGTTAGGCCCATATTGAAGTATGCGGCACCAGTTTGGAACCCACACCTAGCCAAGCACGTAAAGAAACTAGAGAAAGTGCAAAGGTTTGCAACAAGACTAGTCCCAGAGCTAAGAGGTATGTCCTACGAGGAGAGGTTAAGGGAAATCAACCTAACGACACTGGAGGACAGGAGAGATAGGGGGGACATGATAACGACATACAAAATACTGAGAGGAATTGACAAGGTGGACAAAGACAGGATGTTCCAGAGATTGGACACAGCAACAAGGGGACACAGTTGGAAGTTGAAGACACAGATGAATCACAGGGATGTTAGGAAGTATTTCTTCAGCCACAGAGTAGTCAGTAAGTGGAATAGTTTGGGAAGCGATGTAGTGGAGGCAGGATCCATACATAGCTTTAAGCAGAGGTATGATAAAGCTCACGGTTCAGGGAGAGTGACCTAGTAGCGATCAGTGAAGAGGCGGGGCCAGGAGCTCGGACTCGACCCCTGCAACCTCAACTAGGTGAGTACACACACACCAGTGAAGAGGCGGGGCCAGGAGCTCGGACTCGACCCCTGCAACCTCAACTAGGTGAGTACACACACACCAGTGAAGAGGCGGGGCCAGGAGCTCGGACTCGACCCCTGCAACCTCAACTAGGTGAGTACACACACACACACACACACACACAGCGGATATGTTGTGTGTGCCACTTACCACAATCTTCAACATGTCCCTGGAAACTGGGCAACTACCTGAGGTATGGAAGACGGCAAATGTAGTTCCCATTTTTAAAAAAGGAGACAGAAAAGAGGCACTAATCTATAGACCTGTGTCACTGACGTGTATAGTATGCAAAGTTATGGAGAAGATTATCAGGAGGAGAGTGGTGGAGCACCTGGAACGGAACAAGAGTATAAACGCCAACCAGCATGGATTCATGGAAGGAAAATCCTGTGTCACAAACCTTCTGGAGTTTTATGATAAAGTAACAGAAGTAAGACACGAGAGAGAGGGGTGGGTTGATTGCATCTTCTTGGACTGCAAGAAGGCCTTTGACACAGTTCATCACAAGAGATTAGTGCAGAAGCTAGAGGATCAGGCTCATGTAACAGGAAGGGCACTACAATGGATCAGAGAATACTTGACGGAGGCAACAACGAGTCATGGTACGTAATGATGTATCACAGTGGGCACCTGTGACGAGAGAGGTCCCACAGGGGTCAGTCCTAGGACCAGTGCTATTTTTGGTATATGTGAACGACATGATGGAAGGGTTAGACTCGGAAGTGTCCCTGTTCGCAGACGATGTGAAGTTAATGAGGAGAATTAAATCAGATGAGGACCGGGCAGGACTTCAAAGAGACCTGGACAGACTGGACACCTGATCCAGCAACTGGCTTCTCGAATTTAATCCCGCCAAATGTAAAGTCATGAAGATAGGGGAAGGGCACAGAAGACCGCTGACAGAGTATAGGCTAGGTGGCCAAAGACTGCAAACCTCGCTCAAGGAGAAAGATCTTGGAGTGAGTATAACACCGAGCATGTCTCCGGAAGCACACATCAACCAGGTAACTGCTGCAGCATATGGGCGCCTGGCAAACCTGAGAACAGCATTCCGATACCTTAATAAGGAATCGTTCAAGACACTATACACCGTGTACGTCAGGCCCATACTGGAGTATGCAGCACCTGTTTGGAACCCGCACTTGATAAAGCACGTCAAGAAACTAGAGAAAGTGCAAAGGTTTGCGACAAGGTTAGTTCCAGAGCTAAGGGGAATGTCTTATGAAGAAAGGTTAAGGGAAATCGGCCTGACGACACTAGAGGACAGGAGGGTCAGGGGAGAAATGATAACGACATATAAAATACTGCGCGGAATAGACAAGGTGGACAAAGACAGGATGTTCCAGGGAGGGGACACAGAAACAAGAGGTCACAATTGGAAGCTGAAGACACAGATGAGTCAGAGAGATATTTGGAAGTATTTCTTCAGCCATAGAGTTGTCAGGCAGTGGAATAGCCTAGAAAGTGATGTAGTGGAGGCAGGAACCATACATAGTTTTAAGACGTGGTTTGATAAAGCTCATGGAGCGGGGAGAGAGAGGACCTAGTAGCAACCGGTGAAGAAGCGAAGCCAGGAGCTAAGACTCGACCCCTGCAACCACAAATAGGTGAGTACACACACACGGAAATAATGAGAAGGTCAGGACGAGCCCTTGGTTCACCCAAAGGTGTAGAGAGGCTAAAACCGAGTGCGTTAGAGAAGGCAAAGGACCCAGGAGAATACGAAAATGACATAGCAGCGAAAAACCAAGTCCGACCCGAAGCTGTTGTACAGTCACATCAAGAAGGAAACAACAGTCAAGGAAGGGAGTTTACAAGAAACGACCTAGAAGTATGTGAGGAGCTCAACGTGAGATTCGAAGAAGTAATGACAATGGAGACAGAAAGGACACCAAAAAGGCGGAGAGGTGGGGTAGACCATCAAGTGCTGAATGTGAGGGAAAAGTAGGTGTAAGTGGGGTTAAGGTTGTTAGGGCAACCAGGAACCATTAGTTACGTCGCGTGCACCCCCCCCCCTTCTCTCTGGCGGGCTGGGGCGAAACTAGTTCCTGGTGTCCGATTTGTTAGTTTCTACTCCTGGTAATATTGACCTTACCTGGTGTGGGTTGAGGTTTGGAGAGTCACTTCACCTCCACTCTTCTCCTAATCAGGTAGGGTGATATACCAGGAGTATCACTGTTTGTTTCTTTATTTTGTTTGCTGGTTACCAGTAATGATTTTGGCATTTATCATTCTTTTCAATTCTTAAATGTTATATTATCATAACTATGGGTAACCAGTTTATTTTCTCTTATTTACCAGCTCTGTTCCTGGCGTGGTCTTCCAGGATAGACGCCAGATAAAGGAGCAAGACGTGTTAATAATACTTATTAACATTATTCTACTACTACCGGCCCTTACCTATTCTACTTGTGCTCCATCCAAGTGGTAGGAGATTCCAGAACATCGGATTACCATCTGCCCAGGATAACCTACATAAATAACATCAGAGGAACTATCCAGGGCCATACCTACTCCTGCCCAACTAAAAGAAACTGAAGGCCAATTTTTTTATTATATTTAAATTTTAAGTAAAATTCTCAAAAATCATTTTTCTCATTTTTTCCTAAGTTATTTCTTTATTTATTTATTTTTCCATTAATTTCTTTTGTTCAGTTGGAAGGCGTTCCACTGACACTGAACACAATACATACAATCGAGGAGGAGGTGAAGAGGCTGCTAAGCGAACCAGATATCTCAAAGGCGATGGGGCATTTGAGATATCTAGAAACAGGGCGACTACCTGAGGTATGGAAGGCAGGAAATGTCCCAATTTTTAAAAAAAGGAAACGGACACGCAGCATTAAACTACAGACCAGTATCACTGACATGTATCGGATTCAAAGTCATGGAGAACATTATCAGGAGAAGAGTGGTGAAGCACCACAACAACAATCCAGCACGGATTCAGAGACGGGAAATCCTGTGTCATAAACCTACTGAAGTTCTATGAAAAGGTGAAAGCAGTAAGGCATGGGAGAGAGAGGGGTGGGTAGATTACATTTTCTTGGACTGCAAGAAGGCCTTCGACACAGTTCCTCACATGAGATTAGTACAAAAGCTAGAGGATTAGGTATGCATCACAGGAAAGGCACTGCAATGGATCAGAGAATTCCTGGCAGGGAGGCAACAACGAGTCATGGTACGGGGCGAGGTGTCAGAGTGGGTGCCTGTGACAAGTGGGGTTCCACAGTGCTGTTTTTGGTATATATGTGAATGACATAATTGTAGGGATAGACTCAGAAGTGTCCTTGTTTGCAGATGATGCGAAGTTAATGAGGAGAATTAAATCGGATGGTATCAGGCAGGACTACAAAGAGACTTAGACAGGCTGGACACGTGGTCCAGCAACTGGCTCCTCGAATTTAACCCCGCTAAATGCAAAGTCATGAAGATCGGGGAAGGGCAAAGAGGACCGCAGACAGAGTATAGGCTAGATGGCCAAAGACTGCAAACCTCATTCAAGGAAAAGGATCTAGGGGTGAGTATAATACCAAGCACATCTCTTGAGGCGCACATAAACCAGATAACTGCTGCAGCATGTAGGTACCTGGCAAACCTGAGAATAGCATTCCGATACCTCAGCAAGGAATCGTTCAAGACTCTGTACACCGTGTACGTTAGGCCCATACTGGAGTATGCAGCTCCAGTTTGGAACCCACACATGGTCAAGCACGTCAAGAAATTAGAGAAAGTGCAAAGGTTTGCAACAAGACTAGTTCCAGAGCTAAAGGGAATGTCCTACGAAGAAAGGTTAAAGGAAATCGGCCTGACGACACTGGAGGAAAGGAGTGTTAGGGGAGACATGATAACGACATATAAAATACTGCGAGGAATTAACAAAGTGGACAGAGACAGGATGTTCCAAAGATGGGACACAGAAACAAGGGGTCATAGTTGGGAGTTGAAGACTCAGACGAGTCAAAAGGATGTAAGAAAGTATTTCTTCAATCACAGAGTTGTCAGGAAGTGGAACAGTCTGACAAGTGAAGTTGTAGTGGTAGGAACCATACATAGCTTTAAGACGAGGTTTGATAAAGCTCGTGGAACAGGGAGAGAGAGGACCTAGTAGCGATCAGTGAAGAGGCGGGGCCGGGAGCTGTGAATCGACCCTGCAACCATAAATAAGTAAGTACAAACAGGTGAGCACGCGATACGATAAAGCTCATGGAACAGAGTGGACCTAGTAGCAACCAGCAAAGAGGCCGGGTCAGGAGCTGTAATTAAACCCCTGCAATCACAAATAGATGAACAATAGGTGAGTACACAGACACACACACACACACACACACACTAAGATATCATTTTTTTCCTTACGATTAAAGGACCGTGGATCGATCCTTCACCACATCCTCTTCTGAACGACACACCAGGATTTGAAACTTCACACTAAAAGTAATAATTAATTGTATTTCAGTCTCGATCCGAGGTAGATATCCCCGTATCTCATAAACTCAGCCTTCTATACCTATGCGCATGCTAAAGGAATAGTGTAGGTTAGTCATAGAATTCTAATGCATAAAATATTAAAAATATGAATATGTGTATGTAGGTTTGTGCCTTTGTATATCTGAACGTATGCACACTTTTTCACATATGTATACATTTGTACATGTATATGTATGTATTTGTGTATGCATAAATAGGTAAACTTTTTTAAATGTACGTCAGCAGTGTGTCACTGATTTCCTGTATTACTTGTGTAGTATATACATAGATAGTACCAGCTATGTTATAGTTAGACCCCCTGACTAAATGTGTAGGCTTCGTGGCGTCACAAGTCACGCTCATGTGAGTAGCTAGCCAGTGGTATACCCTCTCAGTTCCCGACTAGGCGTAGACTCGTCAAGGCCAGGCCTGGGCCTCCCTGCACCAGACTCTATCGATATAAGTTACCAACCGACCTTGTGTGTATTTTTTCGACCGTCCATTATCTCCAGAATACCCACGGGATATGTATACATATGCAGATGTACACTTATGAATATTGCATTCACGTACAAGTACATGTGCATATGTAAACAAGTGAGGCTGTATACATGTACATATATATATATATTTATATATATATATATATATATATATATATATATATATATATATATATATATATATATATATATATATATATATATATATGTATGTATACAGTGGCAACCTCCTGACTTGCGATAACCTTCTGCTGGCATTCAAATCCACTGCTAGTAGTACCCTATCCTACATCCCTAAAGCGGCTCGCCCATAGGCAGCAGGGAAATTCACAGACCTTCTTAAGCAGGTGAATGGAGGTTCCACCAGCTTAGAAGCCCGAAACACCATCCAAGCATGGCGCAACCTACAACCTACTCCTGTTTGGCAATGTCTGTCTTGCAGTTCCTGAGAGACGAGGCAAACTGCTAACCACGTCAGTTATCAAGGCAGTGCGCAACTACCCAAGAATGGATAATTGTGTCCCTCTGCCCCATCATCGCAGGAATCACAGAGGTAGACCCAAGAAAAGTCCCACTGAAAACGAGAAAATCTGCGCACAGGTTAGCAAAAAAATCGAAGAAGGTAAACACAGTGGGAGCAATCAGAATAATTACAAGTGACGACACTGTAGCCCCCAAAAATGAGATCACTGCCCAAGCACTAAGAGACAAGCATCCAACCAGGGACACCATAGCCATCAACAACAACCCTGAGGAAGACTCCATCACTGAATAATTAATTTTGCCAGAATCGGAAGTCTATAAGGAGATTGTGTCATTTCCAGCAGGATCTGCAGGAGGTTACACTGGAATTCGACCTCAGCACCTCAAAGAGATGGTAAATCCAGTACTCGGTGCATCTGCATCAATTCTTCTCACCAAGTTAACAACTTTCGTCAACAACTGCCTGGCTGGGAGAATCCCAGAAGAAATTAAACCTTTCTTTTTTGGAGGCTCACTATGTGAGTTGAAGAAGGATGGGGGAATCAGACCCATTGCGGTTGGAAAACTCTTCGCCGTCTAGTTGCCAAAGCAGCAGTAAGAAACATTCTCCTAGAAGCTGCCAGTTTACTCCGGCCACACCAACTGGGCTTTGGGGTCCCTCAAGGCAGCGAAGCCACAGCTCATGCGGCAAGGGCCTACATCAGGGACCTACCAGAAGACAAGGCCGTAGTCAAACTTGATTTTAGAAATGCCTTTAATATGGTGAAAAGAGATGCTGTCTTGCCAGCAGTTCGGGATCGGTTCTCCAGTCTTTTTCCCTTCATTTCAGCCTGCTACAGCAAACCCTCAATTCTTTTGTTTGGAGAACATGAAATTCTCTCATCAAATGGTGTTCAGGAGGGTGACCCACTAGCTCCACTTCTCTTCTGCTTGACAATAAGAGAACTAACTTCCAGCCTATGCAGCGAGCTCAACATCTGGTACCTGGATGATGGCACTCTGGCAGGTACTGAAGAGTCCCTGGTAGGGGACCTACAACTGGTGAAAACACAGGGAGAAGACTTGGGACTCATCCTTAATCCCTCCAAGTGTGAAATCATCACAGCGAACCAGGAAATAATCAATTCTGTGCGAAGAATCCTCCCAGAAGTCTCTACTACAACTCCGTCCAACAGTACCCTCTTGGGAGCACCGCTGGGTCACCAGGCCATCGACACTGTCCTCAAGGACAAATTGAATGACCTGATGAGAATGGAGGAGAGAATAAGCAATCTTGATGCCCATGATGCTCTGTATCTCCTCACAAGGTGCCTTACTATGCCAAGACTCACTCACTTCCTGAGGTGTGCACCCTCTTTTGACAACCCAACACTCGACGAATATGATGCTCACCTGAGGTCAACCTTTAAGAAGGCACTGAACCTGTCACTAGAGGATCAGCAATGGGATCAGGCAACCCTCCCAGTGTGACTGGGAGGTATAGGGGTGCGCAAAGCAACGCATGTTGCTTTACCTGCTTTTCTGTCTTCGTGTTTGGCTTCCAGTGCATTAGTTAAGAAGATTGTTCCTGAACGCTTGAGAGACGTGGTAGGAGCTCAAGACCCCAGGTTTACTGAAGCAGCGATTCGGTGGGACACCCTTACAGATTCCTCCAGTAGACCAGCTCCTCCCAAAGAACACAAACAGTCCCACTGGGACAAACCGATCATAAAAAAATCGCCAACACAATGCTCTCCAATGCCTCAGGAAAGGACAAAGCTCGTCTCCTGGCAGTGAAGGCACCACACTCAGGAGATTTCCTGTTAGCTGTTCCCAATTCCTCCTTGGGCACTCGACTAGACCCGCAGGCCTTTCGGATTGGTGTTGCTCTCCGCCTAGCCACCTCCATCCTCACCGAACATAGATGTATTTGCGCGGAAGTGCGACAGCTGATCAATTCGGACTTCATGGTCTCGTGTGTCACACAGCAGAAGGGAAGTATGCCAGACATGAGGAGGTGAATGACATCATAAAGAGAAGCCTCGCCACAGCCCGTTGCCCAGCTCAACGGGAACCCCAAGTGCAGAGGTCTGACAGAAGTCAAAAGGGTCCTGATGGAGCCACTATGCTACCTTGGAAGGATGGAAAGCAGATTGTCTGGGACTACACCTGTGCCGCCACATTGGCAGACACCTATTTGCCATACTCCGTAGTGGAAGGGGGTGGATCTGCCAGCCACAGGGGGACCCAGAAGATCTGCAAATAGGAAGACCTTCCCCCTTGCTATAACTTCATCCCAGTAGGGTCAGAGACCCTTGGAGCATGGGGCAAGTGTGCTCTAAAGTTCCTTAAAGAGCTGGGTGAAAAGCTCATCACAGAAACCAAGGAGTACAGGGCGACCAGCTTCCTCTTTCAGAGACTCAGTGTTGCGATCCAGAGAGGAAATGCCTGCAGCAATTTTGGGCATGCGGCCCACTGCTGGGGAGCTGGACGAAGTATTCGAGATGTAGCTTTGAGTTACCTATGTTGTTTTACTCACTATTGTAACTTTGTGAATGTTTTGTCAATGTATTTTGTCTTTAAATAAAATATATATTAATATAGGGGGTGGTAGGAGAAAATTCTCAAACAGCTTCAGGTTGAACCTTGAGTTTTCCCTGAAGCAAGTTTATTCTTTTCTCTCTCTCTTTCTCTCTCTCTCTCTCTCTCTCTCTCTCTCTCTCTCTCTCTCTCTCTCTCTCTCTCTCTCTCTCTCTCTCTCTCTCTCTCTCTCTCTCTCTCTCTCTCTCTATATGTATATATATATATATATATATATATATATATATATATATATATAAAAATATAGATATATATATATATATATATATATATATATATATGTATATATGTGTGAGTGTGTGTGTGTGTGTGTGTGTGCACATGTACGCATTTAAAATTAAGTCCTTTCTAAAATTTTCTCTTATACATTGAAAGTTATATTTTTTCTCATTTACGTTAATGTAAAAATTAATAATTTTGTACCAAATGAACCTTAGAAAACTTACCTAACCTTATTATAACAAGCGCAATTTAACTCAGCCTTATCCAGCTAAATATGCTTTAGGAAAGTTTACAAAAATTTAATAATAAACAAACACAATGAAATGTATATATTTCATTAGGTTCAGAATGATTTTTGTGAAATTATTGCAAACACAAATTTTCACTTGCCTTATTCGGCAAGAAGAGCTTTGCTATTTAAGCCAAACTCACAAGTTTTACATATTATGCATGATATATATATATATATATATATATATATATATATATATATATATATATATATATATATATATATATCTATATATATATATATATATATATATATACAGGTGATTTCAGAATATACAAAACAACCACTGTGAAAGAATAAAGTTTATTACGGTCAAACTGGTAAAAATCTCGAACTAAGATTAAAACAACATAAATATAGCATTAGAACTGGACAAGATTCCAATGCTCTATTTATTCATGTGAGAGATTTTAACCATCCAATTGATTTTCAAAAAGTTAAGAAAGTTGTATCAAGCAAGTCCATGGTCGACAGGAATATAATTGAATCTTGTTTCATAAAAAGCAGTTTTGACAATAATATAAATATTTCCTTTGGTTTATATAAATTAGATCCATTTATAATTAATAAAATTTGGGAAGAATTTAATAATACATTGGACAAATAATAATTTTTAAAATTCTTATTTCTTGGGTAGAATAGTTTGTTGGTGGGTTGTGTGAAGGACCTGTCCAGTTGGGCCGGCGGGCCTACTGCAGTGTTCCCTTTCTTATGAGTCCCGTGTCAGATGTTCCTTTGTTGTGGGATCTGATAGTGAGGTGTGGGCTAGACCCCTTATATACCTTCCTTTGATGCTCTACTTTCATTGTTCCTTGATAATGTGAGTAGTCACGAAAGTGCTTGGAATTTCTCTATTCTTTCACAGTGGTTGTTTTGCATATATATATATAGCAAGATATCCCTGTTATCTTAGCGTGTTTATGAGACAGAAAAAGAAACCAGCAATCCTACCATCATGCAAAACAGTTACAGGTTTTTGTTTCACAGTCATCTGGCAGGACGGTAGTACTTCCCTGGGTGGTTGCTGTCTACCAACCTACTACCTACAGTTTATATGTTTACAGTGAAACATATAAGTGAACAGTATTTAGATAAGGCTAAAGAGGTCTTTGTGGCATTTATGGATTTGGAAAAGGCGTATGACAGGGTGGATAGGGGGGCAATGTGGCAGATGTTGCAAGTGTATGGTGTAGGAGGTAGGTTACTGAAAGCAGTGAAGAGTTTTTACGAGGATAGTGAGGCTCAAGTTAGAGTATGTAGGAAAGAGGGAAATTTTTTCCCAGTAAAAGTAGGCCTTAGACAAGGATGTGTGATGTCACCGTGGTTGTTTAATATATTTATAGATGGGGTTGTAAGAGAAGTAAATGCGAGGGTCTTGGCAAGAGGCGTGGAGTTAAAAGATAAAGAATCACACACAAAGTGGGAGTTGTCACAGCTGCTCTTTGCTGATGACACTGTGCTCTTGGGAGATTCTGAAGAGAAGTTGCAGAGATTGGTGGATGAATTTGGTAGGGTGTGCAAAAGAAGAAAATTAAAGGTGAATACAGGAAAGAGTAAGGTTATGAGGATAACAAAAAGATTAGGTGATGAAAGATTGAATATCAGATTGGAGGGAGAGAGTATGGAGGAGGTGAACGTATTCAGATATTTGGGAGTGGACGTGTCAGCGGATGGGTCTATGAAAGATGAGGTGAATCATAGAATTGATGAGGGAAAAAGAGTGAGTGGTGCACTTAGGAGTCTGTGGAGACAAAGAACTTTGTCCTTGGAGGCAAAGAGGGGAATGTATGAGAGTATAGTTTTACCAACGCTCTTATATGGGTGTGAAGCGTGGGTGATGAATGTTGCAGCGAGGAGAAGGCTGGAGGCAGTGGAGATGTCATGTCTGAGGGCAATGTGTGGTGTAAATATAATGCAGAGAATTCGTAGTTTGGAAGTTAGGAGGAGGTGCGGGATTACCAAAACTGTTGTCCAGAGGGCTGAGGAAGGGTTGTTGAGGTGGTTCGGACATGTAGAGAGAATGGAGCGAAACAGAATGACTTCAAGAGTGTATCAGTCTGTAGTGGAAGGAAGGCGGGGTAGGGGTCGGCCTAGGAAGGGTTGGAGGGAGGGGGTAAAGGAAGTTTTGTGTGCGAGGGGCTTGGACTTCCAGCAGGCATGCGTGAGCGTGTTTGATAGGAGTGAATGGAGACAAATGGTTTTTAATACTTGACGTGCTGTTGGAGTGTGAGCAAAGTAACATTTATGAAGGGATTCAGGGAAACCGGCAGGCCGGACTTGAGTCCTGGAGATGGGAAGTACAGTGCCTGCACTCTGAAGGAGGGGTGTTAATGTTGCAGTTTAAAAACTGTAGTGTAAAGCACCCTTCTGGCAAGACAGTGATGGAGTGAATGATGGTGAAAGTTTTTCTTTTTCGGGCCACCCTGCCTTGGTGGGAATCGGCCGGTGTGATAATAAATAAAAAAATAAAATATATATATATATATATATATATATATATATATATATATATATATATATATATATATATATATATATATATATATATAGTTAGCATTTGAGAAGTTTTTACAAAGTAGAAGTGATGCAAGGAGGGAAGAGTATATGGAGAAAAAGAGAGAGGTTAAGAGAGGGGTGAAGCAATGTAAAAAGAGAGCAAATGAGAGAGTGGGTGAGATGTTATCAACAAATTTTGTTGAAAATAAGAAAAAGTTTTGGAGTGAGATTAACAAGTTAAGAAAGCCTAGAGAACAAATGGATTTGTCAGTTAAAAATAGGAGAGGAGAGTTATTAAATGGAGAGTTAGAGGTATTGGGAAGATGGAGGGAATATTTTGAGGAATTGTTAAATGTTGATGAAGATAGGGAAGCTGTGATTTCGTGTATAGGACAAGGAGGAATAACATCTTGTAGGAGTGAGGAAGAGCCAGTTGTGAGTGTGGGGGAAGTTCGTGAGGCAGTAGGTAAAATGAAAGGGGGTAAGGCAGCCGGGATTGATGGGATAAAGATAGAAATGTTAAAAGCAGGTGGGGATATAGTTTTGGAGTGGTTGGTGCAATTATTTAATAAATGTATGGAAGAGGGTAAGGTACCTAGGGATTGGCAGAGAGCATGCATAGTTCCTTTGTATAAAGGCAAAGGGGATAAAAGAGAGTGCAAAAATTATAGGGGGATAAGTCTGCTGAGTATACCTGGTAAAGTGTATGGTAGAGTTATTATTGAAAGAATTGAGAGTAAGACGGAGAATAGGATAGCAGATGAACAAGGAGGCTTTAGGAAAGGTAGGGGGTGTGTGGACCAGGTGTTTACAGTGAAACATATAAGTCAGTGGTTCCCAAACTGGGGGTAAATTACCCCCTGGGGGTAATTTAACCATTTTTGGGGGATAATGGAGGGGTGACAGAAAAAAAGTTTTGAATTCTGAAAATCAAGAAAACAATGCGGTACCCGGTATGAGGATTATTGTTAACTTTGTCTTCGTATATAAAGTTGTAAAGTAAACCTATTATAAGTAAGTAATAAAGTTAAACCAAATAACAATAAACATCAAAAACTAATATACAGTATTAGAAAAGAAGAAATATATAGCTAAGTGTGTGGAAACCCAAAAGTATTTTGACAAGTATGCTTCAGGACAAACGTCACTCAGTAGCCCAGATCGACCTGTCCAGTATGCATCACTCACTTCCTGAGGCTGCCTCTATTTCACACTGTCAGTTTATCTGTGAGCATCAGCCGAGGTCGACATAAGCTGGTATGTATGTGTACTGCCCTGTGCAGTATATAGTTAGTATTTACCCACTGTTACTGTGAATTTGTAGCTATTATTAATTTTATATATAATGTATGTGTGGTTCTTACGTTTTCAATGGTTTTGCTAGGATTAGCAGAGTATGCGAGGCTGTATACGTTCATGTTTAGCCATATATATCAATAATAACAACATTTTGTGAAAGGGGTAACATGCTTTATGTGGCATGTTAAATTGGGTAACAAGCTGAAAAAGTTTGGGAACCACTGATATAAGTGAACAGTATTTAGATAAGGCTAAAGAGGTCTTTGTGGCATTTATGGATTTGGAAAAGGCGTATGACAGGGTGGATAGGGGGACAATGTGGCAGATGTTGCAAGTGTATGGTGTAGGAGGTAGGTTACTGAAAGCAGTGAAGAGTGTTTACGAAGATAGTGAGGCTCTAGTTAGAGTATGTAGGAAAGAGGGAAATTATTTCCCAGTAAAAGTAGGCCTTAGACAAGGATGTGTGAAGTCACCGTGGTTGTTTAATATATTTATAGATGGGGTTGTAAGAGAAGTAAATGCGAGGGTCTTGGCAAGAGGCGTGGAGTTAAAAGATAAAGAATCACACACAAAGTGGGAGTTGTCACAGCTGCTCTTTGCTGATGACACTGTGCTCTTGGGAGATTCTGAAGAGAAGTTGCAGAGATTGGTGGATGAATTTGGTAGGGTGTGCAAAAGAAGAAAATTAAAGGTGAATACAGGAAAGAGTAAGGTTATGAGGATAACAAAAAGATTAGGTGATGAAAGATTGAATATCAGATTGGAGGGAGAGAGTATGGAGGAGGTGAATGTATTCAGATATTTGGGAGTGGACGTGTCAGCGGTTGGGTCTATGAAAGATGAGGTGAATCATAGAACTGATGAGGGGAAAAGAGTGAGTGGTGGACTTAGGAGTCTGTGGAGACAAAGAACTTTGTCCTTGGAGGCAAAGAGGGGAATGTATGAGAGTATAGTTTTACCAATGCTCTTATATGGGAGTGAAGCATGGGTGATGAATGTTGCAGCGAGGAGAAGGCTGGAGGCAGTGGAGATGTCATGTCTGAGGGCAATGTGTGGTGTGAATATAATGCAGTGAATTCGTAGTTTGGAAGTTAGGAGGAGGTGCGGGATTACCAAAACTGTTGTCCAGAGGGCTGAGGAAGGGTTGTTGAGGTGGTTCAGACATGTAGAGAGAATGGAGCAAAACAGAATGACTTCAAGAGTGTATCAGTTTGTAGTGGAAGGAAAGCGGGGTAGGGGTCGGCCTAGGAAAGGTTGGAGAGAGGGGGTAAAGGAGGTTTTGTGTGCGAGGGGCTTGGACTTCCAGCAGGCATGCGTGAGCGTGTTTGATAGGAGTGAATGGAGACAAATGGTTTTTAATACTTGACGTACTGTTGGAGTGTGAGCAAAGTAACATTTATGAAGGGGTTCAGGGAAACCGGCAGGCCGGACTTGAGTCCTGGAGATGGGAAGTACAGTGCCTGCACTCTGAAGGAGGGGTGTTAATGTTGCAGTTTAAAAACTGTAGTGTAAAACACCCTTCTGGCAAGACAGTGATGGAGTGAATGATGGTGAAAGTTTTTCTTTTTCGGGCCACCCTGCCTTGGTGGGAATCGGCCGGTGTGATAATAAAAATAATATATATTGATTAATAACAACACTGCAACTAGCCAAGGACTCGAACCCATGCTGCTTTGGCCTGCCTTATGGTGGGCGAAAACTCATGACACCTTAATCCACCGGACTGTATGGTCCAGTGGATTAAGGCAGTTGTGAGGACTACAGTGAGGAGCAAGGAGAGCCGTTCCATCAGGATATTTGCACCATGGAAACTCGATACCAGGGCAAATGGAATGTCATCATGATGGCAGATTACTGCTGGTCATTGAAACGTAATGGTCTCGATGCACAGCACAAGCAAAAATCAAAGTGGTCCTCCTTCCTGTGATTCAATATGTAGGCTAATCATTAGGAGCATATTTTTTTTAATAAAATCATTTGATTTGATTCATGTTTATTTGGAATTCACACGTTCTTAAAACTAACAGAATGTGCTTTTCCATGATCACTTGCATTTATTTGTATTTCATGGAAAATCCTTACGTGATAGAGCAAAATGATTTAGATATTTAGAATCAGCAGCCCAAGAATATGTAAGATCACAACCATGAATAAAAACAAAATTTAAAACATTCCAAATGTAGACCATTGTAATAATATCACATGGACAGGCGATACTTGTCAACATGGCTACAAGACGGGAGACAATTACAGAAATGTTCTGCATCTTACATGCGTTGTTAGGTTGACTCATTCTTCTTACTCTTGTGGGATCATCTCTGCATTTCTCATCCAATGTGATGAAATATGCTAGATACACCGTAAGGTGGATAAGATACTTTATAATGTGAATCAGATTCTCTAAGTTGGATCAGATATTCTGTAAGTTGGATCAGGTGGATCAGATACTCTTGTAAAGTGGATCAGATATTCCATAAGGTGGATCATATACCTTGTAAGGTGTTCATATACTTTGTAAGGTACATCTGACACTCTCGAAGTTGAATAAGGTATTCTGTAAGGTTGCTCAAATACTTTATAAAGTGAATCAGATTATCCATAAGGTGGATAAACACACAAGAATTGTATATTTGAAACCATTCCGAAGAGGTATGTTCAGGTTATGGCACGACAGAAAATACTACGAATTCCTTTAAATCAAATTGTCAGATTGGCACCTACACAGCCCAGTAAAAGTCCAAGTTTTCCTTTTTGTAGGATAAACTAACGTTGAAAGTTTGACGCCGATCAGAGGAGGCGTTTTCAAGTTATCTCTCAGAAGAAGAATATGTGCTCATAACCAATAATAATGAAGAGCCAAGTTTTTTTCAATATTGGGCTACATGACCAGAAATTCATAAGTTCTTACCTGTTTGTGGTTGCAGGGGTCGAGTCACAACTCCTCGTTCCGAGTGTACACAAGCATGAATTTTTTTATTAATAACAATGAAATATACCATGTTAGTTATTCTGGCGGAGTTACTTAGATCCAGCTTGTCTACTAGTTCATGTGTACTACTACTACAGTGGTCAGTCGTCACGTGAGGTCACAGACCCTGAGCTGCCTTGGGGATTAGTGTGGACGGTTACAAAGCATGGCTTGCTTCTGCAGTGTTTTAAAAATTGGGGTTGGAGAGTTGAAGGAGGAGGTCTTGCTTCTCCAGGAGGAGATTAGGAGGCTGAAGGTCCACCTCAATGGGTCTGGGAGAGAGTGTGAGGTGGCTGGAGTTGTGGGGAATGAGGCTTCTAGCAGCGAGGTGCAGTCTGTCTCTCGCTGTGAGGAGGCTGTAGTTGGGGTGGCAGCAACGGCTACCAGCAGTGAGGTGCAGCCCAGCACCTGCTACAAGTGGCGAGTAGTTCACAGTAATGGAAGGCGCATCAGAGTAAGGAAAGTTAAGAGTGAAGATCTGAAGGTAGGAAATCGCTTCTCTGTTCTTCAGGATGAATGTACTTCAGTGGCCAGTGAAGGTAAGGGTACTGCCCCTGCTAATGGAGGTAAGCGCATTCTTGTGGTTGGTGACTCTCAGGTAAGATACATTGACCGTGCTTTTTGTAATAGGAATAAGAAGATGAGAGATAGAGTGTGCTTCCCTGGAGCTGGTGTTGGGGACATTGTCAACAGGCTGGATAATATCATGTCAGGTAATGGGAGCAAGCCCATTATCTGTCTCAGTGCTGGTGGAAATGATATTGGGAAGGGTAGGAGAGAAGAGCTGCTAGATAAGTACAGGTCAGCTATAGATTTCATTAAGTCTAAGGGAGGGATCCCAATCATATGTAGCATCTTGCCTAGAAGGGGAGTAGGAAATGAATGGTTGTCCAGGGCAATTGGTGTAAATTGCTGGCTAGACAGATACTGCAAGGAACATGCAATCCCATTCATTGACAACTGGAACAACTTTTATGGCAAACATGATATGTATGCAAGGGATGGGGTACATCTCTCTGGGGCTGGGGTGGTAGCACTTGCAGACTCGATTGAGAAGGCCATTGGTGAAATGCCTATGATTTTAAACTGATGGAAGATAGAGGTATGGGTGTGTGTGGGAAACAAGCAGGTTGCAACACTTGGGTTGGAAACAGTAAATGTATAAAAGGCATTCAGCATGAAGTTATAAATAAAGACAATAGATCAGGTCAGCAAACAAAGGGGGACAGCAGAGGGCAGCAAGGGACTAGCTCCCTTAAGGTTTACTATACTAATAGCAGGAGTGTAAGAAATAAGATAGATGAGCTAAGATTAATTGCAAGTGCAGGAGACATAGATATTATTGCTATAACAGAGACCTGGCTCAATCTGAAAGATAGAGAGATGCCCTCTGAATGTCACATACAAGGCTATAAATTATTCCACACTGACAGGGTCAACAGGAAAGGTGGTGGAGTAGCGATGTATGTCAGAGACAATTTAAATTGTTGTGTTAGACAAGATATTAAATTAGAAGCGTCAGCCACTGAATCTGTTTGGTTACAGCTTCTCGAGGGCCGAGAAAAACTAATTTTGGGTGTGATTTACAGGGCCCCAAATCTTGATAGGGAGTGCAGTAAACTTCTATGGGACGAAATTCGTAAGGCATCTACATACGAAAATGTTGTGCTAATGGGAGATTTCAACTATAGACAGATTGACTGGAGCAATTTGACAGGAAATTTAGAGTCAGGTGACTTTCTTGATACGATCCAGGATTGTTTTTTAAAACAGTTTGTGACAGAGCCAACTAGGGGAAATAACCTCCTTGACTTGGTTCTTGCCAGTAGGGAAACACTAATTAATAATCTTGAGGTTAATGATGAGCTTGGGGAAAGTGATCACAAATCACTCAGTTTTAATATATCATGGAATTCCCCTAATAATGGCAATCAAGTCTCCGTCCCTGACTTTCGCTTGGCTGATTTCATAGGACTGAAAAATTACTTAGGTGGGCTGAACTGGAATGACCTGACTAAGGGTCAGGTAGGTGGTGATGGTTGCCGATATGATGCTTTCCAGGGCATAGTTCTAGCTGCTCAGTCAAATTATGTTCCAAATAGGGAAATCAGATCAAACAAAAATGATCCTAAATGGATGAACAATAGATTAAAATATCTGATTGGTCAAAAGAGAGGCATATATAGGCAAATCAAAAGAGGAGAGGGGCAATTGAGAAATCGATATATTCAGTTAAAGAGAGAAATAAAAAAGGGAATTAGAAAAGCAAAAAGAGATTATGAGGTTAAAGTTGCAAGAGAATCGAAGACTAACCCAAAAGGATTCTTTCAGGTATACAGAAGTAAGATCAGGGACAAGATAGGCCCACTCAAAAGTTCCTCGGGTCAGCTCACTGACAGTGATAAGGAAATGTGTAGAATTTTTAACACATACTTCCTCTCAGTTTTTACACAGGAGGATACCAGCGATATTCCAGTAATGATAAATTATGTAGAACAGGACGATAATAAACTGTGTACTATTAGGGTCACAAGTGACATGGTCCTTAGGCAAATAGATAAATTAAAACCTAACAAATCCCCAGGCCCTGATGAACTGTATGCAAGGGTTCTAAAGGAATGTAAAGAGGAGCTTAGCACACCTTTGGCTAATCTTTTCAACATATCACTACAAACTGGCATGGTGCCAGATAAGTGGAAAATGGCAAATGTGATACCTATTTTCAAAACAGGTGACAGGTCCTTAGCTTCGAACTATAGACCAATAAGCCTAACCTCCATAGTGGGAAAATTTATGGAATCAATAATTGCCGAGGCAGTTCGTAGCCACCTTGAAAAGCATAAATTAATCAACGAATCTCAGCATGGTTTTACAAAGGGGCGTTCCTGCCTTACGAATTTATTAACTTTTTTCACTAAGGTATTTGAGGAGGTAGATCATGGTAATGAATATGATATTGTGTATATGGACTTCAGTAAGGCTTTTGACAGGGTCCCACATCAGAGACTATTGAGGAAAATTAAAGCACATGGAATAGGAGGAGAAATTTTTTCCTGGATAGAGGCATGGTTGACAAATAGGCAGCAGAGAGTTTGCATAAATGGGGAGAAATCAGAGTGGGGAAGTGTCACGAGCGGTGTTCCACAGGGGTCAGTGTTGGGCCCCCTGCTGTTCACAATCTACATAAACGACATAGATGAGGGCATAAAGAGCGACATCGGCAAGTTTGCCGATGACACCAAAATAGGCCGTCGAATTCATTCTGACGAGGACATTCGAGCACTCCAGGAAGATTTGAATAGACTGATGCAGTGGTCGGAGAAGTGGCAGATGCAGTTTAATATAGACAAATGCAAAGTTCTAAATGTTGGACAGGACAAAAATCATGCCACATATAAACTAAATAATGTAGATCTTAATATTACGGATTGCGAAAAAGATTTAGGAGTTCTGGTTAGCAGTAATCTGAAACCAAGACAACAGTGCATAAGTGTTCGCAATAAAGCTAATAGAATCCTTGGCTTCATATCAAGAAGCATAAATAATAGGAGTCCTCAGGTTGTTCTTCAACTCTATACATCCTTGGTTAGGCCTCATTTAGATTATGCTGCACAGTTTTGGTCACCTTATTACAGAATGGATATAAATTCTCTGGAAAATGTACAAAGGAGGATGACAAAGTTGATCCCATGTATCAGAAACCTTCCCTATGAGGATAGACTAAGGGCCCTGAATCTGCACTCTCTAGAAAGACGTAGAATTAGGGGGGATATGATTGAGGTGTATAAATGGAAGACAGGAATAAATAAAGGGGATGTAAATAGTGTGCTGAAAATATCTAGCCTAGACAGGACTCGCAGCAATGGTTTTAAGTTGGAAAAATTCAGATTCAGGAAGGATATAGGAAAGTACTGGTTTGGTAATAGAGTTGTGGATGAGTGGAACAAACTCCCAAGTACCGTTATAGAGGCCAGAACGTTGTGTAGCTTTAAAAATAGGTTGGATAAATACATGAGTGGATGTGGGTGGGTGTGAGTTAGACCTGATAGCTTGTGCTACCAGGTCGGTTGCCGTGTTCCTCCCTTAAGTCAATGTGACCTGACCTGACTAGGTTGGGTGCATTGGCTTAAGCCGGTAGGAGACTTGGACCTGCCTCGCATGGGCCAGTAGGCCTTCTGCAGTGTTCCTTCGTTCTTATGTTCTTATGTTCTTATAACTAAGTAACACGAAATTGCTGAGAAACCTCCGGCAGTCCGTACTCTACGGTCAGGTGGTCCGCATTCATCTCGCGGCGCTTGTTGGACGCCTGGGCTCTACTGGTATCTCCACTTGGGGGATACCTAATAATCCTCTGTGGCAGTCCGTTCCCCTTGTGTCCCTGGCTTCCACTCGTCCTCCCACCCTCCATCTACAACCCATCTGTCTAAATTTGCTATCGAGTGTCCGATCCTGTCGCTGTTTGTCTTCGTCTGTCCACCCACCCTCCCTCCCCTCCACCTTCACTCCCTCCTATCAGCCATCCTTCTTCCCAACTCATCCGTCTGCACTCTCTTGCCCTTTTCAGTCTTCACTCTTCTCTCTCCTGGCCATCTGTCTTCTCTCTCTAGCATCTGCGACCATTGTCTGCTTGTTTATCCTCGTTCCAGACCATTTGTCACCGTCTCTTTTTGCATGTTTTGACTCGGCTCTCCTAGCAAGGGTCATATTTCTCTGAAAACTTCTCTTCGTCACCCTGCTTGCTGTAACTTGATCCCAGTTGATGGTGGGTTAAACTTTCTGGCTGCATTATTATGGGCGTGAACAGGCTTATATTTGCCTGTGAATGTCTGGAGGTGTTTATAGCTATATTTGTATATATATATATATATATATATATATATATATATATATATATATATATATATATATATATATATGTATATATGTGTGTGTGTGTGTGTGTGTGTATTAGTGTATGTGTGTGTGTGTGTATTAGTGTATGTGTGTGTGTGTGTGTTAGTGTATGTGTGTGTGTGTGTGTTAGTGTATGTGTGTGTGTGTGTGTGTGTGTGTGTGTGTGTGTGTGTGTGTGTGTGTGTGTGTGTGTGTGTGTGTGTGTGTGTGTGTGTGTGTGTGTGTGCGTGTGTATTCACCTATTTGTTGTTGCAGGGGTCAAGATTCAGCTATGGTTCCTGCCTCCACTACATCACTTGCCAGACTATTCCTATTCCTGACAATTCTATGGCCGACGAAATACTTCCTTACATTCCTTTGTGACCCCTTGTTTCTGTGTCCCATCTCTGGAACATCCCATACCACGGGCGGGATTTGAACCCGCGGTCAGAGAGTCTCAAAACTCCAGACCGTCGCGTTAGCCACTGGGCCACCTAGCTTCAATAAGATTCGTCCTAGTTGGACGAATCTTATTGAAGCTAGCTGGGCCTGACGTACACAGTGTATAGAGTCTTGAACGATTCCTTACTGAGGTATCGGAACGCTATTCTCATGTTTGCCAGGCTCCCATATGCTGCAGCAGATATCTGGTTGATGTGTGCTTCTGGAAACGTGCTCGGTATTATACTCACCCCAAGATCTTTCTCCTTGAGTGAGGTTTGCAGTTTTTGGCCACCTAGACTATACTCTGTCTGTGGTCGTCTTTGCCCTTCCCCGATCTTCATGACTTTTCATTTGGCTGGGTTAAATTCGAGGAGCCAGTTGCTGGACCAGGTGTCTAGTCTGTCCAGGTCTCTTTGAAGTCCTGCCTGATCCTCATCTGATTTAATTCTCCTCATTAACTTCACATCATCTGCGAACAGGGACACTTCTGAGTCTAACCCTTGCATCATGTCTTTCACATACCAAAAATAGCACTGGTCCTAGGACTGACCCTTGTGGGACCCTGGTGTTCACAGGCGCCCACTGTGATACCTCATCACATACCATGACTCGTTGTTGCCTCCCTGTCAGGTATTCTCTGATCCATTGCAGTGCCCTTCCTTTTATACATGCTTGATTCTGTAGCTTCTGAACTAATCTTCTTGCAGTCCAAGAAAATGCAATCATCTCACCCCTCTCTCTCTCGTGTCTTACTTCCGTTACCTTGTCATAAAACCCCAGAAGGTTTGTAACACAGGATTTGCCTTCCATGAACCCGTGCTGATTGTCGTTTATAATCTTGTTCCGTTGCAGGTGCTCCATCACTCTCCTTCTGATAATCTTCTCCATGACTTTACATGCTATACACATCAGTGACACTTGTCTGTAGTTCATTACCTCGTTTCTGTCTCTTTTCTTAAAAATGGGGACTACATTTGCAGTCTTCCATACCTCAGGTAGTTGCCCAGTTTCAAGGGATGTGTTGAAAATTGTGGTTAGTGGCACACACAGCGTCTCGGCTCCCTCTCTAGGGACGCACGGAGAGTTGTCTGGTCCCACCCCCTTTGAGGTATCAAGGTGTGAGTGTGTGTGTGTGTGTGTGTGTGTGTGTGTGTGTGTGTGTGTGTGTGTGTGTGTGTGTGTGTGTGTGTGTGTGTGTGTCTGTGTGTGTGTGTGTGTGTGTGTGTGTGTGTGTGTGTGTGTGTGTGTGTGTGTGTGTGTGTGTGTGTGTGTGTGTCTGTGTGTGTGTGTGTGTGTGTGTGTGTGTGTGTGTGTGTGTGTGTGTGTGTGTGTGTGTGTGTGTGTGTGTGTGTGTGTGTGTGTGTGTGTGTGCAATAATTTCGCAAAAATCATTCTTAACCTAACGAAAAAATATATTTCATCGTGTGTATTATTAAATTATTGTAAACTTATCTAAAATATGTTTAGTTAGATTAGGCTAAATTAAACTGCGCTTGTTATAAAGTTAGGTAAGTTTTCTAATTGTTTTTGGTACAAAATTATTATTTTTTACATTAACATGATTGAAAAAATAGTCTTTAAACATATAAGAGAAATTTTTAAAAAGGACTTAATTTTAAATAAGTTCTTTTAATTGACCATATATAAATTTTAACACGTAGGCCGTTTCCCGCTGAGGCAGGGTGACCCAAAAAGAAAGAAAAAACTTTCATCATCGTTTAACACTTTCACCATTTATACAGAGGCACTCAGATACGACAGTTTAGATGTCACTCCACACAGTTAATATCCCAATGCCCCTATATTATATATATATATATATATATATATATATATATATATATATATATATATATATATATATATATATATATATATATATATATATATATATATATATATTATATAAAGCTGGAATGTTTTAATGTACACATATGTAGTGCGGATAAGATTACTGTGAATGTTAAGAATGAAAAAAAGTTTCTCTTTTTAAATTTAGTAATGTATACAGGAGAAAGGGTTGTCATGTGGGAGGTGCCAAGTCTGACCGCTGTCTCTCCTGTCTAGCCTTCAACTGACTCACAGTGCCCAGAGGGTGAGCGGCATACAAATCATGCTAGGTCAGCTGTAACAGTGAATAACAGTCAGTGATTCATACAGGAGTAGAGAATCAGTAACGGTCGGTGTATGAGTCATTTCTACTGACACTAGTAACTGGTTACTGGTAACTGAGAGGGTTACTAACTAATTGCTCTCGGCATTTTAGTCACCTCTTACGACACGCATGGTTTTCGGAGGAAAAATTAGGTTTCACTTCCCTAAGGATATATATATATATATATATATATATATATATATATATATATATATATATATATATATATATATATATATATATATATATATAACTAGGCATCAGAGTGTGTACACAATACTTTATCCACACAGCCGGACTCCAGTCAGTCAGCTAAGCTATACGGTAAGCCAGCTTGCCAGCTTACTCATACAGTAAACCAGCCAGCTAAACCAGTAAGTCAGCTAGGATGACAGCCAGCCAGCTAAGCTATCCTGTAAGCTAGCCTGCCAGCCAAATTGGCAGTCAGCTTCTCAGTAAATAAATGATAAAATTCGTAACCTAAACGACTCGTAGCATAAACCTGAACAAGTCATCCTTGCTGGGTAGATAGATAGATCCCAATTACCACATTCTTGTACACGTGTACTAAGGGCAATTACCACATTCTATTAGGCGAATAGGTCAGTTCTAGCATTCTATTAGGAGGGTAACAGGTTAATTACAGCATTCCTATGAAGAGACTGTGTCAATTAACGCATTCTTCAGAATTAATAACATTGTGTTATTAAATTAACAGCTGTTTCATGAGAGGAATATTTAAAGAGAACTTTAGGAAGGCAGGAGAGGAAGAGTTGATTTGTTTATTTTTAAATCTCTTTTTTTTTTCCATGATGCCGATGTTGCAGTCTTCAATGATGTAGAATTATGCCTCCCACACATGACTTGACACACACTGTGCGGACCTACGCTTGATATAACACAAGCCTCGTCCACCTACAGGTGACACAAATTTCGTGCATCCACATATTACACGAACCTAGTGCACCAACTTATGACACGAGCCACATGCACCCACACATGACATATAAACAACGCTCACCCACATATGACATGACACGAAATGCACCCACACATGACACCAAGCCACATGCACCTGTGCATGACACAAGCCACGAACTACCACATATACAAACCGTGTGCGTTCACACTTGACAAAAGTAGCGAGCAACCACAGTTGACATAAATCAGTGGATGTAGAATGTAGTTTTCATGATACTATGAGCCAGATGAAGTTGGGAGAAACTTTGATACCTATTAAAAATACTCTACCAAAACCACAATTCTTTCCCACGAAATACAATGACAAACCTCCAGCGTGGTGTTGTGATGTGTAAATAACAATTTAGAAATTATTACACATAATAAGTAATTTCAATATCAGTAATCATATGTCAATTTAAAATGTTGGCATTCCTGCAGTGAGACACTGCTGGGTCATTGTTGGTATTCCTGCAGTGAGACACTGCTGGGTCATTGTTGGCATTCCTGCAGCGAGACACTGCTGGGTAATTGTTGACATTCCTGCAGTGAGACACTGCTGGGTCATTGTTGGTATTCCTGCAGTGAGACACTGCTGGGTCATTGTTGGCATTCCTGCAGTGAGACACTGCTGGGTCATTGTTGGCATTCCTGCAGTGAGACACTGATGGGTCATTGTTGGCATTCCTGCAGTGAGACACTGCTGGGTCATTGTTGGCATTCCTGCAGTGAGACACTGCTGGGTCATTGTTGGCATTCCTGCAGTGAGACACTGCTGGGTCATTGTTGGCATTCCTGCAGTGAGACACTGCTGGGTCATTGTTGGCATTCCTGCAGTGAGACACTGCTGGGTCATTGTTGGCATTCCTGCAGTGAGACACTGCTGGGTCATTGTTGGCATTCCTGCAGTGAGACACTGCTGGGTCATTGTTGGCATTCCTGCAGTGAGACACTACTGGGTCATTGTTGGCATTCCTGCAGTGAGACACTGATGGGTCATTGTTGGCATTCCTGCAATGAGACACTGCTGGGTCATTGTTGGCATTCCTGCAGTGAGACACTGCTGGGTCATTGTTGGCATTCCTGCAGTGAGACACTGCTGGGTCATTGTTGGCATTCCTGCAGTGACACACTGCTGGGTCATTGTTGGCATTCCTGCATTGAGACACTGCTGGGTCATTGTTGGCATTCCTGCAGTGAGACACTGCTGGGTCATTGTTGGCATTCCTGCAGTGAGACACTGCTGGGTCATTGTTGGCATTCCTGCAGTGAGACACTGCTGGGTCATTGTTGGCATTCCTGCAGTGAGACACTGCTGGGTCATTGTTGGTATTCCTGCAGTGAGACACTGCTGGGTCATTGTTGGCATTCCTGCAGTGAGACACTGCTGGGTCATTGTTGGCATTCCTGCAGTGAGACACTGCTGGGTCATTGTTGGCATTCCTGCAGTGAGACACTGCTGGGTCATTGTTGGCATTCCTGCAGTGAGACACTGCTGGGTCATTGTTGGCATTCCTGCAGTGAGACACTGCTGGGTCATTGTTGGCATTCCTGCAGTGAGACACTGCTGGGTCATTGTTGGTATTCCTGCAGTGAGACACTGCTGGGTCATTGTTGGCATTCCTGCAGTGAGACACTGCTGGGTCATTGTTGGCATTCCTGCAGTGAGACACTGCTGGGTCATTGTTGGCATTCCTGCAGTGAGACACTGCTGGGTCATTGTTGGCATTCCTGCAGTGAGACACTGCTGGGTCATTGTTGGCATTCCTGCAGTGAGACACTGCTGGGTCATTGTTGGCATTCCTGCAGTGAGACACTGCTGGGTCATTGTTGGCATTCCTGCAGTGAGACACTGCTGGGTCATTGTTGGCATTCCTGCAGTGAGACACTGCTGGGTCATTGTTGGCATTCCTGCAGTGAGACACTGATGGGTCATTGTTGGCATTCCTGCAGTGAGACACTGCTGGGTCATTGTTGGCATTCCTGCAGTGAGACACTGCTGGGTCATTGTTGGCATTCCTGCAGTGAGACACTGCTGGGTCATTGTTGGCATTCCTGCAGTGAGACACTGCTGGGTCATTGTTGGCATTCCTGCAGTGAGACACTGCTGGGTCATTGTTGGCATTCCTGCAGTGAGACACTGCTGGGTCATTGTTGGCATTCCTGCAGTGACACACTGCTGGGTCATTGTTGGCATTCCTGCATTGAGACACTGCTGGGTCATTGTTGGCATTCCTGCAGCGAGACACTTCTGGGTCATTGTTGGCATTCCTGCAGTGAGACACTGCTGGGTCATTGTTGGCATTCCTGCAGTGAGACACTGCTGGGTCATTGTTGGCATTCCTGCAGTGAGACACTGCTGGGTCATTGTTGGCATTCCTGCAGTGAGACACTGCTGGGTCATTGTTGGCATTCCTGCAGTGAGACACTGCTGGGTCATTGAGCTCATTGCCAGAAGACGAGAAATGACGAAAATTTCTTGACGTAAGAGTACTTGCCTGTACTCACCTAGTTGTACTCACCTAGTTGTGGTTGCAAGGGTCGATTCACAGCTCCTGGCCCCGCCTCTTCACTGGCCACTACTAGGTCACTCTTCCTGCTCCATGAGCTTTATCATACCTCTTATTAAAGCTATGTATGGTTCCTGCCTCCACTACATAAGTTCCAGACTATTCCTGACAACTCTGTGGCTGTAGAAATACTCCCTAACATTCCTGTGATTCATCTGTGTCTTCAACTTCCAACTCTTACCCCTTGTTGCTGTGTCTCATCTCTGGAACATCCTGGCTCTGTCCACTTTGTCGACTCCTCTCAGAATTATATACGTCCTTATCATTTCCCCCCTATTTCTCCTGTCGTCCAGTGTCGTCAGGTCGATTTCCCTTAACCTCTCCTCGTTGGACATGCCCCTTAGCTCCGGGACTAGTCTTACTGCAAACCTTTGTACTTTCTCTAGTTTCTTTACGTGCTTGGCTAGGTGTGGGTTCCAAACTGGTGCCGCATACTCCAATATAGGTCTAACGTACACGGTGTACAGGGTCCTGAACGATTCCTTATTAAGATGTCGGAATGCTGTTCTGAGGTTTGCTAGGCGCCCATCTGCTGCAGCAGTTATTTGGTTGATGTGCGCTTCAGGAGATGTGCCTGGTGTTATACTCACCCCAAGATTTTTTCCCTTGAGTGAGGTTTGTAGTCTCTGGCCCCCTAGACTGTACTCCGTCTGCGGTCTTCTTTGCCCTTCCCCAGTCTTCATGACTTTGCACTTGGTGGGGGTTGAACTCCAGGAGCCAATTGCTGGACCAGGTCTGCGGCCTGTCCAGGTCCCTTGGTAGTTTTGCCTGGTCCTCGTCCGATTGAATTATTCTCATTGACTTCACATCATCTGCAAACAGGGACACTTCTGAGTCTATTTCTTCCGTCATGTTCGGTCCTAGGACTGACCCCTGTGGAACCCCGCTCGTTACAGGCGCTAAGTTTGATACCTCGCCAAGTACCATGACTCGCTGTTGACTTCCTGACAGGTATTCCCTGTGTGTGTGTGTGTGTGTGTGTGTGTGTGTGTGTGTGTGTGTGTGTGTGTGTGTGTGTGTGTGTGTGTGTGTGTGTGTGTGTGTGTGTGTGTGTGTGTGTGAGTGCGTGTGTGTGTGTGTGTGTGTGTGTGTGTGTGTGTGTGTGTGTGTGTGTGTGTGTGTGTGTGTGTGTGTGTGAGAGTGTGTGTGTGCGTATGTGTTAGCCGGTCATCTCATGGAAGTGTCCTCAGTAAGTGCTCAGTTACTGAATGTAAAGTGTTATAAACACGAACAAATTTACCTCCTTACACATCTACGGGGCCTCAGTAAGACCCAATGGTTGAAACCAGAAGATAAACAATGTCAGCAAGCGGACAACGGTCAGATAATTAGTGAATGAGAAATCACCTAGGAAATGGCACAGCATTGTAAAATGTCATACCAAAGTGAAGTGCCAGTGGCGAGTGAGTAATGGTTCAAACCAACCTTATCATTTAGCTTTTGATAGAATCGCTGATGTTGCCCCAACATCAGCAGTTCTTTGCCCCAACATCAGAGCGCTGTGTCTAGAGACACCCTCCAGAAAAGGGTATCTCTAGCCACAAGCGCTCTCTTGTTCTGCTGTTGCTTTGCTATGACGAGGGATATATGTGGTTCAGAGGCGCGTGTGTGTGTGCGGATCAGATTGAGTCAGAAGGATTTCAGCCATGGTGGAGTGAAGAAAGAAAGCCAGGTGATAGAGCCAAGCAGGAGAGAACCAGGTAGAAGCTGGCAAGCAAGAGAGTCATGAAGGGTCAGAGTCTTGAATCAACTATCAGATTCTAGAATAAGCCATTAAATTCACAGAAGAGAGAGGGAGGCTCCCATTCCAGATTTACAGGAAACTCCAATATTAATATGACTTGATACATTGGTGTTCCCATATGGACAGCAGGATCAGGCGAGGTGTCACGGTAAGATTTTTCTTAAGCGCAGGTTTTCCTATAGCTTCACTTCCCACCACAATACATCAGCAACTACAGGAAGAGAGCCACACACATCTTCAACAGGAACAGCACAGATCACATAACAGATCCGCCTGTCAAATAATGACGCACGGTCATATGAAAGCAGCCACCCATGTCTCGACCTTCATTAAAGATTTAGTGAAACAATAAGAACACACAGAAAAAATAAGAACACACACCACCAAGGCTGACGTACACTCAGTGGCCACTGTATTAGGTACAACTGTACATCTGTCGTTAATGCAAATATCTAATCAGCCAATCATGCAGATATGTCAAGAGGATCAATTTTTGCTCAGATCAAACATCAGAATGAGAAAGAAATGTGATCCAGGTAACTTTGACTGTGGAATGATTATTGGTGCCAGATGATGTAGTTTGAGAATCTCAGACACTACTGAGCTGGAATTTTCACGCATAACAGTCTAGAGTTTGTAGAGAGTGGTGTGAAAAACACAAAACATCCAGTAAGTGGCAGTTCTGTGGGTGTAAATGCCTTGTTAATGAGATCAGAGGAGAAAGTCAAACTGGTTAAATCGGACAGGAAAGAAACAGTAACTCAAATAACCTTGCACTACAACAGTGGAATGCAGGAGAGTGTTTCTGAACACACAACACATCAAGTGGATGGGCTACAGCAGCGGAAGAACACACTGGGTTCATCTCCTGCCAGCTACGAACAGGATACTTAGGCTATAGTGGCACAGGCTCATCGAAACTGGACAGCTGAAGTTTGAAAAAATGTGGCCTGTTCTGAATAATCGCGATTTCTGTTGCGACACGCAGATGGTAGGAGCAAAATTTGGTGTAAACCTTTGAGATGTGGTGGAATGGGAGACTCGAAGCATGAAAGTGCAGTTGATAAATATGCAGAAACTGCGTGATGCTATTATGTCAACATGAACCGGAATCTCTAATGAATGTTTCCAGCGCCTTGTTGAATTCATGCCACAAAGAATTCAGGCTGTTCTGGGAGCAAAGGGGATGTCCTACCCAGTACTAGAAGGATGCACCTAATATAGTGCCCATTTATCTGTGCTTATATATATATATATATATATATATATATATATATATATATATATATATATATATATAATATCGTGCCGAATACGTACAACTTGCGATTTTGGCTTAAATAGCAACGCTCTTCTTGCCTAATAAGGCAAGCGAAAATATACGTATGCAATAATTTCACAAAAATCATTCTGAGCCTAATGATACAAATATATTTCATTGTGTTTGTTTATTATTAAATTACTGTAAACCAAAAGAAAATATATTTTATATAGATTAGGCTAAATTAAATTGCGCTTGTTATAATAAAATTAGATAAGTTTCCTAAGGTGCTTTTGGTACAAAATCATTAATTTTTATATTAACATAAATGAAAAAATATATCTTTAAATTTATAACAAAAAATTATAGAAAGGACTTAATTTGAAATGAGTTCTTGCTAATTGACCAGTTTTACTTATTCGGCACGACATATATACTTATATAAAGGAGAAACTTTCGTTTTACCTTTGGTGCCACACTGCCTCGGTGGGATACGGCCGGTTTGTTATATATATATATATATATATATATATATATATATATATATATATATATATATATATATATATATATATATATACATATATATATATATATATATATATATATATATATATATATATATATATATATATATATATATATATATATATATATATATATATATATATATATATATATATATATATATATAAATAACCTTGTAAACGTGCAGCAGAAAGTATGTAATTGAAATATTAAGGCTACTTGAGCTTATATTTCGAGTACACCAAAACTCTTACTGAAAGGTCAGTAAAAATATCTACTTCGCACAACATAGAATATCACAGGACAAACCATCAAGTTCAGCGTAGCAAAGCTAATAGTTAATGAAAACAATTTGTGCAAATGTAAGTGTGTGGAAGAAGCAAAGAGAGTAATCACCAGACCACACCACAGAAGACAGGAAGATATTGCTATCCAGAGTCCTGGCCAAACTATTGCCACCCAAAAGTAACATCGCTATTAGATGACACCTGTTAGGAATTTTGTGGACTAACACTATGTGATAACACTAATGTTTATGTCTAACTGCTGTCCAAATTCATTCCTGCTGTTCCAAGTGGGTTTATCTTCAAACGGCAGGTAAATGGTTCCCACATAGCTATATATGCATATATATATTATGATGCTCTGAGCAGTTATGTAAATTGTTGCAGTATACCAAATTATCTTGTGTTGTAGGTGTGAGGTATTCTTGATGCCTTAAGACACAACTGTTGTCCCCTTACCTTACTTTCCCGTGAAGGAGACGACGGAAGTTTTTTTCATAACCTCGAAATTTTCCCACAGCAGCAAACAGCACCAGGCAGCACCAGGCAGCACCAGGCAGCACCAGGCAGCACTGCAGGTCTACTGACTCACATGCGTGCCCAACCAGTTTTAGAGATTATCCAATATGTTAACTCTTATCATGTTACCCCATTTTTAACCTATGATCACCTGACCTCTTGCGCTATATATGTTTTGATTGGACTCTAAAGTCTCTGAAGTAGAACTGAAGAAGCCACTCGGGCAGAACGTGTTCTCAATAAACGTCTTGATCATTGCATACGTAGGTATTACCATAGTAGTTCCACCAATAGAAGGATAATGCACAAATGCTACGGTAGGTATCGTACCTGTCTTGCGATTACCGCACAGCAGATGGAGCCTCCACTGCCCCTTGCGCTGGATGATCTAAATAGATTCAGTCATACATAAAAAATAAACGCATGAGAGAGTAACAAGAGTGGTGGCAGCAGGTGGGAACACACTGCCTGGAGCTGTACTATATAACCTGTGTCGGGATGGACAAAAAGTAACTTCAGTATCAAAATAATCTTAATCCCAACAAGGGGTGACGGGGAGTGCGACCAGTAGACTAGAAGGAAAGGATGGAGGGAGGGATGGATGGACGGAGGGAGAGATGGAAGGATGGAGAGAGGAAAGGAAGGATGGATGGATGTAGGGAGGGAGGGAGGGATGGAAAGGAAGGATGGATGGATGGAGGGAGGGAGAAGGAGGAGAGAGAGAGAGGGAAAGGGAGAGCGAGAGAGAGAGAGAGAGAGAGAGAGAGAGAGAGAGAGAGAGAGAGAGAGAGAGAGAGAGAGAGAGAGAGAGAGAGAGAGAGAGAGAGAGAGAGAGAGACAGACAGAGACAGAGAGAGACAGGCAGACAGACAGACAGACAGAAAGAGAGAGAGAGAGAGAGAGAGAGAGAGACAGACAGACAGACAGACAGACAGAGAGACAGAGAGGCAGGGAAAGAGGAATGGGGGGGGGGGAGAGAGAAGGGGCGATGAGAAATGACTGTGGGACAAAAACAAAACTCATTTTGTATGTAATAACATTTGAGAGCCAGTCGCCCTCCCTCCCTGCGACCTATGGCACGGCACGTGGGAGGGGACACGACGGAGGGGGAAGACGTGAGAGAGGAGGGGAACAGGCAGGGAGAGGGGTGTGTGCGGGGCATAATGCGTAACCCCACCTGTGCTGTATTCTCCGGAGTCTGCCCTTCCACAGTGTCCTCTGCTCCAGGCGTCTGCTTCTCTAAGTCTTGATCTTATTTTTTCTGAATAACGAGACGTGTGTTTTACCCTTCCTGCCACTGTGTTAACTGGTCATTATGGGTCTGTTGATGTGTGAAGGTATGTACTCAGCGTCGTTTACATGCGTGTACAGAGAATACAGGTAGTGACAGTCTTGGGGAGATATACACAGGGACGCGTGGTAACGCGTTATTGATACCATACACGTGTAACACTTGTGGTATTTTTATTACCAGAACACTTCGATTGAAGAAGCCTCTTGTGCAGGCGAAGAGTTTCGCCAATAGATACCCAAGTGTTGCACATGTGTCTCATTCATCAGGGACATGTGTCTCATTCATCAGGGAAATGTGTCTCATTCATCAGGGACATGTGTCTCATTCATCAGGGACATGTGTCTCATTCATCAGGGACATGTGTCTCATTCATCAGGGACATATATCTCATTCATCAAGCACATGTGCACCCACAAGTGTAGCCATGAGTACTGGGATGACACTGAGGAGTCTAGGGAGGCTGCAACTCGGTGGGACATTAAGTTGAAATGTGTCAGTTGGTGCACTGTTTGTGCACTCGTTGGTGTAAAGCTGGTGCACTCACTGATGTACAATTGGTGCACTTCTGGTGCACTCGCTGATGTTTTCGTTGGGCATGTGAGCGGTTTAAATTTATTTAATATTACTTAAAATCAAGGATATATATATTTTTTTATGTTCACATTGATTTCAACTAATTTATGGCAAAAACAAATTTCTATTCTGCTAATTCGGCCGATTAAGCCGAACAGGCCGAACTCGCCGGTTCGGCTTAATCGGCACGACATATACATATGTGTGCACTTGTGTGTGAGTGTATTTGTGAGTGTGCATGTACTCACCTATATATCTATTTGTACTCACCTATTTGTGGTTGCAGGGGTCGATTCATAGCTCCTGGCCCCGCCTCTTCACTGATCGCTACTAGGTCCTCTCTCTCCCTGCTCCATGAGCTTCATCAAACCTCGTCTTAAAACTATGTATGGTTCCCGCCTCCACTACGTCACTTTCTAGGATATTCCACGGCCTAACTACTCTATGACTGAAGAAATACTTTCTATCATCCCTTTGATTCATCTGAGTCTTCAACTTCCAATTGTGACCTCTTGTTTCTGTGTCCCATCTCTGGAACATCTCGTCTTTGTCCACCTTGTCTATTCCGCGCAGTATTTTATATGTCGTTATCATGTCTCCCCTGACTCTCCTGTCCTCCAGTGTCGTTAGGCCGATTTCCCTCAACTTTTCTTTGTAGGACAATCCCCTTAGCTCTGGGACTAGTCTTGCTGCAAACCTTTGCACTTTCTCTAATTTCTTGACGTGCTTGACCAGGTTTGGATTCCAAACTGGTGCTGCATACTCCAGTATGGACCTGACGTGTATGGTATACAGAGTCTTGAACGATTCCTTACTGAGGTATCTGAAAGCTATCCTTAGGTTTGCCAGATGCCCGTACGCCGCAGCAGTTATCTGATTGATGTGCGCCTTAGGAGATATGCTTGGTGTTATACTCACCCCCCGATCTTTTTCCTTGAGTGAGGTTTGCAGTCTTTGGCCACCTAGACTGTACTGTGTCTGCGGTCTTCTTTGCCCTTCCCCGATCTTCTTGACTTTGCATTTGGCAGGGTTAATCTCAAGGAGCCAGTTGCTGGACCAGGCTTTTAGCCTGTCCAGGTCTCTTTGTAATCCTGCCTGATCCTCGACCGATTTGATTCTCCTCATTAACTTCACATCATCTGCAAACAAGGACACGTCTGAGTCTATCCCTTCCGTTATGTCATTCACATATAACAAAAACAGAACAGGTCCTAGGACTGACCCCTGTGGAACCCCGCTTGTCACAGGCGCCCACTCTGACACCTCGTCACGTACCATGACTCGTTGTTGCCTCCCTGTCAGGTATTCCCTGATCCATTGCAGTGCCTTTCCTGTTATGTGTGCCTGATCCTCTAGCTTTTGCAGTAACCTCTTGTGAGGAACTGTGTCGAAGGCCTTCTTGCAGCCCAAGAAAATGCAGTCGATCTACCCCTCTCTTTCTTGTCTTACTTCTGTCACTTTATCATAAAACTCCAGTAGGTTTGTGAAACAGGATTTTCCTTCCCTGAAACCGTGCTGGTTGTCGATTATGCACTTGTTTATTTCCAGGTGCTCCACCACTCTCCTCCTGATGATCTTCTCCATGACTTTGCATACTATACACGTTAGTTACACAGGTCTGTAGTTTAATACCTAATGTCTGTCTCCTTTTTTTAAAAATTGGGACTACATTTGCCATCTTCCATACCTCAGGGAGTTGCCCAGTTTCAATGGATGTGTTGAAGATCTTTGTTAATGGCACACACAGCATCCCTGCTCCCTATTTAAGGACCCCACAGAGAGATGTTGTCTGGTCCCACTGCCTTTGAGGTGTCAAGTTCGCACAGCATCTTCTTCACCTCCTCCTTGGTTATGTGTACTTCATCCAGCACTTGTTGGTGTACCTCCCTGTTCTGATTTCCTGGAGTCCTACTGGTTTCCACTGTAAATACTACTTTAAATCTCGTGTTTAGCTCCTAACGTACCTCTCGGGCGTTTCTTGTGAACTTCCCATCACCCTTCCTCAGTCTGATTACCTGGTCCTTGACTGTTGTTTTCCTCCTGATGTGGCTATACAACAGCTTCGGGTAAGACTTGACTTTCGATGCTATGTCATTTTCATATTGTCGCTGAGCCTCCCTTCTTATCTGTGCATATTCGTTTCTGGCTCTTCGGCTAATCTCTTTATTTTCCTGAGTTCTTTGTTTTTTGTTCCTTTTCCATTCTCTAGTACACTTAGTTTTTGCCTCCCTACATCTTTGGGTGAACCAAGGACTCGTTCTGTTCTTCCCATTATTCCTGTTTCCCTTGGGAACAAACCTTTCCTCTGCCTCCTTGCATTTTGTTGTCACATAGTCCATCATTTCTTGTACTGGTTTTCCTGTCAATTCTCTCTCCCACTGAATGTCTTGCAGGAAGTTCCTCATGCCTGAGTAATCCCCTCTTTTGTAGTTTGGTTTTCCCACCCTATTCCTGCCACTCTCTCCACTTGAAGCTCAACTATGTAGTCAAAGCACGGAACCACATGATCACTTGCTCCTAGGGGCCTTTCATACATGATATCCTCGATGTCCGAACTATTCAAGGTGAATACAGGGTCCAGTCTTGCTGGATCATCCTCACCTCTCTCTCTGGTAGTGTCCTTAACATCCTGATGCATGAGATTTTCCAGTACCACATCCATCATCTTGGGTCTCCATGTTTTGGGACCTCCATGGGGCTCCAGGTTTTCCCAGTCAATCTCCTTGTGATTGAAATCACCCATAACTAGTGTGGCATGCAAAGAGTACGTAACCTTTATTCGGCGCATGTACACACCCTCATTTACAGGCTATCTCCCCAACCAGCGAACCAGGTTGCTAAGAGTTGATGATGGGGCCCCGTCGTTCAATTAGTGACCAGGTTCTAGCCAATAAGAAGATGGTTTTGGCAATCGCAGAGGTTATGTGGGTACCGCTCTCCTGTCTGCCCTTGTCATTCCCATTCTAGAGCTGGTTGAAGCACGGTCTGCTATCTTGTGGCTTCTATTTCTGCCTTGCTTACAGTGGAGTGCACTATACTTATCACTGTACATAGTGTACATATTGCTGTTCTAAATTGGTGAAGGATAATATAAGTCTAAACTTTTTCTGCTGTGTTTATTTTGCTCCCATTACACCTGGGATAACAGGCCATTTGGATTCCTGGGTTGTAATAACTAGTAACTTTGCTCCCCCCATATGAGCTCTTCTGGCCACCTCGGCTAGTGTGTCGACCATTGCTCTGTTGCTATCATCGTATTCTTCTCTTTGCCTCCTGCAGTTCTGTGGCGGGTTGTACATTACTGCAATTATCACTTTATGGCCCTCAGACTGGATTGTTCCTACTAAGTAGTCCCTTTCACCTGCCCCATCCATTCCTTCCATTTTCTCAAACCCCCACTGGTTTTTAATGAGCAGTGCAGCTCCTCCTCCCCCTCTCCTCCCTCTGTCTTTCCTGAGGATTTGATATCCGGGTGGAAAGACTGCATCTGTTATCATTCAGGTGAGTTTTGTTTTTGTGAGTGCTATTATGTCTGGGGATGTCTCCTTGATTCTTTCATGCCACTCCTCACACTTATTTGTTATTCCATCTGCATTTGTATACCACACCTTCAACTTCTTTTCTAAGACTGTGGTCTGGGAGGTGTATTGGGGTTGGGGAAGTGGGAGACCTGATAAGGAACTATGGGTGGTTGCTGTGGGGGTGGAGTTTGTAATGAGATGGGTGGGGGCACTGGATATGGCATGGGTGTTTTGGGTTAGAATGTTGGGTTGCACTGGGGTTGTCCTGGTTGGGGGGCTTCTGTAGGTAGTTGTGAGAGAGGCTGTATTTGATCTTCTTCCTGAGTCTGGGATCTCCTGTCCGTCTCCATCTCCATCTTCTCCTCTCTTTCCTCCTTTCGCCTTTGTATCATCTCTCTCAGTTTCTGCCTTTCTTCTTGTGTTCTGTTGCAGTCGAGATACACCTTCCGGTATGTGGGCATGTCCCTGAGTCTTGCTTTTTCCTGCAGGATCCTGTTCCGAGTCGATTCTGCCTTGAAAGTAATTTTCACTGACCGGGTTGTTCTTCTTGCAAACCCCCCTATTCTCCGAAAAATTTCCAGCTGGGTCATGTCATCTTCTCCTATTGCTTTTATGATGGTTTCGATTGCATTTTTCCCCTTGTTTTCTTGCTTCGTAAGTTACCCCTTCAACTTCCTGGAGCCCATACACAAAGACTGACCTCTCCCTTTCATGTGTGTGTGTGTGTGTGTGTGTGTACTACTCACCTAATTCACCTAATTGTGGTTGCAGGGGTCGAGACTCAGCTCCTGGCCCCGCCTCTTCACTGATTGCTACTAGGTCCTCTCTCTCTCTCTCTGCTTCCTGAGATTTATCATACCTCTTTTTAAAACTATGTATGGTTCGTGCCTCCACTACTTCACTTGCTAGGCTATTCCACTTCCTGACGACTCTATGACTGAAGAAATACTTCCTAACGTCCCTATTACTCGTCTGAGTCTTCAGCTTCCAATTGTGACCCCTTGTTCCTGTGTCCCCTCTCTGGAACATCCTATCTCTGTCCACCTTGTCTATTCCCCGCAGTATCTTGTATGTCGTTATCATGTCTCCCCTGACCCTTCTGTCCTCCAGTGTCGTCAGTCCGATTTCCCTCAACCTTTCCTCGTACGACATTCCCCTGAGCTCTGGGACTAGCCTTGTTGCAAACCTTTGTACTTTCTTTAACTTCTTGACGTGCTTGACGTGTGTGTGTGTGCATACGTGTGTGTGTGTGTATGAGTGTATTCACCCACATATATGTACTTATCTCTATAAGTCCCATCATACCTGTTTTTAAAACTACGTATGGATCTTCCCTCTACCACTTCGATGTCTAGATTGTTGCACTTTCTGGCCACTCGAAGGCTAAAGAAGTATTTCCTATCATTCCTGTGACTCATCTGTGTTTTAAACTTCCAGCGGTGCCTCGTGTACCAGACTCCCACCTCTTAAACTCGCATATATATACGCAAAAGGGTCAATAGGAGTGCATCTAGATTTATATCTACAGTTGGCTTATCTGTTGCAAGTAAATTTAGGAAATTTGCTTAATTTGTCTGGTACCTTATTTCCATTAATAAGAGATCTTCACATAACATATAGGTTATTATACTATACCTATATTCCTCAATAAGTGGACAATTAAGCACAGGATGTTCAAGAAAGTCACCGTAGGGCTGACTACATACTTTGCATTTGGTTTGATCATTATCTATATGTCTGACAGCTTGCCAGAAGTACTTTTAACTAAGCTTAAGCCTGGCTACTACAATACCAGTCAGCTTCGCTGCAAGTTGCTTCATAAATGTACATATCTACGTTCATGTTATCATAATGAAGGATAGGTTTACTTATGCTTCTAACTGCATTCTTGTAAAATTCGGTTTCATTATTTACTTCTCTCCCGGTCATGGACCGGGCAGCGAGGGAGTTGACATCCAGAATTCCCTCCAGGTACACTCCAGGTATTATTATTCCTAATACTAGGTGCAGACACACCAGTTATATTCTACATTTTTATTTAGGACACTTTTTTAGCTTATCAACTTTATCATGAGGAAGTCATCCAATGCATGATGGAATTCATAAAAATTTTACATTAGTTACCCTTTCCCGTATTTTTTAGTATCTGTATTTGGCTTCTTCCGTGAGCATGTTATAAGAGTCATGATGTGAGTCAAGAGCTTCAGTGATGGCACTGAATCAGTAATAATCCTGGAATCAAACTCAGTGTAATACGTCAGCTTTGGCATCATTAGGATGGCAAACAATTCAGTTTGCAGTGTGTCAGTAGATTCCTGCTTAGATCTATAAATGTATATAACTTGTGATAAATTATTACTAACAGTTTAACGATAAATTTCTTCTTGGGGAATGTCTTTTGCAAGTGATTTACGGAAGGGATTAATATTAATGATGAACTTCTTGGGAAGGACTTGATATTATGTGATATTAAATGAACACAATTTCCAATGAGGGTGAAATGCCTTTGTCTACATAATATGAAGAGAGACTATAGTTTTCGATCTCTGTCTGAGACCTTCTTCAGTACTACAGGAAAGTGAAAAGCCTGGGTTGATACTGAGAACAAATCTAAAAGTCACATATATACTAAGGGGAAGTTTACTTAAATGACTAAGGAAATTACTCTCATCATTTATGTGTTTCTTCTCCGATTCATATTTAATCCCTTTGGAGCACTTTACCAAATCTGAATTTGATGTATAAAAAAATGTTAAGCTTAGATATGCAGTCCTTCACCAGGGTACCTCTTGATTCTGTATTAACATTCCTGATGATAAATTAGACACATGTGCAACTCTTGGGTATCTTTATTGAGGAAACGTTTCGCCACACAGTGGCTTCATCAGTCCATACGTAGGAGAAACTTGAAGAACAGGAGGAGAATGAGGTAATCAGTCCCTCAACCTTGAGTCGATGTGTTCAGTCCATTCAAGATTGATGGACTGAACACATCGACTCAAGGTTGAGGGACTGATTACCTCATTCTCCTCCTGTTCTTCAAGTTTCTCCTACGTATGGACTGATGAAGCCACTGTGTGGCGAAACGTTTCCTCAATAAAGATACCCATGAGTTGCACATGTGTCTAATTTATTAACATGTCGGTTCTCTGAACCTTTCATCAACATTCCTCTCTAAACTGCTAGTTGCATATCCAAAACACATTTCCATAACCGTTCAATGAAATCACTCAACTCACTAACAGTGTTGAATTCTTCAGGCAGAGAAGTGCATGCGGAGCATGCGGAGATATTAACAATGCAAGAGATATTAACAATGCAAGGAATTCCTTGCATTGTTAATATCTCTAGTAAGGCTGATGCATGCAGGAGATGAGATGAAAAGCTGTAAGCCTTTTCCCTGAAAGCTGGCTGCCTTGGATCAAAGTCTAGCGCAAGCTGGACTCCAAGGTATTGGTCCAGTGTGGGTAGATTGGTAAAGCACTGCGTACCTTGTTCCAAGGTTCGTCGGTTCGAGTCTCCTTCAGCCAGAGATCAGTATATATATATATATATATATATATATATATATATATATATATATATATATATATATATATATATATATAAAATGCTAAACTGAAAAAATACATAAAAATAAAATAATCCATTTAAATATATCACAGAGCATATTTCTTATATTAATGAAGTAACAACCAAAAATGTAGGAAAAAAAACACTGGTTGAAGTAGGGAGGAAACTCGTAATAATATTTTTCAGAAATGTTCTTTTTCCTGATGCATTAAAAAAAATGGTAGTGAAAGTTGAAATAACAACCTGTTATTTTGCCTAAAAATAATATCATATTTTCTTTCGTGCTTTAGCCACGAGCTTCTTGAGAAAACACGAAAGATATTGTGATCATGATATATGGACGGTAGCTGCTAGATTATTGTGTATCCCGCGTGTGGACGGTAGCTGCTAGATTATTGTGCACCCCGCGTGTGGACGGTAGCTGCTAGATTATTGTGTATCCCGCGTGTGGACGGTAGCTGCTAGATTATTGTGTATCCCGCGTGTGGACGGTAGCTGCTAGATTATTGTGTATCCCGCGTGTGGACGGTAGCTGCTAGATTATTGTGTATCCCGCGTGTGGACGGTAGCTGCTAGATTATTGTGTATCCCGCGTGTGGACGGTAGCTGCTAGATTATTGTGTACCCCGCGTGTGGACGGTAGCTGCTAGATTATTGTGCACCCCGCGTGTGGACGGTAGCTGCTAGATTATTGTGTATCCCACGTGTGGACGGTAGCTGCTAGATTATTGTGTATCCCGCGTGTGGACGGTAGCTGCTAGATTATTGTGTATCCCGCGTGTGGACGGTAGCTGCTAGATTATTGTGCACCCCGCGTGTGGACGGTAGCTGCTAGATTATTGTGTATCCCGCGTGTGGACGGTAGCTGCTAGATTATTGTGTATCCCGCGTGTGGACGGTAGCTGCTAGATTATTGTGCATCCCGCGTGTGGACGGTAGCTGCTAGATTATTGTGCACCCCGCGTGTGGACGGTAGCTGCTAGATTATTGTGCACCCCGCGTGTGGACGGTAGCTGCTAGATTATTGTGTATCCCGCGTGTGGACGGTAGCTGCTAGATTATTGTGCACCCCGCGTGTGGACGATAGCTGCTAGATTATTGTGCACCCCGCGTGTGGACGGTAGCTGCTAGATTATTGTGCACCCCGTGTGTGAATGATAGTGGCTAGATTATTGTGCATCCTGTAGAATATTGTGCACCATTAGTTCCAAAAGGCCTTGGAACTAGGCCCTAAAAGGGGTTAACAGGAATACGTCCGGGTATATATATATATATTAAATTCATGTTTGCTCTATCACAAGCAAATTCCAGGTATTTGCTTTAATTGTCTGGCATCTTAATTTCATGAATAAGATACCATAACATATCACATAGCTTATTTTACGGTCTATCTATAATGCCATAGGAATTCAGTTAGAAACCTGAGCAAATCTATCATTTACTATGATTACATGAACATAATTAAGCATATCAACGTAACAATTTGCAGAGTGAACAGACTGAAGTTGTAGCCAGGCGTCGGCTTGATTACAAGTACTTCTGGCAGTTTGGCGTTACACAGAGTATGATCAAACTAATTGTAATGTATGTAGTCAGCCGTATGGTCACTTCTTGAACACTGTATGCTTAGTTGTCTATTTATTGAAGATTATAAAGTAAGACAGTATAATAACTCGTGTCATATGTCGAGGAATAAGTGAAAATAAGATACCAGATATATTAAACAAATATCCTAAATTTGCTTGCAACAGGTAAGTCAATCGTAAAATTAAATCCAGATGTTCTCCTGTTAACCCCGTTTTGGGGTCTAGTTACTAGGTTTTTTATATATCTGTCTTCCTTTTCTACCGTCCACAGAAGGGACATCGGGTGAACAATAAACTAGCCGTTACGGGGAAAAATCTAAAAATATATTCTATGTTTCTCAGTAAGTGGACATAAAAATACACATAATGTTCGAGAGAGAGTCCATGAGGCTGACCACCTACTTTATCGTTATTGGGATCACCATCTGTGTATATACCAAGTTACCAGACCTACCAGCACCTGAACCAAGCTACCAGACCTACCAGCACCTGAACCAAGCTACCGGACCTACCAGTACCTGAACCAAGCTACAAGACCTACCAGCATCTGAACCAAGCTAACGGACCTACCAGTACCTGAGCCAAGCTACCAGACCTACCAGTACCTGAGCCAAGCTACCAGACCTGCCAGTACCTGAACCAAGCTACCAGACCTACTAGCACCTGAACCAAGCTACCAGACCTACCAGCACCTGAGCCAAGCTACCAGACCTGCCAGTACCTGAACCAAGCTACCAGACCTACCAGTACCTGAACCAAGCTACCAGACCTACCAGCACCTGAACCAAGCTACCAGACCTACCAGCACCTGAACCAAGCTACCAGACCTACCAGCACCTGAACCAAGCTACCAGACCTACCAGCACCTGGACCAAGCAACCAGACCTACCAGCACCTGAGCCAAGCTACCAGACCTACCAGCACCTGAACCAAGCTACCAGACCTGCCAGCACCTGAACCAAGCTACCAGACCTACCAGCACCTGAACCAAGCTACCAGACCTACCAGCACCTGAACCAAGTTACAGGACCTACCAGCACCTGAACCAAGTTACCAGACCTACCAGCATCTGAACCAAGCTACCAGGCCTACCAGCATCTGAACCAAGCTACCAGACCTACCAGCACCTGAACCAAGCTACCGGACCTACCAGCACCTGAACCAAGCTACCGGACCTACCAGCACCTGAACCAAGCTACAAGATCTACCAGCATCTGAACCAAGCTACCAGGCCTACCAACATCTGAACCAAGCTACCAGACCTACTAGCACCTGAACCAAGCTACCAGACCTAGCAGCACCTGAACCAAGTTACCAGACCTACCAGCACCTGAACCAAGCTACCAGACCTACCAGCACCTGAACCAAGTTACCAGACCTACCAGCACCTGAACCAAGCTACCAGACCTACCAGCACCTGAGCCAAGCTACCGGACCTGCCAGTACCTGAACCAAGCTACCAGACCTACCAGCACCTGAACCAAGCTACCAGACCTACCAGCACCTGAACCAAGTTACCAGACCTACCAGCACCTGAACCAAGCTACCAGACCTACCAGCACCTGAGCCAAGCTACCGGACCTGCCAGTACCTGAACCAAGCTACCAGACCTACCAGCACCTGAACCAAGCTACCAGACCTACTAGCACCTGAACCAAGTTACCAGACCTACCAGCACCTGAACCAAGCTACCAGACCTACCAGCACCTGAACCAAGTTACCAGACCTACCAGCACCTGAACCAAGCTACCAGACCTACCAGCACCTGAACCAAGCTACCAGACCTACCAGCACCTGAACCAAGCTACCAGACCTACCAGCATCTGAACCAAGCTACCAGGCCTACCAGCACCTGAACCAAGTTACCAGACCTACTAGCACCTGAACCAAGCTACCAGACCTACCAGCACCTGAGATAAGCTACCGGACCTACCAGTACCTGAACCAAGCTTCAAGACCTACCAGCACCTGAACCAAGCTACCAGACCTACCAGCACCTGTACCAAGCTACCAGACCTACCAGCACCTGAGCCAAGCTACCAGACCTACCAGCACCTGAACCAAGCTACCAGACCTACCAGCACCTGAACCAAGCTACCAGACCTACCAGCACCTGAACCAAGCTAACAGACCTACCAGCACCTGAACCAAGCTACCAGACCTGCCAGCACCTGAACCAAGCTACCGGACCTGCCAGCACCTGAACCAAGCTACCAGACCTTCCAGCACCTGAACCAAGCTACCAGACCTACCAGCACCTGAACCAAGCTACCAGACCTACCAGCACCTGAGCCAAGCTACCAGACCTACCAGTACCTGAGCCAAGCTACCAGACCTACCAGTACCTGAGCCAAGCTACCAGACCTACCAGTACCTGAGCCAAGCTACCAGACCTACCAGTACCTGAGCCAAGCTACCAGACCTACCAGCACCTAAACCAAGCTACCAGACCTACCAGTACCTGAACCAAGCTACCAGACCTCCCAGTACCTGAGCCAAGCTACCAGACCTACCAGTACCTGAGCCAAGCTACCAGACCTACCAGTACCTGAGCCAAGCTACCAGACCTACCAGTACCTGAGCCAAGCTACCAGACCTACCAGCACCTGAACCAAGCTACCAGACCTACCAGTACCTGAGCCGAGCTACCAGACCTACCAGCACCTGAACCAAGCTACCAGACCTACCAGCACCTGAACCAAGCTACCAGACCTACCAGCACCTGAACCAAGCTACCAGACCTACCAGCACCTGAACCAAGCTACCAGACCTACCAGCACCTGAACCAAGCTACCAGACCTACCAGCACCTGAACCAAGTTACCAGACCTACCAGCACCTGAACCAAGCTACCAGACCTACCAGCACCTGAACCTGGCTACTCCAACTTGAGTCTGTTAACATGGCAAGTTGCTCCGGAATCTGCTCGTCTACGTTCAAGTTATCTTAGCAAGTTATAGCTCTACTCACAGCCTGGTTGATCTAGCCCTGATTCACTGGGAGTCCTGGTTATAGACCGGGCCACGGGGGCGTTGACCCCCTGAACATTCTCCAGGTAGACTTCAGGCAGGCTTCAAATTGTCTTCATAAAATATTCATAAACGTTATTTACGTCTTTCCTAATGTTTCTGCTGCACTAAATAATTTCAAGCATTTTTATCAAAATTAATGTAAGTGATAAAAAGTGGAGGAAGAAACTGATTGTAGTAAGAGATTAAGAGACTTGAACTGTACTTTATGTACTTTATGTATGTATGTATGTATGATTGTATGTTTGTATGTGTGTATGTTTGTATGTTTGTATGTTTGTATGTTTGTATGTTTGTATGTTTGTATGTTTGTATGTTTGTATGTTTGTATGTTTGTATGTGTGTATGTTTGTATGTTTGTATGTTTGTATGTTTGTATGTTTGTATGTTTGTATGTTTGTATGTTTGTATGTGTGTATGTTTGTATGTTTGTATGTTTGTATGTGTGTATGTTTGTATGTTTGTATGTTTGTATGTGTGTATGTATGTATGTGTGTATGTGTGTATGATTGTATGTTTGTATGTTTATGTTTGTATGTTTGTATGTTTGTATGTTTGTATGTGTGTGTGTGTATGTACGTATGTATGATTGTATGTTTGTATGTGTGTATGTTTGTATGTTTGTATGTTTATGTTTGTATGTTTGTATGTTTGTATGTTTGTATGTGTGTGTGTGTATGTATGTATGTATGTATGATTGTATGTTTGTATGTGTGTATGTGTGTATGATTGTATGTTTGTATGCTTGTGTTTGTATATTTGTATGTTTGTATGTTTGTATGTGTGTGTGTGTATGTACGTATGTATGATTGTATGTTTGTATGTGTGTATGTTTGTATGTTTGTATGTTTATGTTTGTATGTTTGTATGTTTGTATGTTTGTATGTGTGTGTGTGTATGTATGTATGTATGATTGTATGTTTTTATGTGTGTATGTTTGTATGTTTGTATGTGTGTATGTATGTATGTATGTGTATGTGTGTATGTATGTGTGTGTGTATGTTTGTATGTTTGTATGTTTGTATGTTTGTATGTTTGTATGTGTGTATGTTTGTATGTTTGTATGTGTGAATGTTTGTATGTTTGTATGTGTGTATATTTGTATGCTTATATGTGTGTATGTATGTATGATTGTATGTTTGTAAGTGTGTATGTTTGTATGTTTGTATGTTTGTATGTATGTATGTATGTATGTATGTATGTATGTATGTATGTATGTATGTATGTGTGATTGTATGTTTGTATGTGTGTATGGTTGTATGTTTGTATGTTTGTATGTTTGTATGTTTGTATGTTTGCATGTTTGTATGTTTGTATGTTTGTATGTTTGTATGTTTGTATGTTTGTATGTGTGTATGTATGTGTGTATGTTTGTATGTTTGTATGTTTGTATGTTTGTATGTTTGTATGTTTGTATGTTTGTATGTTTGTACGTTTGTATGTTTGTATGTGTGTATGTATGTGTGTATGTATGTGTGTATGTTTGTATGTTTGTATGTTTGTATGTTTGTATGTGTGTATGTATGTGTGTATGTTTGTATGTTTGTATGTTTGTATGTTTGTATGTTTGTATGTTTGTACGTTTGTATGTGTGTATGTTTGTATGTTTGTATGTGTGTATGTTTGTATGTTTGTATGTGCGTATGTTTGTATGCTTGTATGTGTGTATGTATGTATGTATCTATGCTTGTATGTTTGTATGTTTGTATGTTTGTATGTATGTGTGTGTGTATGTTTGTATGTTTGTATGTGTGTATGTTTGTATGTTTGTCTGTGTGTATGTTTGTATGTTTGTATGTGCGTATGTTTGTATGCTTGTATGTGTGTATGTATGTATGTATCTATGCTTGTATGTTTGTATGTTTGTATGTGTGTATGTTTGTATGTTTGTATGTTTGTATGTTTGTATGTGTGTACTCACCTAATTGTACTCACCTAATTGTGGTTGCAGGGGTCGAGACTCAGCTCCTGGCCCCGCCTCTTCACTGATCGCTACTGGATCCTCTCTCTCTCTCTGCTCCCTGAGCTTTGTCATACCTCTTCTTAAAACTATGTATGGTTCCTGCCTCCACTACTTCACTTGCTAGGCTATTCCACTTGCTGACAACTCTATGACTGAAGAAATACTTCCTAACGTCCCTGTGACTTGTCTGAGTCTTCAGCTTCCAGTTGTGACCCCTTGTCCCTGTGTCCCCTCTCTGGAACATCCTATCTCTGTGCACCTTGTCTATTCCCCGCAGTATCTTGTATGTCGTTATCATGTCTCCCCTGACCCTTCTGTCCTCCAGTGTCGTCAGTCCGATTTACCTTAACCTTTCCTCGTACGACATTCCCTTGAGCTCTGGGACTAGCCTTGTTGTAAACCTTTGTACTTTCTCTAACTTCTTGACGTGCTTGACCAGGTGTGGGTTCCAGACTGGTGCTGCATACTCCAGTATGGGCCTAACATACACAGTGTACAGTGTCTTCAACGATTCCTTATTAAGGCATGTATGTATGTATGTATGTTTGTATGTTTTGTTTGTTTGTATGTTTGTATGTTTGTATGTGTGTATATGTGTATGTATGTGTGTATGTATGTATGTATATGTTTGTATGTATGTATGTATGTATGTATGTATGTATGTATGTATGTATGTATGTATGTATGTATGTATGTATGTATGTTTGTATTTATGTATGTATGTATGTGTGTATGTTTGTATGTATGTATGTGTGTATGTGTGTATGTGTGTATGTATGTTTGCATGTATGTATGTATGTATGTATGTATGTATGTATGTATGTATGTATGTATGTATGTATGTATGTATGTTTGTGTGTTTGTATGTTTGTAAGTTTGTATGTTTGTATGTTTTACTCACCTAATTGTACTCACCTAATTGTGGTTGCAGGGGTCGAGACTCAGCTCCTGGCCCCGCCTCTTTACTGATCGCTACTGGATCCTCTCTCTCTCTGCTTCCTGAGCTTTGTCATACCTCTTCTTAAAACTATGTATGGTTCCTGCCTCCACTACTTCACTTGCTAGGCTATTCCACTTGCTGACAACTCTATGACTGAAGAAATACTTCCTAACGTCCCTGTGACTCGTCTGAGTCTTCAGCTTCCAGTTGTGACCCCTTGTCCCTGTGTCCCCTCTCTGGAACATCCTATCTCTGTCCACCTTGTCTATTCCCCGCAGTATCTTGTATGTCGTTATCATGTCTCCCCTGACCCTTCTGTCCTCCAGTGTCGTCAGTCCGATTTCCCTTAACCTTTCCTCGTACGACATTCCCTTGAGCTCTGGGACTAGCCTTGTTGCAAACCTTTGTACTTTCTCTAACTTCTTGACGTGCTTGACCAGGTGTGGGTTCCAGACTGGTGCTGCATACTCCAGTATGGGCCTAACATACACAGTGTACAGTGTCTTGAACGATTCCTTATTAAGGTATCGGAACGCTATTCTCAGGTTTGCCAGGCGCCCGTATGCTGCAGCGGTTATTTGGTTGATGTGTGCCTCCGGTGATGTGCTCGGTGTTATGGTCACCCCAAGGTCTTTCTCCCTGAGTGAGGTCTGTAGTCTTTGTCCACCTAGCCTATACTCTGTCTGCGGTCTTCTTTGCCCCTCCCCAATCTTCATGACTTTGCATTTGGCTGGATTGAATTCGAGAAGCCAGTTACTGGACCACATGTCCAGCCTGTCCAGGTCTCTTTGCAGTCCTGCCTCATCCTCGTCCGATTTAATTCTTCTCATCAACTTCACGTCATCTGCGAACAGGGACACTTCAGAGTCTATTCCTTCCATCATGTCGTTCACATATATCAAAAATAGCACTGGTCCTAGAACTGACCCCTGTGGGACCCCGCTCGTAACAGGCGCCCACTGTGATACCTCTTCACGTACCATGACTCGTTGCTGCCTCCCTGTCAGGTATTCCCTTATCCATTACATTGCCCTTCCTTTTACATGTGCCTGATCCTCCAGCTTCTGCACTAATCTCTTGTGGGGAACTGTGTCAAAGGCCTTCCTGCAGTCTAGGAAAACGCAATCTACCCAACCCTCTCTCTCGTGTCTTACTTCTGTTACCTTGTCATAAAACTCCAGGAGGTTTGTGATACAAGATTTGCCTTCCATGAACCCATGCTGGTTTTCATTTATAATCTTGTTCCTTTCCAGGTGTTCGACCACTCTCCTCCTGATAATCTTCTCCATGACTTTGCACACGATACATGTCAGAGACACAGGTCTGTAGTTTAGTGCCTCGTTTCTGTTTCCTTTCTTAAATATGGGGACTACATTAGCTGTCTTCCATTTCTCAGGTAGTTGCCCAGTTTCATGGGATGTGTTGAAGATTGTGGTTAGAGGCACACACAGCATCTCTGCTCCTTCTCTAAGGACCCATGGGGAGATGTTGTCCGGTCCCATCGCCTTTGAGGTGTCAAGGTCACTTAAGAGCTTCTTCACCTCCTCCTCAGTTGTTCGTATGTCATCCAACACTTGTTGGTATATTCCCTCTTGATGTTCCCTTCTGTTCTGTCTTCCCACAGCCCTTCCTGTCTCTACTGTAAAAACTTCCTTAAATCTCCTGTTCAGCTCCTCACATACCTCCTGATCATTTCTTGTGAGTTCTCCACCTTCTGTCCTTAATCTGATCACCTGGTCTTTGACTGTTGTCTTCCTCCTGATGTGGCTATACAACAGTTTCGGGTCAGTCTTGATTCTCGATGCTATGTCATTTTCATGCTGTCGCTGGGCCTCCCTCCTTACCTGTGCGTACTCATTCCTGGCTCTGCGACTGATCTCCCTATTTTCGTGTGATCTCTGCCTTCTGTACTTTTTCCATTCTCTATTGCACTTTGTTTTTGCCTCCTTACACCGTCGGGTGAACCAGGGGCTTGTTCTGGTGTTCCCGTTGTTACTGTTGCCCTTGGGAATGAACCTTTCCACTGCCTCCTTGCATTTTGGTGCTACATATTCCATCATTTCATTTACTGGCTTTCCTGCCAGTTCTCAGTCCCACTGGACCTCCCGCAGGAAGTTCTTCAACCCTATGTAGTCCCCTCTTTTATAGTCAGGTTTTTCCCATTCTACTCCTGTTATTCTCTCCACTTGCAGCTCTACTATGTATTCAAAGCACAGAACCACGTGGTCGCTAGCTCCTAGGGGACTCTCATACTTGATGTCCTCAATGTCTGAGCTGCCCTGGGTGAACACAAGGTCCAATCTTGCTGGTTCATCCTCCCCTCTCACTCTGGTAGTGTCCTTAACATGTTGGTGCATGAGGTTTTCCAGCACCACGTCCAACATCCTGGCTCTCCATGTTTCGGGACCCCCATGTGGCTCCAGGTTTTCCCAGTCAATCTCCCTGTGGTTGAAATCCCCCATAACCAGCAACTTTGCTCTGCTGGAGTGAGGTCTTCTTGCCACCTCAGCAAGTGTGTCCACCATTGCTCTGTTGCTCTCTTCATATTCCTCTCTTGGCCTCCTGCAGTTCTGTGGTGGATTATACATCACTACAATGACCACTTTGTGTTCCCCAGACTGAAGTGTACCTGCTATGTAGTCTCTTTCTCCCGTCTCATCTATTCCTTCCATTTTCTCGAATTTCCATCTGTTTTTTACGAGCAGAGCAACCCCACCTCCCCCCCTGCTCCTTCTATCTTTCCTCATGATCTGGTATCCTGGTGGGAAGATTGCATCTGTTATTGTCTCCATGAGTTTTGTTTCTGTACCTGCTATGATGTCTGGGGACTTCTCATTGATTCTTTCTTGCCATTCCTCATGTTTATTCGTTAATCCATCTGCATTTGTGTACCAAACCTTCAACTTCTGTTCTAATACTGTAACTGTGGTGCGGGGGGTGGAAACAGAGGGATCGGTGTGTGATGGTTGGTTTGGATTGTTCAGTTGCCTTGGGGGTGTCGTGGCTGGAGTCCTTCTGCAGGTGTTTCTGGGGGGTGCGCTTGTCCTTCCATTTGATCCTGGGTTATTCTGCTCTCCTTTTTCATTTCCTCCCATTTCTCCTTTCGTTTTTGAACTCTCTCTTTCGTTGTCTTCCTTTCGTCCTGTGTTCTGTCTCGGTCGAGGTACACACTCCGGAACTCCTGCTTGCCTCTCAGCCGTGCTTTCTCCTGCAGGATCATGGTTCGGGTTGATTCTGCCTTGAAAATTACTTTGAGAGGCCGATTCCTTTTTTTTTGTGAACCACCCAATTCTCCGAAAATTTGCCACCTGGGTCATGTCCCCCTCGCCTATCACCTTCATGATGTCTTCAACCGCTTTTTTCTCCTCCTGCTTTCTTTCATCATAAGTTTCTCCTTTAGCTTTGTCTAGCCCATAGACAAACACGGATCTCTCCCTTTTCACCTCCCACTGTGACTCCCATTGCATCCTCTGATGTGTTTTAGTTCCTTCCCGTGGAGTGTTCCTTCCTTCAGTCCCTTCCCTAGTTATGGCCCCTATGCTTCTTGGTTTATCCTTCCTGCTCACCTGCTCCTGGCCCCCACAGGTATCTGGTAA
>NC_091303.1:20120875-20128375 GCF_038502225.1 Cherax quadricarinatus | reverse complement strand
GATCTCTGGGGCTAAATAAAAGCTCTCATTTAACGTCGTTGATAATTTGTTTCACCAATAAAACTTGAAAAAAAATTATTGCGAAATTTATTTCTCGGAGGTAACGTTATTATCGGGAATATCGAGCGAAAATGATAGGTCACACTTAAGATAGTACATGACTATAACTGCACCAAATTATACGCAAAGCTTGCCCGATTGAAGGCTGTGAAATGCATGACCATGTGAACTTTGACCTGAGGTCGGACCTCTGATGAATTTCCCTTGAAAACATACCTGTTTAATTAATATTCCCCAGGAGCTGAATGACCCATACAAGTTTAGCGCTCTCCCCCCCCAGCGAAATGCATGATAATGACATTCTAATCGATCTCAGGAACATGCATGACAGACAAAAAGACAGACAGAACACGAGGCAGACAAGTAAGCAGATATTACCAGACGACTAACAGATAAACAGACACAAAAGGTGACTGACAAACAAGCATGACAGACACACCAGGTGAGTGACAAACAAGCAGACAGACACACCAGGTGGCTGACAAACAAGCATGACAGACACACCAGGTGACTGACAAACAAGCATGACGGACACCAGGTGAGTGACAAACAAGCATGACAGACACCAGGTGAGTGACAAACAAGCATGACAGACACCCCAGGCGACTGACAAACAAGCAAGACAGACACACCAAGCGACTGACAAGCATGAAAGACACACCAGGTGAGTGACAAACAAGCATGACAGACACACCAGGTGAGTGACAAACAAGCAGACAGACTCACCAGGTGACTGACAAACAAGCAAGACAGACGTACCAGGCGACTGGCAAATAAGCAGACAAACACAACAGGTGACTGACAAACAAGCATGACAGACACACCAGGTGGCTGACAAACAAGCAGACAGACACACCAGGTGACTGACAAACAAGCAGACAGACACACCAGGTGACTGATGAAAAAGCAGACAGACACCCCAGGTAACTGATAAACAAGCAAGATAGACATACCAGGTGACTGACAAACAAGAATGACAGACACACCAGATGACTGATCAACAAGCAAGATAGAAAGACCAGGTGACTGATGAACAAGCAGACAGACACACCAGATGACTGATAAACAAGCAAGAGAGATACATCAGGTGAATGACAAACAAACAGACAGACACACCAGGTGACTGACAAACAAGCAAGACACACCCGGAGACTGATAAACAAGCAGACAGACACACCAGGTGACTGATAAACGAACAAGACAGACACACCAGGTGGCTGACAAACAAGCAGACAGACACACCAGGTGACTGACAAACAAGCAGACAGACACACCAGGTGACTGACAAACAAGCAGACACACCAGGTGACTGATAAACAAGCAGACAGACACACCAGGTGACTGATAAACAAGCAGGACAGACACATTAGGAGACTGATAAACAAGCAGACAGACACTCCAGGTGACTAATAAACAAACAAGACAGACACACCAGGTGATTGATAAACAAGCAGACACACACCAGGTGACTGACAAACAAGCAGACAGACACACCAGGTGACTGACAAATAAGTAGACAGACACACCAGGTGACTGACAAACAAGCAGACAGACACACCAGGTGACTGACAAACAAGGAAGACAGACACTCCAGGTGGCTGACAAACCAGCAGACAGACACACCAGGTGACTGATAAAAAAGCAAGACAGACACACCAGGTGACTGATAAACAAGCAAGATAGACAGACTAGGTGACTGATAAACTAGCATGACAGCCCACCAGGTGACTGGCAAACAAGCAAGATAGATATACCAGGTGAGTGACAAACAAGCAAGACAGACACACCAGGTGACTGACAAACAAGCAAGATAGACACACCAGGCGACTGACAAACAAGCATGACAGACACACCAGGTGAGTGACAAACAAGGATGACAGACACACCAGGCGACTGACAAACAAGCATGACAGACACACAAGGTGAGTGACAAACAAGCAGACAGACACACCAGGCGACTGGCAAGCAAGATAGACACACCAGATGACTGATAAATAAGCAGACAGACACACCAGGTGACTGACAAACAAGCAAGACAAACACACCATGTGAGTGACAAAAAGTAGACAGACATACCAGGTGACTGAGAAATAATCAGGCAAACACACCAGGTGACTGACAAACAAGCATGACAGACACACCAGGTGACTGACAAAGAAGCAGACAGACACACCAGGTGACTGACAAAGAAGCAGACAGACACACCAGGTGACTGACAAAGAAGCAGACAGACACACCAGGTGACTGATGAACAAGCAGACAGACACATCAGGTGACTGATGAACAAGCAGACAGACATACTAGGTGACTGACAAACAAGCAGAGAGACACACCAGATGACTGATAAACAAGCAAGACAGACGCACCAGGTGACTGATAAACAAGCAAGACAGGCACACCAGGTGACTGACAAAAAAACAAGATAGACACACCAGGTGACTGACAAACAAGCAAAACAGACACACCAGGTGACTGATAAACAAGCAAGACAGACACACAAGGTGACTGATAAATAAGCAAGACAGACACAACAGGTGACTGATAAACAAACAAGACAGACACACCAGGTGACTGACAAACACGCAAGATAGACAGACCAAGTGACTGATAAACAAGAATGACAGGCACCCCAGGTGACGGATAAACAAGCATGACAGGCACACCAGGTGACTGACAAACACGCAAGATAGACATACCAGGTGACTGGTAAACAAGCAGACAGACACACCAGGTGACTGATAAACAAGCAAGACACACCCGGAGTGTGATAAACAAGCAGACAGACACACCAGGTGACTGAAAACAAGCAAGACGGACACACCAGGTGACAGACAAACAAGCATAACAGACAGACCAGGTGACTGACAAACAAGTAGACAGACACACCAGGTGACTGACAAACATGCAAGATAGAAACACCAGGTGACTGACAAGCAGAGAAACACACCAGGTGACTGACAAATAAGCAGACAGACACACCAGGTGACTGATAAACAAGAAAGATAGCCAGACTAGGTGACTGATAAACAAGCATGACAGGCACACCAAGTGACTGACAAGCAAGCAAGACAAACACACCAGGTGTCTGGCAAACAAGCAGACAGACATACCAGGTGACTGACAAAAAGGCATACAGACACACCAGTTGACTGATAAGCAAGGAGACAGATACACCAGGTGACTGATAAGCAAGCAAGACAGACACACCAGGTGACTGATAAACAAGAAAGATAGACAGACCAGGTGATTGATAAACAAGGATGACAAGCATACTAGATGACTGATAAACAAGCATGATACGCACACCAAGTGACTGACAAACAAGCAAGATAGACATACCAGGTGACTGATAAACAAGCAGACAGACACACCAGGTGACTGGTAAACAAGCAAGACAGACACACCAGGTGACTGACAAACAAGCAGGACAGGCACACCAGGAGACTGATAAACAAGCAGACAGACACACCAGGTGACTGACAAACAAGCAAGATAGACATACCAGGTGACTGATAAACAAGCAGACAGACACACCAGGTGACTGGTAAACAAGCAAGACAGACACACCAGGTGACTGACAAACAAGCAGGACAGGCACACCAGGAGACTGATAAACAAGCAGATAGACACTCCAAGTGACTAATAAACAAGCAAGACAGACACACCAGGTGACTGATAAACAAGCAGACAGACATACCAGATGACTGACAAACAAGCAGACAGACACACCAGGTGACTGACAAACAAGCAGACAGACACACCAGGTGACTGATAAACAAGCAGACAGACACATCAGGTGACTGATAAGCAAGCAAGACAGACACACCAGGTGACTGATAAACAAGAAAGATAGACAGACCAGGTGATTGATAAACAAGCATGACAAGCATACTAGATTACTGATAAACAAGCATGATACGCACACCAAGTGACTGACAAACAAGCAAGATAGACATACCAGGTGACTGATAAACAAGCAGACAGACACACCAGGTGACTGATAAACAAGCAAGACAGACACACCAGGTGACTGACAAACAAGCAGAACAGGCACACCAGGAGACTGATAAACAAGCAGATAGACACTCCAAGTGACTAATAAACAAGCAAGACAGACACACCAGGTGACTGATAAACAAGCAGACAGACATACCAGATGACTGACAAACAAGCAGACAGACACACCAGGTGACTGACAAACAAGCAGACAGACACACCAGGTGACTTATAAACAAGCAGACAGACACACCAGGCGACTGATAAACAAGCAAGACGGACACACCAGGTGACAGAAAAACAAGCAAGACAGACACGTCAGGTGACTGACAAACAGAGAGACACAACAGGTGACTGACAAACAAGTAGATAGACACACCAGGTGACTGACAAACAAGCAAGAGAGACACACCAGGTGGCTGACAAACAAGCAGACAGACACACCAGGGGACTGACAAACAAGCAAGACAGACACGCCAGGAGACTGACAAGCAAGCACACAGATGCACCAGGTGACTGACAAATAAGCAGACAGACACACCAGGTGACTGACAAACAAGCAAAACAGACACGCCAGGTGACTGACAAACAGAGAGACACAACAGGTGAATGACAAACAAGTAGATAGACACACCAGGTGACTGACAAACAAGCAAGAGAGACACACCAGGTGGCTGACAAGCAAGGAGGCAGACACACCAGGGGACTGACAAACAACCAAGATAGACACACCAGGTAACTGACAAACAAGCAGAAAGACACATCAGGTGATTGACAAACAAGGAAGACAGACACACCAGGTGACTGACAAACCAGCAGACAGATACACAAGGTGACTGATAAACAAGCAAGACAGACACACCAGGTGACTGATAAACAAGCAAGATAGACAGACTAGGTGACTGATAAACGAGCATGGCAGGCACACCAGGTGACTGACAAACAAGCAAGATGGACATACCAGGTGACTGATAAAGAAGGAGACAGACAGACCAGGTGGCTGATAAACAAGCATGATAGATATACCAGGTGAGTGACAGACAAGCATGACAGACACACCTGGTGAGTGACAAACAAGGATGACACACACACCAGGCGACTGACAAACAAACATGACAGACACACCAGGTGAGTGACAAACAAGCAGACAGACACACCAGGCGACTGACAAACAAGCAGACAGACACACCAGGTGACTGACAAACAAGCAGTCAGACATACCAGGTGACTGAAAAACAAGCGTGACAGACACACCAGATGACTGACAAATAAGCAGACAGACACACCAGGTGACTGATAAACAAGCAAGGCAGACACACCCGGTGACTGATAAACAAGCAAGATAAACAGACTAGGTGACTGATAAATAAGCATGACAGGGACACCAGGTGACTGACAAACAAGCAAGATGGACTTACCAGGTGACTGATAAAGAAGGAGACAGACAGACCAGGTGACTGATAAACAAGCAAGACAGGTGACTGAAAACAACAAGCATGATAGATAGACCAGGTGACTGATAACAACAAGCATGATAGACAGACAAAGTGACTGATAAACAAGCATGACAGGCATACCACGTGACTGATAAACAAGCATGACAGACACCAGGTGACTGACAAACAAGCATGACAGACACACCAGGTGACTGAAAAGAAGCAGACAGACATCCAGGTGACTGACAAACAAACAATGCAGACACACCAGGTGACTGACAAACAAGCATGACAGACACACCAGGTGACTGACAAACAAGCAGACAGACACACCAGGTGACTGACAAACAAGCATGACAGACACACCAGGTGACTGACAAACAAGCATGACAGACACACCAGGTGACTGACAAACAAGCATGACAGACACACCAGGTGACTGACAAACAAGCATGCCAGACACACCAGGTGACTGACAAACAAGCAGACAGACACAACATAAAACTGACAGACAAGCAAATACACAGATGATAAAGAATATGTTTCATCCATTTTAGCAAAGAAATAGCCTAGGAGGTTTCCAGGTGTATGTATTATTGTGTCTGTGTTGATATATGGCTCAGAGATCACGCAACTTTATATATTAGACACAAGGGCAGTACTTGTGTATCTTTATTGTGGAAAATGTTCCTCCACACAGTGGCTTCATCAGTCCTATAAAAAGAAGAATGGTGAAGATCATTAGGAATTTGAGGTAATCGGTCCCTCCGTCTGGAGTCCATCAATAATGGACTGATTACATCGACTCCAGACTGAGGGACAGATTACCTCAAATTCCTTATGATCTTCACCATTCTTCTTTGTATAGGACTGATGAGATCACTGTGTGGTGAAACCTTTTCCACAATAATGATACCTAAGTGTTGTACAAGTGTCCAGTTCATCATTTTTCCATGTAAAATCGTTTTGTTTTAGCGATAGTATTAATAAAATAATTTTTATAAAGATTCACACACACACGCACACACAAACACACACAACAGTAACAACGGGAAGACCAGAACGAGCCCCTGGTTTACCCGACGGTGTAAGGAGGCAAAAACAAAGTGCAATAAAGAGTGGAAAAAGTACAGAAGGCAGAGAATACACGAAAATAGGGAGATCAGTCGCAGAGCCAGGAATGAGTATGCACAGGTAAGGAGGGAGGCCCAACGACAGTATGAAAATGACATAGCATCGAGAATCAAGACTGACCCGAAACTGTTGTATAGCCACATCAGGAGGAAGACAACAGTCAAAGACCAGGTGATCAAATTAAGGACAGAAGGTGGAGAACTCACAAGAAATGATCAGGAGGTATGTGAAGAGCTGAACAGGAGATTTAAGGAAGTGTTTACAGTAGAGACAGGAAGGGCTGTGGGAAGACAGCACAGAAGGGAACATCAAGAGGGAATATACCAACAAGTGTTGGATGACATACGAACAACTGAGGAGGAGGTGAAGAAGCTCCTAAGTGACCTTGACACCTCAAAGGCGATGGGACCGGACAACATCTCCCCATGGGTCCTTAGAGAAGGAGCAGAGATGCTGTGCATGCCTCTAACCACAATCTTCAACACATCCCTTGAAACTGGGCAACTACCTGAGAAATGGAAGACAGCTAATGTAGTCCCCATATTTAAGAAAGGAAACAGAAACGAGGCGCTAAACTACAGACCTGTGTCTCTGACATGTATTGTGTGCAAAGTTATGGAGAAGATTATCAGGAGGAGAGTGGTCGAACACCTGGAAAGGAACAAGATTATAAATGAAAACCAGCATGGGTTCATGGAAGGCAAATCTTGTATCACAAACCTCCTGGAGTTTTATGACAAGGTAACAGAAGTAAGACACGAGAGAGAGGGGTGGGTAGATTGCGTTTTCCTAGACTGCAGGAAGGCCTTTGACACAGTTCCCCACAAGAGATTAGTGCAGAAGCTGGAGGATCAGGCGCATGTAAAAGGGAGGG
>NC_091303.1:20093375-20113375 GCF_038502225.1 Cherax quadricarinatus | reverse complement strand
TCCGTTTTCCGTCCTTAAGTGAAGCAGGAGTTCCGGTCAGCGAGCGTGGAGACGCCTCAGTCGGGACGACCAAGGTTGCTACTAGTCTCGTGTTCTATGTGTTCTACTTGTGTTCTATATGTGTTCTGCTTGAGTTCTTGTTATCTAGTCAGCTGCTATTTCGCGTTTTACTTGTGTTTTATTTGTGTTCTATTTGTGTTTTACTTTTGTTCTTGTTAGTCATCAGCTGTCTTGTGCTCTAGAGTACTTGTGTTCTGTTTAAGTCTTAGGGGCTGTCTTGTGTTCTACTTGTGTTCTGGTTACTTCTTGTGTTCTGATTACTGATTACTTGTGTTGTAGTCAGCGGTTGTCTTGTGTTCTGCTTGAGTTCCAGTTAATGACTGTCTTGTGTTCTGCTTGTGTTCTAGTTAGTGGCTATCTTATTTGCTATTTGTATTCTGTGTTCTAGTCCGTTGCTGTTTAGTGTTCTACTTGTCTTCTAGTCAACAGACGTCTTGTGTTCCACTCGTGTATTAGTCAACAGCTATCTTGTGTTCTCCGTGTGTTCTGATCATATGTATCTTGTGTTTTTCGTGTGTTCTGGTCAGAACAATCTTTAGTTATCCTTGCGTTGTGTTCTCCATGGGTTGTGGTCTTCGTGTGTTCTGGTCAAAGCTATCTTGTGTTCTACATGTGTTCTGGTAGAACAATCTTTTGTTCTCCATGTGTTGTGTTTTCCATTTGTGTTCTCCATGTGTTGTGTTCTCCACATGTTGTGTTCTTCGTGTGTTTTAGTCACAGCTATCTTGTGTTCTTCGTGTGTTCTGGTCACAGTTATCTTGTGTTTCCTCAGCAGATGTTTGTGGTTAGCACTGTGGCTCGCTTTAGTTCCCAGCCTGGTGCTGATTATCTCGTTCTAGTCACTGGTTCTGCTCCTCACGTTGCTGCTGGGGCTTGTGATTCGAGGCTCTGTTTCTGTTGTTCCTGTTGGTGATTATAGTCCGCGGATCTTTATGTTGCTGTTCCTCTTGGCGAGTATCGCTCGTCTCCACGTTTCTCTTACTGTTGCTCGTTATTTTTCCATAAGAATTTTCCAAAGGCGAATGTGATCACGGTATTAGTACGCATCATGCTTGTTAAGGAAGCAACTGGAAAAGGTTAGCAGGTGGAAGTTCAACTTTCCATCAAATCGAACGCAAAGAGCAATAGACGAAAAAGTAAAGTCAGAAATGGGTACGGTGGAGAGCTCCGTATTCCCCATGGCGTAATACTCGCTCCAATTCTCTTTCTAATTCTCAAATTTGACATAAAAACTGCAGATCTAAGCACTGTTACTTCTTTCGTAAGCGATACTAAATTTTTTATGACGCTGATATCGAACGAGGACACAACAGACGTCCAAATCGATGTAAACATTAATATTTCCCCCCCCCTCAGAGGACTGCAGTGACAACAGCATCAGTGAAGCAACATAACTAAACTCACTCCATATCATAACTGCAGACATCGACAGGAGAAGAATCCTCTAGGCAAACTGCAGGTATCCTGAAGAAGAAGAAGAAGAAGAAGAATAAGAATAAGAATAAGAAGAAGAAGAAGAAGAAGAAGAAGAAGAAGAAGAAGAAGAAGAAGAAGAAGAAGAAGAGGAGGAGGAGGAGGAGGAGGAGGAGGAGGAGGAGGAGGAGGAGGAGGAGGAGGAAGAGGAGGAAGAAGAAGAAGAAGAAGAAGAAGAAGAAGAAGAAGAAGAAGAAGAAGAAGAAGAAGAAGAAGATGATGATGATGATGATGATGATGATGATGATGATGATGATGATGATGATGATGATGATGATGATGATGATGATGATGATGATGATGATGATGATGATGATGATGATGATGATGATGATGATGATGATGATTGAAGATGATTGAAGATGATGATGATGATTGAGGATGATGATGATGATGATGATGAACCCTGTTTCGGAAAGTTTGAAAAAACGAACAGGAATAGAATACAAAACGCAATCAAACTACCCAATCAAACCACTTTATAGAGCGGAAGAGGTAACCATGTTATAAGATCTTACGTTCAAGGTTCACAGAAGTGTTAATATCACAACCCAAAGGAAAATGATGGTCTAAATAAAGAACTCTCAAAACAAGGAATGCAAATCCAACGATAATATTCTTTACGGGACTACAATTCATAACACTTACCTAATTGTACCATCAACCACCTGCAGTATATGAACATGACCCTTACAGTGTTTTCTGGGTAAATGGTTCTGGCACTTCTGTATTTACAGTGATTACCATTCATTGGTGGCACTGCTTCTAGAATCCCAATCATAGGTTATGGATCATTGTCACACTGTAAATACAGCCACTAGATGCAACCAATGGAACCATTTCTATAATTAGGGAACTAGCCATGGCTTTGTTCCCACTAAGTCTGCTCAAACACATAGATTCACTAGCTACGGTGCAAGACGCTGGTCACAGTACCAATGACTAAGACAATTGGCACTGGTCCAAATCTAACTATGTGCCTCATAACGCCATTCCTGTAGTCCCAGTCATTAACTACACTTCATGACACTGACACCAGTCTCTGACACAAGTTTTAGTAATGGTGACATTTAATGGCACTTGTCTTGTAGCCCCCGAACTGGAGACAGTTAGTGGCACTGGCCCTACAGTTAGGGTCAGCAGTTACGCATGGCGACCGCGCGCTGGACGGCCCCGGTGACGCGGCGGGTCCACCGGTTCCGGTCAGCGGTGCCGGTGCGGGATGGACTGCTCCGGTCAGTGAGCTGGAGGTGACGGCACGCAGACCTACACTATTTTCACGGCCGCGAGAGTGTACCACGGGGCGTCGCCTCCTACCGCAGCCGCCATTGCTTTCTGCTTGCCACCGCAGCCCCCGACTTCGTCGCCTCCTGCTTGCTGCAACCTCATGCCAGTGCTGACACATGCTGCAGCTCCCCGCCAAGACCATTCTCTCCCTGCTTGTGTAGTGCAGCTGTCACTCTGCTCCCGTACTTTCTCCTTTAATGACTTTCTTGTATCAAACAGAATGAGAAGAAGACTTAATTGAAAGTTGTAGTAAGCAGAACTCTAAAACCAAGGCTACACTGTATACACAATACACAAATAACCCGTAAGAAGGAGAGAGAAGGTTATGACAACGTTTCGGTCTGGCTTGGATCATTTATTTGTAAACTGTCCAAGTTGGACCAAAAGGTCGTCATAACCTTATCTCCTATGTGCGAGTTATTGCATTTGTTCCAGTCACGGTATTGTCCCTTTTTGTTTTTTTCTATACTATGTAATTATTCACAATAGAGCTAATAGTCTCAAATATACATTACAGTTTCAACCATCGTTGGTAAGGTTTGATTTAGATTATGCAACTCAGTTCTGGTTTCCTAATTACTGATTATACACAACTGCGCTGGAAAACATGCAGAGAAGGATGACAAAATTAAATCGCTGCATCAGAAACCTTACCTACGAGGAATGAATAAAAACACTGAATTTACATTCTAAAAGTGCGTAGAATTAGAAAAAACAAGTCTGAGATGTACAAATAAAAATAAATGTATTTCGGTCGCTGCACAGTACGAGAAAGATATCCCAGTATTTCATAGCCCCAGCCCCTCCCTTGAGCACAGTACGAACGAACGAACAAGTTCAGGTAAGATCCCAATGGGATGAGCGGGGAAGACGGGACAGACGAAGAATAGCGAAGGAGAGGAGTGTTCCTAGATGTAGAAATAGAGCCAGGGCTTAACCCAGCAGCTGAGACGATCGTGGGATAGAGCTGGAGAGAACAGGACTTGGCTGAGAATGTGGACGACGTGGGCAAGCTGTGCAGGCTGCATCATGGTGGTTGATCTGTAGATGTGGTCGGCGATTGGTTGCTGGAGATCGGCGGGAAGCGGGATGGAGAGGGAGGCATGTTTCAATATGATTGGTTAAGTATACGGAGAGGAGAGAGGATCAGCGTTGATTGGTGGATAACACTCTTTATATCTGCGTTTTGTTAGTTTTTCGTTCCTGTCGTAGAGCCATTTTGAAGTCTTTTGAAAGCAGGTTTTGATAATAAACTAAGTTTGAGCAGACTTTTGCTGTCTTTTTCTAAGTCTACAATTAGGGCAGTTTCAGTGTGGAGATCGCATCCAGGAGCAACAGTGTACTTGATACTACCATGGTACATGGAATAGATGACCTGAGGTGCATACAGCGACGGGGTGTAAGGGTTATATGTATAGAAGGTGAGGGGTTCAGTTGGTCTAAATATTGTTTCCTCTTCCATTTCTTCAGGTCTTCGAGTATCTTGAGGTGGATTTTCAGGAGGAAGTGTCTTAGTTTTCTTGGCTTTTGGTGGTTGAGTTGGAGATGAAGCAGGTGGTTCGTTAGTAGTAGCACAAGAGGTGGAAGACTCAGGTGATTGGTCCACAGCGGTGGTGATGTTGGAAGTCGCTGATTGGTTGTTTCTTGGAGATGGAATTTCAGGTGTTGTGATGTTGCCTAATTCTTTGGTGAGCTTGATGATGTCGGCAGATGATGGAGAATCTGGGAAAGTAAAGTTTGGCATGTTGTTCAATCGGAAGAGCTCGTTAATAACAGTGTTGAAGGAGAATGGTAACGCCATATTATGCATGTGTGCATGTAGCATACAGTAATGAATTTTCGTAGGTTCATAGGCTGATGGAGTAGTGGTGGAGGGTTGGGTAGCTTTTAAAAGTTTTGTTGTGTCGGCCTGGAGTTTGGTGATGGCAGCATAAGTAGGTGACTTGGAAGGTGTCTTCTTCTGTTCTGCTTCTTGACTTTTTCTCAGAATTTCACGACGAGTGGGGCACTTTGCAGCGAGAGTATAGTGATTGTTTTTGCAGTTGAGACACTTAAGTGGGGTAGTAGAAGTACAAGTCTTGGAATCGTGGCCTTCAGACCCGCAGGTAGAGCAGAACTTTTTGTCTTTTGTGGGGTAGGTAAGAGTAGCAGCTCCAGCACTGAGTAATATGATGGTACCGCTCAACTTCAATATGACTGGAGTTAATGAAGTAATAGTATATGGCCAGGCCTTCAGCCATAGCTTGGGCAGCCATTGTCACATCAGTAATAGTGATTTTTCAACATGGAGGAGGCAGTAGGAATCTTGGTGATGCTTTCAACTGTAGCCCAGGGATTTTGTTCTTCTATGGAGGTCTTTAGGTCTTCAACAGGTTGTATGGTAATCAGTTTGTCAAGTCTCTTCAAGAAGACAGTCCTCTTAGCTCGTAAGGCAGGAGAGGACATGACTTTGAAGCCACGGTCTGATAGAGTGGACAAAGCGGAGGAGGTCAGTAGTTTTTCAGCTTCAACATCGTCTTCACAGACAATAATGAAGGCTTCGTGGAGTGAGAGGATGGTATTAATCTTGACCTGTAGACCTCTGATTACCACAGCAAGGGCAAGCTTGGTGGAGTCATTGATCGTACCACTGGATGGTTTTATCTTGACTCTGTTGGAGAAGCTCATCTTGGGACAATGTAACAGTCAAGGAAGGACGACCGCACAGTACGAGAAAGATACCCTAGTACTGCATAGCCCCAGCCCCTCCCTTGTGCTGCAGTGCCCGAAATAGAAATAACGCAAAGACAGGCTTATACTTTTAATGCAGTTAAATATTAGCATTGAGGATGTGAAGTGAGTAAGAAGAGAAATTCCCGAGTTATTCCATGTAAACTAATATCCCAAAAACTTCAGTAAAAATGGAAAATTTGGCTGTGCACAGCCTAAATATAATCCAAATCTTCCACTAAGAAACACCAGCGTTGAAGTCAAACAAAAGAGGCCTTCTTTTGTTATCTGAGAGACCAGTATCCCAAAATTCACCTGAACATTAAGTTTGAAGTCGTTCAGAAGGTGCGTTCTCAAATTATCAGCGTTAAATAATGAAGTCAGTCGAATAAGGCACTCGGAAATTATCGCATAGAACAAAATTTAGTTTTCCAAATTTCTTCCATTAAAAGGCAAATTGGGACCTAAACAGACCAAAATCGGCCCGGTCTTCTCTAGGTAACACAGACCATCATATAAGGAATAAGTAAGCAGGTAAGTAATTATTATTTAGTCTTTAAGTATATAACATTATTTTTTTTACCATGGTTTTGAGGCCACACAGATGTCGTGGCGCATAAAATTTACGTTACGCAGAGTTAACTTAGCATTGCCCAGAAAAGTCATACACTAACTTAGTCCTGACGAAAGGAGACTTTCTCCATTTATTTCACGGAAATTGACTTGTTTCATAAAATTGTCCCATTAAAATTTATACAACCTAAAATTAAGGCGTACCATCCTATGAGGGAAAACACATGAACACTAGAAGTTTGAAGCCGACCAGAAGATGCATTCTCCATTAACTACGCAGAATCCCTGTAAAATTTACACCATCACAACCAAAATCCATAAAAGCCCTTAAGTCAAGACGATGCTCCTTATAAATGTTTTAAACAGGGGAAAGAATTAAACCCGTAGGGTCCACTTAGTTCCTGTGGTATAGGATGCATGCAGATTTTATCCACGGGGAGAATATTTCCAGTTCCTTGAATCAAGAGCACCAAGGCACTGCCCTTACGTAAAGAGACATATTTCAGTTATTTAATGCAAAATAATATCTATAGTAATATTACAACTAATACTAATACTAATACTAATACTAATACTAATACTAATACTTATACTGTACAATTTACAGATTAAAAGCGACAAAATCGCAGCTACACAGTCAATAGCACCAACATTTCTCTAAGTAGGATATACTAGTGATAAAATTTTGAAGTTGATCAAAAGAGACTTTCTAAAGTAATGACACAGAAACCAATTTAGAAAATTGTCTGTATAAAACTGAGCAGAGAACGTCTGTACCTGAAAGGTGTATCATGAACTTTATCCTGGTTTTAATTCACCAGGGTGGAAAATTTGAAGCCGATCGGATAAATCATTCTTGGAGGAAGTTAGTGGGAGAGAACACATTAATTAACACCATGATCGGCTCTAGCATAAAATTGTACCAAAATATAATATTTAACGTTCACTAAATACACGAATTTTAAAAACATCGAAAATACGAGTTTTCAGTATTTTTTGTTTTTATTTTTTCTCTTGCAATTCTATTCTATTTAAAATTCTCTATAATTATACAAGAAAAATATTTTATTTTGTGTTTCTAGAGAAAATTCAATTTCATATCTTTATTTGTCCTATAAAACGGGCAAATCGGATATACACAACCTAAATTCTATACAAAGGTACTTCCAGTTACGATACAATAGTATATAGAATTGGTTATAACTATGACCAGAATTTTTAAAACGGTGGACCGGTAAGCCAGCGGAAGGCCTCGGTCAAATGACCAAAATCTCCAACGATGGATCATCATCTGACTAAGACCCGCGTCAGGAAACACATGTCCTGTTTCCTGACGAACCTTACCTAACCTAACCTAACCTAACCTAACCTAACCTAACCTAACCTAACCTAACCTAACCTAACCTAACCTAACCTAACCTAACCTAACCTAACCTAACCTAACCTAACCTAACCTAACCTAACCTAACCTAACCTAACCTAAACTAACCTAACCTAACCTAACCTAACCTAACCTAACCTAACCTAACCTAACCCACAACGTGTCAAGGCTACTAACTGCTCAGGCAACTGCAAAGGCTACGTAACAGGCAACGTAACTCAGCCTAACCTAACCTCAACACAACCTAAGGGCGGAACTAAACTAGGCCTAACCATAAGTCAGGCGACGTGTGTCAGGCGACGTGTGTCAGGCGACGTGTGTCAGGCGACGTGTGTCAGGCGACGTGTGTCAGGCGACGTGTGTCAGGCGACGTGTGTCAGGTGACGTGTGTCAGGCGACGTGTGTCAGGCGACGTGTGTCAGGCGACGTGTGTCAGGCGACGTGTGTCAGGCGACGTGTGTCAGGCGACGTGTGTCAGGCGACGTGTGTCAGGCGACGTGTGTCAGGCGACGTGTGTCAGGCGACGTGTGTCAGGCGACGTGTGTCAGGCGACGTGTGTCAGGCGACGTGTGTCAGGCGACGTGTGTCAGGCGACGTGTGTCAGGCGACGTGTGTCAGGCGACGTGTGTCAGGCGACGTGTGTCAGGTGACGTGTGTCAGGCGACGTGTGTCAGGCGACGTGTGTCAGGCGACGTGTGTCAGGTGACGTGTGTCAGGCGACGTGTGTCAGGCGACGTGTGTCAGGCGACGTGTGTCAGGCGACGTGTGTCAGGCGACGTGTGTCAGGCGACGTGTGTCAGGCGACGTGTGTCAGGCGACGTGTGTCAGGCGACGTGTGTCAGGCGACGTGTGTCAGGCGACGTGTGTCAGGTGACGTGTGTCAGGCGACGTGTGTCAGGCGACGTGTGTCAGGCGACGTGTGTCAGGCGACGTGTGTCAGGCGACGTGTGTCAGGTGGTGGTGGCGAGGGTGGTGGTGGTGGTGGCGAGGGTGGTGGTGGTGGTGGCGTGGGTGGTGGTGGTGGCGTGGTTGGTGGTGGTGGTGGCGAGGGTGGTGGTGGTGGTGGCGAGGGTGGTGGTGGTGGTGGCGAGGGTGGTGGTGGTGGTGGCGAGGGTGGTGGTGGTGGTGGCGAGGGTGGTGGGGGTGGTGGCGAGGTTGGTGGTGGTGGTGGCGAGGGTGGTGGTGGTGGTGGCGAGGGTGGTGGTGGTGGTGGCGAGGGTGGTGGTGGTGGTGGCGAGGGTGGTGGTGGTGGTGGCGAGGGTGGTGGTGGTGGTGGCGAGGGTGGTGGTGGTGGTGGAGAGGGTGGTGGTGGTGGTAGTGGTGGTGGTGGCGAGGGTGGTGGTGGTGGTGGTGGCGAGGGTGGTGGTGGTGGTGGCGAGGGTGGTGGTGGTGGTGGCGAGGGTGGTGGTGGTGGTGGCGAGGGTGGTGGTGGTGGTGGCGTGGGTGGTGGTGGTGGCGAGGGTGGTGGTGGTGGTAGCGAGGGTGGTGGTGGCGGTGGCGAGGGTGGTGGGGGTGGTGGCGAGGGTGGTGGTGGTGGTGGCGAGGGTGGTGGTGGGGGTGGCGAGGGTGGTGGTGGTGGTGGCGAGGGTGGTGGTGGTGGTGGCGAGAGTGGTGGTGGTGGTGGCGAGGGTGGTGGTGGTGGCGAGGGTGGTGGTGGTGGTGGCGAGGGTGGTGGTGGGGGTGGGGTGGGTGGTGGTGGTGGTGGTGGTGGTGGGGGGGGTGGTGGTGGTGGTGGTGGTGGCGAGGGTGGTGGTGGTGGTGGTGGTGGAGAGGGTGGTGGTGGTGGTGGCGGTGGCGAGGGTGGTGGTGGTGGTGGTGTTGGCGAGTAGGTAGGTGGTGGTGGTGGTGGTGGCGAGGGTGGTGGTGGTGGTGGTGGTGGCGAGGGTGGTGGTGGTGGTGGCGGATGCGAGGGTGGTGGTGGTGGTGGTGGTGGCGAGGGTGGTGGTGGTGGTGGCGGTGGCGAGGGTGGTGGTGGTGGTGGTGGGGGCGTGGGTGGTGGTGGGGGTGGCGGAGGCGAGGGTGGTGGTGGTGGTGGTGGTGGCGAGGGTGGTGGTGGTGGTGGCGGTGGCGAGGGTGGTGGTGGTGGTGGTGGTGGCGAGGGTGGTGGTGGTGGTGGTGGTGGCGAGGGTGGTGGTGGTGGTGGCGGTGGCGAGGGTGGTGGTGGTGGTGGTGGTGGCGAGGGTGGTGGTGGTGGTGGTGGTGGCGAGGGTGGTGGTGGTGGTGGTGGTGGCGAGGGTGGTGGTGGTGGTGGCGGATGCGAGGGTGGTGGTGGTGGGGGTGGTGGCGAGGGTGGTGTTGGTGGTGGCGGTGGCGAGGGTGGTGGTGTTGGTGGTGGTGGCGAGGGTGGTGGTGGTGGAGGTGGTGGCGAGGGTGGTGGTGGTGGTGGAGGTGGTGGCGAGGGTGGTGGTGGTGGTGGCGGTGGCGAGGGTGGTGGTGGTGGTGGCGGTGGCGGGGGTGGTGGTGGTGGTGGCGGTGGCGAGGGTGGTGGTGGGGGTGGCGGTGGCTTGGGTGGTGGTGGTGGTGGCGAGGGTGGTGGTGGTGGTGGCGGTGGCGAGGGTGGCGGTGGTGGTGGCGGTGGCGAGGGTGGTGGTGGTGGTGGCGGTGGCGAGGGTGGTGGTGGTGGTGGCGGTGGCGAGGGTGGTGGTGGTGGGGGCGGTGGCGAGGGTGGTGGTGGTGGTGGCGGTGGCGAGGGTGGTGGTGGTGGTGGCGGTGGCGAGGGTGGTGGTGGTGGTGGTGGTGGCGAGGGTGGTGGTGGTGGTGGCGGTGGCGAGGGTGGTGGTGGTGGTGGCGGTGGCGAGGGTGGTGGTGGTGGTGGCGGTGGCGAGGGTGGTGGTGGTGGTGGCGGTGGCGAGGGTGGTGGTGGTGGTGGCGGTGGCGAGGGTGGTGGTGGTGGTGGAGGTGGCGAGGGTGGTGGTGGTGGTGGCGGTGGCGAGGGTGGTGGTGGTGGTGGTGGTGGCGAGGGTGGGGGTGGGGGTGGCGGTGGCGAGGGTGGTGGTGGTGCTGGTGGTGGCGAGGGTGGTGGTGGTGGTGGCGGTGGCGAGGGTGGTGGTGGTGGTGGCGGTGGCGAGGGTGGTGGTGGTGGTGGCGGTGGCGAGGGTGGTGGTGGTGGTGGCGGTGGCGAGGGTGGTGGTGGTGGTGGCGGTGGCGAGGGTGGTGGTGGTGGTGGCGGTGGCGAGGGTGGTGGTGGTGGTGGCGGTGGCGAGGGTGGTGGTGGTGGTGGCGGTGGCGAGGGTGGTGGTGGTGGTGGCGGTGGCGAGGGTGGTGGTGGTGGTGGCGGTGGCGAGGGTGGTGGTGGTGGTGGCGGTGGCGAGGGTGGTGGTGGTGCTGGTGGTGGCGAGGGTGGTGGTGGTGGTGGCGGTGGCGAGGGTGGTGGTGGTGGTGGCGGTGGCGAGGGTGGTGGTGGTGGTGGCGGTGGCGAGGGTGGTGGTGGTGGTGGCGGTGGCGAGGGTGGTGGTGGTGCTGGTGGTGGCGAGGGTGGTGGTGGTGGTGGCGGTGGCGAGGGTGGTGGTGGTGGTGGCGGTGGCGAGGGTGGTGGTGGTGGTGGCGGTGGCGAGGGTGGTGGTGGTGGTGGTGGTGGCGAGGGTGGTGGTGGTGGTGGCGGTGGCGAGGGTGGTGGTGGTGGTGGTGGTGGCGAGGGTGGTGGTGGTGGTGGCGGTGGCGAGGGTGGTGGTGGTGGTGGTGGTGGCGAGGGTGGTGGTGGTGGTGGCGGTGGCGAGGGTGGTGGTGGTGGTGGCGGTGGCGAGGGTGGTGGTGGTGGTGGCGGTGGCGAGGGTGGTGGTGGTGGTGGCGGTGGCGAGGGTGGTGGTGGTGGTGGTGGTGGCGAGGGTGGTGGTGGTGGTGGCGGTGGCGAGGGTGGTGGTGGTGGTGGCGGTGGCGAGGGTGGTGGTGGTGGTGGCGGTGGCGAGGGTGGTGGTGGTGGTGGCGGTGGCGAGGGTGGTGGTGGTGGTGGCGGTGGCGAGGGTGGTGGTGGTGGTGGTGGTGGCGAGGGTGGTGGTGGTGGTGGCGGTGGCGAGGGTGGTGGTGGTGGTGGCGGTGGCGAGGGTGTTGGTGGTGGTGGCGGTGGCGAGGGTGGTGGTGGTGGTGGCGGTGGCGAGGGTGGTGGTGGTGGTGGTGGTGGCGAGGGTGGTGGTGGTGGTGGCGGTGGCGAGGGTGGTGGTGGTGGTGGCGGTGGCGAGGGTGGTGGTGGTGGTGGTGGTGGCGAGGGTGGTGGTGGTGGTGGCGGTGGCGAGGGTGGTGGTGGTGGTGGTGGTGGCGAGGGTGGTGGTGGTGGTGGCGGTGGCGAGGGTGGTGGTGGTGGTGGTGGTGGCGAGGGTGGTGGTGGTGGTGGCGGTGGCGAGGGTGGTGGTGGTGGTGGTGGTGGCGTGGGTGGTGGTGGTGGTGGCGGTGGCGTGGGTGGTGGTGGTGGTGGTGGTGGCGAGGGTGGTGGTGGTGGTGGCGGTGGCGAGGGTGGTGGTGGTGGTGGTGGTGGCGAGGGTGGTGGTGGTGGTGGCGGTGGCGAGGGTGGTGGTGGTGGTGGTGGTGGAGAGGGTGGTGGTGGTGGTGGCGAGGGTGGTGGTGGTGGTGATAGTGGTGGTGGGGGTGGTGGTGGTGGTGGCGAGGGTGGTGGTGGTGGTGGCGAGGGTGGTGGTAGCGAGGGTGGTGGCGAGGGTGGTGGTGGTGGTGGCGAGGCTGGTGGTGGCGGTGGCGAGGGGGGTGGTGGTGGTGGCGAGGGTGGTGGTGGCGGTGGCGAGGGTGGTGGTGGTGGTGGTGGCGGTGGCGAGGGTGGTGGTGGTGGTGGCGAGGGTGGTGGTGGTGGTGGCGAGGGTGGTGGTGGTGGCGAGGGTGGTGGTGGTGGTGGCGAGGGTGGTGGTGGCGAGGGTGGTGGTAGCGAGGGTGGTGGCGAGGGTGGTGGTGGTGGTGGCGAGGGTGGTGGTGGCGGTGGCGAGGGTGGTGGTGGTGGTAGTGGTGGTGGCGGCGGTGGTGGTGGTGGTGGTGGCGAGGGTGGTGGTGGTGGCGAGGGTGGTGGTGGTGGTGGCGAGGGGGGTGGTGGTGGCGAGGGTGGTGGTGGCGGTGGCGAGGGTGGTGGTGGTGGTAGTGGTGGTGGCGGCGGTGGTGGTGGTGGTGGTGGCGAGGGTGGTGGTGGCGGTGGCGAGGGTGGTGGTGGTGGTAGTGGTGGTGGCGGCGGTGGTGGGGGGGGTGGTGGCGAGGGTGGTGGTGGTGGCGAGGGTGGTGGTAGCGAGGGTGGTGGCGAGGGTGGTGGTGGTGGCTAGGGTGGTGGTAGCGAGGGTGGTGGCGAGGGTGGTGGTGGTGGCGAGGGTGGTGGTGGTGGCGAGGGTGGTGGTAGCGAGGGTGGTGGCGAGGGTGGTGGTGGTGGCGAGGGTGGTGGTAGAGAGGGTGGTGGCGAGGGTGGTGGTGGTGGCGAGGGTGGTGGTGGTGGCGAGGGTGGTAGTGGTGGCGAGGGTGGTGGTGGTGGCGAGGGTGGTGGTGGTGGTGGTGTGGAGGTGTTGATGTTAATATGGAGGGTGGTGGTGGTGGTAGTGGTGGTGGCGGTGGTGGTGGTGGTGGTGGTGGTGGTGGTGGCGAGGGTGGTGGTGGTGGCGAGGGTGGTGGTAGCGAGGGTGGTGGCGAGGGTGGTGGTAGCGAGGGTGGTGGCGAGGGTGGTGGTGGTGGTGTGGAGGTGTTGATGTTAACATGGATGTGGTGGTGGTGGTAATGGGGGTGGTGGCGGTGGTGGCGGCGGCGGTGGCGGTGACTATGGTGGTGGTGGCGGTGGCGATGGTTTTGGTGGTGGTTGTGGTAATGGGGGCGGTGGCGGTGGTGGTGGTGGCGGTGGCGGTGGCGGTGGCGGTTGCGGTGGCGGTGGCGATGGCGATGGCGATGGCGGTGGCGGTGGCGATGGCGATGGTGGTGGTAGTTGTGGTAATGGGGGCGGTGGCGGTGGTGGTGGTGGCGGTGGCGGTGGCGGTGGCGGTGGCGGTGGCGATGGTGGTGGTGGTTGTGGTAATGGGGGCGGTGGTGGTAAGTAAGTTTATTCAGGTATACACAAATACAGTTACATAGAATTATCATACATAGCAGCATATGTGTAGAGAACCTAGGATAACCCAAAAAAGTCAGAGTGACTTATTTCCATTGGGGTCCTTTGGTGGTGGTGGCGGTGGCGGGGGCGGTGGCAGTGGCGGTGGCGGTGGCGGTGGCGATGGTGGTGGTAGTTGTGGTAATGGGGGCGGTGGCGGTGGTGGTGGCGGTGGTGGTGGTGGCGGTGGCGATGGTGGTGGTAGTTGTGGTAATGGGGGCGGTGGCGGTGGTGGTGGCGGTGGTGGTGGTGGCGGTGGCGATGGTGGTGGTAGTTGTGGTAATGGGGGCGGTGGCGGTGGTGGCGGTGGTGGCGGTGGTGGCGGTGGTGGCGGTGGTGGCGGTGGTGGCTCATTCATTCACTAGCAATATGGATGATTAAGGGGAGGGGAGAGGGGAGAGGGGGAGGGGATAGTGGTTGAAGGGGAGGGGAGGAGGGGAAGAAGGAAAGAGGAGGGGGGTCGAGCAAGATGGGGGCGAAGGACGGTAAAATACTTAATGATAACCCTTCGCTCCCCTCCACCCCCACCACGTGAACTATGGCGCTGGAAAGTGGGGGTGTGGGGGGTAGATAACAAAGAGGGGATCAGGAGGGATGGTAAGGGGGAGCAGAGGTTGTAGGGGCCAGGATGGCCAGGGGGAGGGTTTACAGTCTTGAGAGTGGGGTTATACTAGGGAGGGGGGTGGGGAAGTAAGTTTAAATTGGAGGTAAGGAAGGTGAGGGGGAGGGAGGTGTAGGAATGTAATCACAGCACGCGCTCTCCTTGCCCCTCTCCACTTCCCCTTCCCTCACACAGTCACCCCCACCTTGTGGTCGGCGCACCCCAACACCCCATCTCCCCTTTCATTTCCCTGGTGAACTATGGCGCCTGGCCCCCTCCCCCCTTCTCCCACCCCCGGGCGACACAACCATTACCTCAACAGACTAGACGCAAACTACCGCCGCAGGGCCAACCCCCTTCCTCCACCCCCACACCAACCCCTCTCTCGCTACCTCTAAACCCCTCCAGACACCTGTACCAAACCTCACCGTTTCCAGTTCATAATCCCCAACATTCCATTAAACATATATATATATATATATATATATATATATATATATATATATATATATATATATATATATATATATATATATATATATATATATATATATATATATATATATATATATATATATATATATATGCAATAAGATCACAGTAAACAGGTGATTTCAGAATATGCAAAACAACCACTCTGAAAGAATAGAGTAATTCCAAGCGCTTTCGTGACTACTCACATTATCAAGGAACTATGTCCTTGATAATGTGAGTAGTCACGAATGCGCTTGGAATTTCTCTATTCTTTCAGAGTGGTTGTTTTTTTATATATATATATATATATATATATATATATATATATATATATATATATATATATATATATATATATATATATATATATATATATATATATATATATATATTAAGAGGGATTCGAACTTGCACACGCTGTATTAAAGTACACTACTTTCGCCACTGAGCCAGATCCCAAAACAAGTCAAGACGAAGCTAGACGGTCACTCCCATACACCGGGCCACCAGGCTAGTGATCAGTTATTTCATCAAATCTTGTTACACACAGTGAACTTCGAAAGGGATTTTGAAATGCTGGACAATTCGCTAACGAGCGAAATTCCTAATAAATTTAGCCAGCAGTAAATAACTTTTTTATCTTTACTTTGAATAATAAAATGTGGACACAGAGTTACGGTGCAGCCGTTGCTTTTTCTCCACCTGATCTTGCAATTTTTTTCTGTTTTCTTGAAAAAAGTTTGACTCGACGAGTGTCCATCGGATTTTAAACCAAGTCTGAATATGATATCCAGATGATACATTTTTTGAAAAACATTCCCAGACAGAATTACTTAAAAAATTATTTGAGCGCCAAGCATAAAAATATTGTACTCACAGCGGATGAGAAAACTAGTAAGTTCTTGACACTGATGTTTGAACGTTGAAACGTACCAGAGTACAGTTAGCCTGAGGGATTAAGTATTAACTTGGTATCCTTTGTACCAACTTTAAGAAAAATGCCATAAAATATTTAATCGCTAGGTAGGATTCGTATTAGACCTGGTTTGCATATAAGACATAAGGGAAATCACCAAGAAACCTCTGGGAATTAGACAGATTCCTCAAATCAGTGTCTAACAATGCAGGTTGTGGTTCGTACCGTGGGACTGCGTGCAGCCGGCAATAACAAGCAATATCAGTCCTTGATACTCCAGTAGGCCTGGTCTGGGACAGGCAAAGTGAAAAAGTGCCACAAAATCTTTAGTGCCAGAAGGGCTTTATTGCCGCATGGGCTTTAGTGCCCAAAGACTTTAGTGAGAAGAGGACTTTAATTTCACAGGGACATAAATGCCAGCGAGCCTTCAGTGTCACCGGGAGTTAAGTTTCAAGAGGACTTTACTGCCAATGGGATTTTAATAAAACCTGGACTTCAGAGTAACTGAGAATTTGGCGAGTAAAACACAAGTGCAACACTTAAGTCCTCATCAACTTGTCAGTATTCCGTTCCAATACAATAAGAGGAATTTATTGTCAAAGAGAGGTGAACATAAATGATCCAAACACTTCAATCTCTCTCAATATCGAGTAGTAATTATAAAGCAAAAAAAAAAAAAAAAAGGCGAATATCGGTCGTTCAGATGAAACCGGACGCGGCCGTTTTACTGAGAACTGGACCGGCCGAGAAGCCTGTAACTTCTGCCCAAAATGGTCTATTAGGTTAGCGGCAATGTTACGTCCCGGACCAGCGGCCGTCTCCAAACACCATCATTTGGTAATCGGATGAAAAACTTGATGTTCATCCAATTGATGAGATGAAGCCACAATTACCTAAAGAAAATTGGTTAGGAGATGGAGATCTGTAAGACATGGATGGAGGCAAGCCACTTAACTGTAAGACACAGACAGACCCAAGCCACTTAACTATAAGACACAGACAGACGCAAGCCACTTAACTATAAGAAACAGACAGACGCAAGCCACTTAACTATAAGACACAGACAGACGCAAGCCACTTAACTATGAGACACAGACAGACGCAAGCCACTTAACTATAAGACACAGACAGACGCAAGCCACTTAACTATAAGACACAGACAGACGCAAGCTACTTAGTTATAAGACACAGACAGACGCAAGCCACTTAACTATAAGACACAGACGGAAGCCACTTAACTATAAGACACAGACAGACGCAAACCACTTAACTATAAGACACAGACAGACGCAAGTCACATAACTATAAGACACAGACAGACGCAAGCCACTTAACTATAAGACACAGACAGACGCAAGCCACTTAACTATAAGACACAGACAGACGCAAGCCACTTAACTATAAGACAGACAGACGCAAGCCACTTAACTATAATTCACAGACAGACGCAAGCCACTTAACTATAAGACACAGACAGACGCAAGCCACTTAACTATAAGACACAGACAGACGCAAGCCACTTAACTATAAGACACAGACAGACGCAAGCCACTTAACTATAAGACACAGACAGACGCAAGCCACTTAACTATAAGACATAGACGCAAGCCTCTTAACTATATGACACAGACAGACGCAAGCCACTTAACTATGAGACACAGACAGACGCAAGCCACTTAACTATAAGACACAGACAGACGCAAGCCACTTAACTATAAGACACAGACAGACGCAAGCCACTTAACTATAAGACACAGATAGACGCAAGCCACTTAACTATAAGACACAGACAGACGCAAGCCACTTAACTATAAGACACAGACAGACGCAAGACACTTAACTATAAGATAGAGACAGACGTAAGCCACTTAACTATAAGACACAGACAGACGCAAGCCACTTAACTATAAGACACAGACAGACGCAAGCCACTTAACTATAAGACACAGACAGACGCAAGCCACTTAACTATAAGACACAGACAGACGCAAGCCACTTAACTATAAGACACAGACAGACGCAAGCCACTTAACTATAAGACACAGACAGACGCAAGCCACTTAACTATAAGACACAGACAGACGCAAGCCACTTAACTATAAGACACAGACAGACGCAAGCCACTTAACTATAAGACACAGACAGACGCAAGCCACTTAACTATAAAACACAGACAGACGCAAGCCACTTAACTATAAGGCACAGACAGACGCAAGCCACTTAACTATAAGACACAGACAGACGCAAGCCACTTAACTGTAAGACACAGACAGACGCAAGCCACTTAACTATAAGACACAGACAGAAGCAAGCCACTTAACTATAAGACACAGACAGACGCAAGCCACTTAACTATAAGACAGACGCAAGCCACTTAACTATAAGACACAGACAGACGCAAGCCACTTAACTATAAGACACAGACAGATGCAAGCCACTTAACTATAAGACACAGACAGACGCAAGCCACTTAACTATAAGACACAGACAGACGCAAGCCACTTAACTATAAGACAGACGCAAGCCACTTAACTATAAGACACAGACAGACGCAAGCCACTTAACTATAAGACACAGACAGACGCAAGCCACTTAACTATAAGACACAGACAGACGCAAGCCACTTAACTATAAGACACAGACAGACGCAAGCCACTTAACTATAAGACACAGACAGACGCAAGCCACTTAACTATAAGACACAGACAGACGACAGCCACATAACTATGCAAGACACAGACAGACGCAAGCCACTTAACTATAAGACACAGACAGACGCAAGCCACTTAACTATAAGACACAGACAGACGCAAGCCACTTAACTATAAGACACAGACAGACGCAAGCCACTTAACTATAAGACACAGACAGACGCAAGCCACTTAACTATAAGACACAGACAGACGCAAGCCACTTAACTATAAGACACAGACAGACGTAAGACACAGACAGACGCAAGCCACTTAACTATAAGACACAGACAGACGCAAGCCACTTAACTATAAGACACAGACAGACGCAAGCCACTTAACTATAAGACACAGACAGACGCAAGCCACTTAACTATAAGACACAGACAGACGCAAGCCACTTAACTATAAGACACAGACAGACGCAAGCCACTTAACTATAAGACACAGACAGACGCAAGCCATTTAACTATAAGACACAGACAGACGCAAGCCACTTAACTATAAGACACAGACAGACGCAAGCCACTTAACTATAAGACACAGACAGACGCAAGCCACTTAACTATAAGACACAGGCAGACGCAAGCCACTTAACTATAAAACACAGACAGACCCAAACCACTTAACTATAAGACACAGACAGACACAAGCCACTTAACTATAAGACACAGACAGACACAAGCCACTTAACTATAAGACACAGACAGACGCAAGCCACTTAACTATAAGACACAGACAGACGCAAGCCACTTAACTATAAGACACAGACAGAAGCAAGCCACTTAACTATAAGACACAGACAGACACAAGCCACTTAACTATAAGACACAGACAGACACAAGCCACTTAACTATAAGACACAGAGAGACGCAAGCCACTTAACCATAAGACACAGACAGACGCAAGCCACTTAACTATAAGACACAGACAGACGCAAGCCACTTAACTATAAGACAGACCCAAGCCACTTAACTATAAGACACAGACAGACGCAAGACACTTAACTATAAGACACAGACAGACGTAAGCCACTTAACTATAAGACACAGACAGACGCAAGCCACTTAACTATAAGACACAGACAGACGCAAGCCACTTAACTATAAGACACAGACAGACGCAAGCCACTTAACTATAAGACACAGACAGACGCAAGCCACTTAACTATAGACGCAAGCCACTTAACAGACAGACGCAAGCCACTTAACTATAAGACACAGACAGACGCAAGCCACTTAACTATAAGACACAGACAGACACAAGCCACTTAACTATAAGACACAGACAGACGCAAGCCACTTAACCATAAGACACAGACAGACGCAAGCCACTTAACTATAAGACACAGACAGACGCAAGCCACTTAACTATAAGACACAGACAGACACAAGCCACTTAACTATAAGACACAGACAGACACAAGCCACTTGGCCATAAGACACAGACAGACGCAAGCCACTTAACTATAAGACACAGACAGACACAAGCCACTTGGCCATAAGACACATACAGACGCAAGCCACTTAACTATAAGACACAGACAGACACAAGCCACTTAACTATAAGACACAGACACAAGCCACTTGGCCATAAGACACAGACTGACGCAAGCCACTTAACTATAAGACACAGACAGACGCAAGCCACTTAACTATAAGACACAGACAGACACAAGCCACTTAACTATAAGATACAGACAGACGCAAGCCTCTTAACTATAAGACTGAAGCCACTTAACTGTAAGACACAGACAGACGCAAGCCACTTAACTATAAGAC
>NC_091303.1:20060875-20088375 GCF_038502225.1 Cherax quadricarinatus | reverse complement strand
AGATTATTCTCAATAAATAAAATGAAAGTGAACAAATATACTTTAATTTCGGGTACTTTAGGAAGCGCAAAAGACGCTGACGCTTCCCTGGGTACTAGAGAAGCTGGTGAAGCGTCTCTGGGAAGTATATTTTCATATACAAAAGCTCCTATTATTGTCTTCCTTTAGGTGAAGTATTATTAGGTAGGCAGCACTGCCTTTAATGTGGCCTAATATAAAAATTTACATAAGACGACGTTTCTGTCTCTTGGAAGGCCCCCTGATCAGCCGGGTGATGACGGCTACGTATATTGCCTTTCAATCATTGTATTTTGCCTTTCAGCCAGCTGGAGGTGTTGAGTGAAGGGAGCTGCTGGTAGTAGGACTCTCAGTAGACGGGAAGATGACAGATGAAGGAGCGTGTAGTGTCTTGGAGGTGCATGACACGCAAACCTGTGATTGGCGCAATTTATTATTCTCCGAGTGAAGTGACTTTCCCGTCTTGACCTTCCTCCCGTGCGGTGACCTTACTCCCGTGTTTGCCTTCCTCTCATGTGATGACCTTACTCCCGTGTTTGCCTTCCTCTCATGTGATGACCTTACTCCCGTGTTTGCCTTCCTCTCATGTGATGACCTTACTCCCGTGTTTGCCTTCCTCTCATGTGATGACCTTACTCCCGTGTTTGCCTTCTCCCAATGCGATGACCTTCCACTCGTGACTGCCTTCTTGCCACTTTTTGACTTTCTTCCTGTAGTGGACTTTTTTTTCCATGTGGCGACCTTCCTCCTGTGTAGCGACCTTTCTCCTGTGTTCTGAACTTCCTCCTGTGCGGTGACTTTCCATTTGTACTGTAAAATTTTTTGCGTTCCCTGTAATTCTTATATACTCCCTTGATCACTTTTCCATTATACAAACGTATATTCTCTGCCATTGCTGAGGTACTTCTTTCTTTTTGATATATGCAAATCACACATGCAGTAAACTAATCCACTGCCATTTCAAGACTCCACTTTCCTACCTACTTTCAGCATCTCCATTATAATCCAGTTCAAACCTACAGCTTTTTTCATTTTCACTCTGCTTTCTGTTATCCACTTCGTCTATACTCCCTTCTGGCTCCTCTCTCTCCTAAATAAACTCCATTCTTGCCACATCCATGAACCCTCTGCCTCCATTTCATCTTATACTTTCAACAGTTTCTCAAAATATTCTCCCCATCTTTACACCACTTTTACTTCCATTCCCAGCATCTCACCACTTTCACTCTTCAATGACATGTCGTTTCCCCCCCCCAGTAATTTTCAGCCTACTAATCTCTCTCTCTTTAACAGTTTCTCTTTCTTAACATAAATTATCAATGGCTCATATTTTTTTTATTATTTATTTACCTATTTTCTAGTCTACCCTTTCTTTTCCATATTTTTTTCACATAGGAAACTTATTTCATGGTCCAGCTTTATCTCCCTTAGCCCCTGTTTCACCTCATTATTCCACTCTGCATTAGTTTTCCAGTTTCCATTTCTCCATAACCCCAAACCTCTATTGCCGACACAATGCATTTTTAAATCTATATCACACCTCTTCGTCATTGTCTTTTTCACTCTTCTCATTCTAGGCAGCTGTTCTTCCAGCAGTTCATGTTTCTCATTAAACATCCTTTTAGTTTATTCACCATGCCTTCGTTTATCTTTTAGTGTATTTACCATATTTTCGTTTATCTTTTACTCAGTAACACCAGTTTGCTCGTACTCTACCTTTATATACATCCTCCTATATAAGAATCAGACATGTACGTCAATGGCACTATATGCTGACAAATATATTAATAGGGCACAATATGCAGTTCATGGCATTTTACTGAGAAGATGTTTCGCCCACCAGGGAATATTATTTCTCACAAATAAGAATTGATGAAGGCCCTGCTTCAAGAAACATCTCAACATAATTTCATTAATTGCATATTTTGTGTTACCAACGTGAACATATACAACACTATGCCTCGACTTAGTCAACTGATCTTATTACACAATTTATTATACCTCGTAAGCAGCTGTCCCGAGCAGAAGGTCAGCATGGATGCACAACAACCAGTCAGATGCAGTCCACCATGTTGATTTGCCTTTGTTTCTCTGACAATTAGGGTTTGCTGATAATGAATCTGGTACTGGTATTTCATTTATTTCTTAAATTTAATTATGAGTTTTATTGTAATTATAATGACTAATTTTACGTATAATTTAAGAAATTAATTTTTTCATGTTATACTGAAATTTATACACGATTTATATTTTTAATTTATGGTATAATTTACTGTTATATTTATGCTCGCTTACTTTAGAATGCCTCTTATTAAGCAAAACTAGTCATGGTAACATCATCTCTGCTGTGGCAGCTGTCGCTCAACATATTACATGGTAGTAGGTGTATAACATTTCAGTTCCTCACGAACTGGGAGTAACCCATTAAACTATCACAATGACTGCTGCTTTCCTATGATGGATATTTCGACATACAATAAGGGCAATGGTAGAAAAAATGTTGTTTATCTAAACATGTCATTACCTTTTGCCGCTGCACCACACAGAGAAGATTTACCAATTCCCTCTCCACCTTCCTTAGAAGGGGCTTCGGACTGAGAGCTGAATTTATCCTCAACTGTCAATCACAACTCATCTCACTCATATTTTTTTCCAGCTTATTTTTAAGCACCGACCCATCTTGTTGGTATGACCTATCTCCACTAGTGGGCCACACTCACTTGTGGCGCCGTCTTCAACTGCTGTCAGTCATCTTTGAGTCCGATATACATGTCTGTGCCTAAAGCTAAACGACTCAACATATATCAGCTATTCAAGGCTAAGGAACTGAACACTTTAAAATTACCTCTGCTCTTCCTCCAAAGTCATCAGCATCAAAGTTGCCTCTGAAGTCAACTAATGAAATCTGCTGTGAAGGCAATATCGTTAGTATATAAACATACCCAAGTGCTGAACATGTGTTTTATTCATCACTATACAAAACTCCTGAGATTTTTTTGCGTTCAGTTGATCAGGATCTTCTTTGTGCAAGACAGGTATACAATACCGACAAGATGAAAGTTAAGACACTTGTGCAGATGTTGCACAAGTGTCTTAACCTTCAGGATCTACTTTATTTAGTTTATAAATATCATACATAGTAATTTTTTTCCCAAGATTAGAACTTTACATTTGTCCACATCAAACTGCCTCTGCCATTTCTCCGACCACAACATCAATCTTTCCGATCATCCTGTAGCTGCAGAGTGACTTCATCAGAAGTTAATCGACGGCCTCTTTTAGTGCCATAGACAAACGTGTGCAAGTCACTATTTATTCTCTCATCAATGTCATTTCTGGAGATTGTGAACAAGGAGCCTGATAATGATTCCTGTAGCACATCACTTGTAACGGGTCCCAAAGAGATAATTTTCTTCTCCCATATCGTTTACCGGCAATTTCATCAGTGACTTGTGTGGAACTCTTTTAAGTACGTTGTAATTAGATCGAAGGTATATAATACTGACAAGTTGATGTATAAGATACACGTGCAATATCTAGGTATCTTTATTTTAGAGACGTTTCACTCGCCTGGAATTCTTTTATTAATCTAATAGAGACGTGAAGGAGACTTGTATAGGGAAACCCGAGAAATAATTGAAGGAGCACTGGTGATATAAGCGTGAGTGGGACTGGCCAGCGAAGTAGTAATTAGATTTTCGGTGTATTGAAAATGTATTAGTATTAGTTGTAGTAGTAGTAGTAGTAGTAGTAGTTGTTGTTGTTGTTGTTGTTGTTGTTGTTGTTGTTGTTGTTGTTGTTGTTGTTGTTGTTGTTGTTGTTGTTGTTGTTGTTGTTGTTGTTGTTGTTGCTGCTGCTGCTGCTGCTGCTGCTGCTGCTGCTGCTGCTGCTGCTGCTGCTGCTGCTGCTGCTGCTGCTGCTGCTGCTGCTGCTGCTGCTGCTGCTGCTGCTGCTGCTGCTGCTGCTGCTGCTGCTGCTGCTGCTGCTGCTGTAGTGGTTAATCGCGTAGAAAGTTCTGTTGGTTATGAAGGTGTTGAGTCCCTGTGCCTTGAGTTACAATAAAAGCTAAAATATACACGATATGTACACATTTGTACAGAAATCACATTTCTGTACACATTTGTACAGAAATGGTTTACTCTTCATGTAGCAAGGGACAGTAGCCCCTCCTCCCCCTTGCAGTGCTCCTCTGGCTCGTCTAAGCTTCATTGCTCATTCTATTTTCAATCTGGGAGTGAACTGAATTAAAACAGTATCTTGAAGGAAGTTATGTTGATTACGACGACTGTGTACTTTAAGGGAAAAGTCAAGAGATTCTTTGTTCTTACTCAGAGTCAGTGGGTTAGCACTATCAGCTAGGTTCACAACTGAGCATGAAATGTATAACAAACTACCATTCTTAGATGCTCCAGTCCATCGTGTTGACAGATTTCAATTCACAGTGCGTAGAGAGTCAACTAATAAGTCGTCGCTCATTAACTATTTATCCAGTCATGAAACTAAGGTTAAAACAAATGTTCTTCACACTGTTCTGTAAAACTTTTAAGTATTTGCAATCCTAAATATTTAGAGGCTGAAATGAATAAGACATTCGAAACTGAGATATCTCAAGGAAATTGTTAACAAGGCTTAAATGTGAGTTAGGAGAACTTTCTACAATGTTGAATTCAGTAGTGCCCAGGAAAAATTTGTTAGTTTTACCTTACAATAAAAATCTAGCCAACGTACCTGATACATTGAAAAGGTTTAATATAAATATTGTCTTCAAGAATACTGTGACAGCAAAATACAGCTTGATTAAAAATGCACCTGCCAATATTTCTGGAGGTTATTACAAGGTCTCCTGTATTCTATGCCCCCCCCTCCCTCTCATATGTAGGGAAAACGGGTAAGTCACTGGAAACTAGATTAACCAAACGTCAGTACTCACTTAGGACAGCACAAGAGTCGAATGCATTCTTTAAATAATTCAGTTCTTGCAGTCACCCACCGAGTTGGGCAGCAGCTGAGGTCACTACACCTAACAGATTTGTCACTGAAACAAGTGAATCTTCTCTTTTATAATATGATAAGGTAAACCCTTATTTAGTAGAGTCAGTTACACACAGTCTTAAGCAAGGTCGTGGGAGTGATATCAGAAAATCTCACCTTCATAGATCACAACTAGGAAAATGGTAGGGTGAATAATGCGAACCTTCAAACTAGGTATTCTAAGTCAATGATGATTCTCTTTTAATCACTTGTTCTCTATAGGCTAGAATATTGTTATACACTAATGGTCGCTTTCAAGAAAGGCGAAATTGCAGACGTGGAGAATATACAGAGAACTTTCACTGCAGGTGTATGTACAATAAAGCACCTCAATTACTGGGAACACTTGAATTCCCTTGATTATACTCCTTGCTACGAAGGCGAAAAATATAAATCATAATCTACACCTGGAACATCCTAGAGGGACTAGTCCTAAATCTGCACACGGAAATTACTACCTGGAGTTTATCTGGAGAGAGTTCCGGGGGTCAACGCCCCCGCGGCCCGGTCTGTGACCAGGCCTCCTTAGGTCAGTGTCCCAGGATGCGACCCACACCAGTCGACTAACACCCAGGTACCCATTTTACTGATGGGGAACATAGACAACAGGTGGAAAGAAACACGTCCAATGTTTCTACTCTGGCTGGGAATCGAACCCAGGCCCTCACCGTGTGAAGCGAGAGCGTTAACCACCAGGCCACCAGAGCCCTACGAAAGCAAAAGACTCGGCAGGAGGTGCAACATTCCCCAAAGAAAATCAGGGGTGCCATGAATACACTAAGCGACAACACAATAAGTGTCAGGGATCTAAGACTGTTCAAATGCCTCCCAGCATACTTTAGGGGAATTACCAATAGACCCTTAGCTGTTTTCAAAGAGGGAGCTGGACAGGAACCTATAGTCAGTTCCTGACCAGCCAGGATGTGGTTCGTACATTGAATTGTGTGCGACCGGCAGTAACAGCCTGGTTGGTCAAGCCCTGATCCACCGCGAGGCCTGGTTATGCACCGGGCTGCGGGGGCGTTAATCCCCAGCACACCCTCCAGATATACTCCAGGTAAGAGTGCTATACAAAATTGCCGTATTGCTCATTATGCAAAGTGGCTTCTTGACAATTTGCTATGTAGGATATGTCTAGCGTTAGAACCCTCATCCCGCCGATATATCCTGCACGTTTTGCTCAATGGATCATGTATACCCTCATTGTTATTGATGTCATAATAATTTGAAGAGTCTGCCCTCAGCGTGTCGCATTTTCGTTTACAAGGGTAGACTGTGAGAATAAATTAAAAGCGTATTGAATTTATATTTGGACAAATACTATAGGAGCAGCTGGTAGTGTTAATTTAATAGGCAGGCTTCAGGAGAAAGGAGAAGTATTTAAGCCTACAGTGATAACTTTCAGTAGCGAAGAAGCGTCTGGTGGTCTGGTGGCTAAAACTCCCGCTTCACACACGGAGGGCCCGGGTTCGATTCCCGGCGGGTGGAAATTCTGACACGTTTCCTTACACCTATTGTCCTGTTCACCTAGCAGCAAATAGGTACCTGGGTGTTAGTCGACTGGTGTGGGTCGCATCCTGGGGGACAAGATTAAGGACCCCAATGGAAATAAGTTAGACAGTCCTCGATGACGCACTGACTTTCTTGGGTTATCCTGGGTGGCTAACCCTCCGGGGTTAAAAATCCGAACGAAATCTTATCTTATCTTATCTTAACACTTGTGAGGTTGGAAAGATTCATGAATATTCAGAAATACTCGAGGGAAAACTAGAAATACTCAAGAATCCTCGAATACTTAGAAATCTATATACCCACACTGATAACTGTAAAATATTGATGTAAAGTTGACAGGTATGAGATAAATGTTCAGGTGTGGAAAATTGCATTTAGCTGAATGCATCATTATATACATAACAGTAAATGAACATAATTATTATTTATCAGTTAGACAAGTAGGAATTTGGGACACCTAGGTCGCAAAAAATGTCCCAATTCGATACCTACCACTGTCATATCCACAAGTTGCTCTGGACCTATTAATTAATTGAATTATACATCTCTAGGAATACTGGTAAATATATATATTTATGGACTGTATATTAAAGTTAAAAAGAGGATTATATATACACACATTTATATAACAGAAGGAAAATATCTTAATATCACTCACCAATTTGACTGGAGATTAATGTGTATCATACTCAGAAAACCTCACTGTCTATCTATGAAAATAACACTGGCCAGGTTACTACATAACACTTATCTGAGGTTCCTGGAGCTGTCTTGTCCAGTCGTCTGATATCTCAAGTTATGCAGGAATGCACATCCAACAATTTCGCCTCCTATTTGAGAGGTGTCAGCCCAATTTTAACCTCTAGAGCACGAAAAATTCTTCCCATTATACACTACCGTTAGTGTCCAATTCAAACAAAAATGGTGACTGACTCCCCAGCCGCAGGTTTCCCATTTTCGATAACATACTTCTTTTAAAAATACAAAATAGGGCATCTATTTACCTATAAATTACTGTATTTCCGGAAAATATATACAGTATTTTCCATACTGCGGCCGGCCGGAGTTCGTTGCTAAACAACTCAAATTGCTCATTTGACAATGGTGGAGGACCTGGGTACATATAGGATCTGGCATCCACACGGCGACATATTACACAAGATTTAATCACCCTTTTTACACTTTGCCGTCCTTGTGGAATCCAGAAAGTTTCCCTAATACAATTTAAGGTATCTTGTACCCCACCATGCATTACATTTTTATGGGCATTTAGAACAATTAAATTTGTTAGATGATGAGTTTTGGGCAGTAAGATAGGGTGTTTAGCATAATCACCCAATTCAGCATTTTGTAACCTACCTCTGCACCTAATTACATTGTTCTCTAAATACAGCCCCAATTTCTCTATTATGGAACCTTTCACAATTTTTCTTTCCATCATCAATTTAATTTAATTTCCATAGATTTCTTCTTGTACCCTCTTTATCCAATATTCAAAAGGATGTGAAAACTTAAATGATATATTCATCTTGTTTAGAAATTTAAACACCAACTTAGTTACATTGATTAGTTTGGGTAAAGAAGAATACCTATTTATATCAATGGCTAAGGAAGGACAAACTATTGGAGCGGTGGTCACAGTAATTTCAACAGGAGCAATATACGCCTTTTGTACAGGCCAATTAGCTTTATTTACCAACCAACTCGGTCCTTTAAACCATGATACAGCATTTACAAATTTAGCATAAGGTAAACCTCGAGACAAGAAATCAGCTGGATTCTCCTCACCAGGTATATGATTAAATGTTAACATATGCTGACCCAAACTATTATACTTCTCTTGCATCTGATTAATTTCAGCGACTCTGTTTTGTACATACACAATTTTACTGTTTCCCTTACGAATCCATTGTAAGGATACCTCATCATCAGACCAAATTACAGTGTCGCTAATATTTATCTCATGCAACTTATTTCTTATATAATTAGCTAATTTGACACCTACATAAATGGCTGTTAATTCCAACTGAGGTAAGGTACATGATTTAATTGGAGACACTTTAGCCTTAGACATAACAAGAGAAATAACACTGTTACATTGAAGGTAAGCAACTGCTCCATATGCCAATTTTTGAAGCATCACAAAAAATGTGGAGTACATTTTTCCCATTTGGATTGGCCACCTGGCGTGGGAACTCCAACATTGGGATTTTCTCATAATCCCCAATTAATTCATCCCACTTGTTAATGAATTCTTCAGGTAGAATTTCATCCCAGGTACATTTAAGTTTCCATGCTTCCTGTATTAATAATTTCCCTCTTATAGTAAGGGGTGACACTAAACCTAGTAGATCAAAACATTTGGAAACTTCAGCAAGCAAAACTCTCTTAGTTAATTTGTTGGGCATACTGTAATTATTAGGTTTTAACATTAACAAATCTCTCTCAGTATCCCAAGTTAAACCCAATACATTACTACATTTTGGCACTTCATCTCCAGGGTAATCTTTACTTATTTTGTCCTTTAATTTGGACGAATTACTATTCCATTCCCTCAGAGGCATATTTGCACTTTGCATTATTTTATTAGCCTCTCCATAAGTCATTAACAGTTCCTCTTCAGTTGACGTCACACCCAGGAAATTGTCCACATAAAATTGTTTGCTCATTACTTTACTCAATGGACTTTCCATACGTTTAAGGTGTGCATTTATCGTCGCTTGAAGTAGGAACGGACTGGATGTAGCACCAAATAATACGCTCCTAAAGCGAAAGGTTTTCAGAGGGCTAAGTGGGTCACTAGGATTCTCAGTCCATAAGAAGCGGGTACAATCCCGGTCAGCCTCTTGTAAACCCACTCTTAGGAAAGCTTTACTTATGTCAGCCGTAAAGGCATAATGCTTCACTCTGAAATTTAATAAGATATCTCCTAATTTTTCCGTCAACGACGGACCTGTCATCAAACAGTCATTTAAACTAGGTACATTTTTGTTACTCCTGGCACTACAATTAAACACAATCCTCAAAGGAGTGGTCTTAGCACCCTTCTTCACTCCGTGATGGGGCAAATAGTGACCATAAATTTTGGCTTGCTCAGGAGGTACCTCTTCTATAAATTTATTAATTAATTGTTCAGCAGTTATATCATTATAGGTAGTTAACAATTCTGGTGTCTTACTCAGTTCGCGGAGCTGAGCTTTTAACTGTCCATATGCCATTCTGTAATTAGTGGGCAATTCTGGATGGTTCAGTCTCCACGGAAGTCGCACCCAGTATTGTCCAGATTCAAATTTTACATCTCTCAGGTATTGCTCCTGAGTAAAAGAATCGTCTGGACTTTCTTCATTTACATTTATTCCAATACTGTCTAATTCCCACAATTTATGCACTGGCTCAACACCATCCTCTATTGTAGATGAATGGTTCACAGAACCGACACGTTGATAAATTAGACACATTTGCAACTCTTGGGTATCTTTATTAAGGAAACGTTTCGCCACACAGTGGCTTCATCAGTCCATACACAGGAGAAGCTTCTCCTGTGTATGTATCTCCTGTCAGACACTGCAACTTCTTGGGATCTTAATACTTGGGAATTCTTCGCTTGCCTAACCCTTGGGCACGACCTACTTCCACATTGGGCAAATGTGACATCACCTTCGACTGCTGCACCTCTTTTACCTACGGTTTATAAGCTCCTTCTCCGCTCATATGCCGTATTCTACTCAAGATTGATGGACTTACAACATCGACTCAAGGCTGAGGGACTGATTACCTCATTCTCCTCCTGTTCTTCAAGCTTCTCCTGTGTATGGACTGATGAAGCCACTGTGTGGCGAAACGTTTCCTTAATAAAGATACCCAAGAGTTGCACATGTGTCTAATTTATCACCATCCTCTATGGAAGAATTTTACTGGGGTACAACTTCATGAGTAAGACACACAGTTATGGTATTTGTAGTTTCTTCTAGTCATGTATTATTATTACGAGGAATCCTACCATACATTACATGGCCTCCTGCAGTCTTCAAAAGGGTGACACCACATTTCTTTACCATACCCTTTACAAAGGAGGCATAATAGTCACTACCTATCAAAATATTTATTGGGCCTACAGAATCATCACTTACACCAGAAGGTGCTAAATTTACATTATGTGAAAGTCTTTCTGTAGCTTTACTAAGCCCTACTGTAGACATTTTCTCTGGAAGTCTATCTACAATTACTGCATTGACACGTTTTTTCTCATTTCCCAACCTGACAGTTACATAGACAGTGTCATACAATTGAGCCCTTTTATCCGAGAGAAAACCAGATAATTTTAAAGTTGTGGGATCTCCCATCTGTACTTTCATACCATCAAGGCATTTACGTTTTATGAAAGTACGCTGGGATCCCTAGTCCAATAATGCATTTACATTTTTTTGATTTATGCCTTTTATCATCAATTTTTACCTGTAACACAGGTAAGGCTACTTCAGCAAAACCATCATTATTAACATTAGCAGCAATTTTTACATTAGCTACTGTTGTGTCAGGATTGTCAACATTATCATTATTATCAACATTATCATATAGACCCTTACACATGACTATATGGTGTCTTCCTTTGTGACATTGATAGCAGAAGTTTAATTTGACATAACAATCCTTTACATTGTGATTACCTAAACACCTGATACATCTGTCACGTTCCTCCAATCTTTCAACTTTACCATTCCATGATTTGTATGCATTGCAATTCTTAGAAAAATGAGTACCCTTGCAGAAGAGACAATCTCTCTTTTCTTTGACTGGTTTCTTATTAACTGGGCTACTCTTAGGAGGGTACTTATTCTTCTTACCTTGTGGAGAATCATTATTTCTGATTCTTGCTACTTGATATGCACCTATGCAACTCTTTTCAGGAAATGACTTTTGATTATTACCATTGGGATAATTTTTCGCTTTGCGAAACTTGACAGATACCTCAGAGTTATTATGTGTTGCATCTTTAAAATGAGTTGGTTGGCTGGTCTGCAATTGAACAATTAATTCTTGTAGACCTAGTCTTATTTCCTCCAGACCAAAATAATCCTTGTGATACTTATTCGAGAGCCATTGAAGTGTTTTACAGCTTAATTTATTCTGTACAATGGCACTCAATAACCAGTCTGATTCCTTCAGATTATATTTATTACTTAAAGTTTTAGGAGTGCTCTCCAGTTTAACTCTAAACTGTTGTAAACCTTTGTAAGTGTGATCTGGAAATTTTAAATTAACAATGATATTCACTAGATCCAACCTACTTTGTTCAATATTACCATAAGTGACCTTCAACAAGTCAACTGCTTCCTTGTAAGAGTCATCTACATTGGGAAAGGCTTGTATGAGTATGTGAGCATCTCCTCTTACCTGTCCTTTTAGGTAAAATAATTTAGTTACACAGGCTAGGTCACTCCTGTCATGCACAGCTGCTTTAAAAATTGACCAAAACTCCTCCCAATTTTCTCCTGGATTAGATACAGGTAAACATAACTCTGGGAGTTTTGGCAAAGACATATTATTTGTTTTAGCAGACTGATTAACTGCCTGGTTTACACATTTTAATTTATTCAAGGCCTGACTTTTACAAGAAAGAATCTTTTCCTCTAATTCATAATACTGATCTACTTCAGTCTCATCTACACAGTTTACTAACAAATCTTCTTCATATTTGTTGTAATATAATTTGTATGAATCATATCTATTCCCTAAAGCATCTAAATACAATTTTAAATCATCAGTATTCACAGTTTCTTGATTCATTAATTCCAAGCACTTATATGCCTTGGTTACATGAACTTTTCTAGCCTGTATTGATGCTTTCTTTACTCTATATTCCATATGTTTGTCTTCTATATTAATTTCCTCATTTTCAGCCATGATGCAATGTATTAAATTCAACTTTATTAATAACACTGATTACAACTTACAACACTGATACAACTTACCCTTGAATAAATCCTAGCTACTTGAGCTTAGCAATTACATGTAAGAAAATTATATAAATTTTAAATGTACATTAATACAAACAAACCTTTAGCCAGACTTGGCTTATCAAAATTAATATTACACAAGTATAAATCTTTGCCAGAATTTGGCATAGCAAAATTAATATTATACACAATATAATTAGCTACACTTGGCTTATCAATTTCACATACACTGATATAAGTCTTGGCCAGAATTGTCTATCAAATTAATATTTTAATAATTATAATCCACTACACATTAAGCAAATTTAATATTATACACATTAATATTAGTTACACTTGGCTTATCAATTACACATACACTGATATAAATCTTGGCCAGAATTATCTTATCAAATTAATATTATACAAATACATTAATATAAATCATAGCCACTTTGGCTTTGCAAAATTAATATACACATTCATATAATTAGCTACACTTATCTTATCAATTACACATACACATGTACACATTAATATAATCTTTAGGCACACTTGACTTATCAAAATTAATATTGTAATAATTATAATCCACTACACATTAAGTAAATTTGTGAATTTAACATCCACCTCCTTCTGTCATTTCACATATAATTATTAAGTAATTAACTAATTAATGACTTCACTAATTACCTCCAGTTCAAGAAGGACCAACGGGCAAATTAAATGTGGAAAATTGCATTTACTTGGATGTATCATTATTTACATAACAGTAAATGAACATAGATAATTATTATTTATCAGTTAGACAAGTAGGAATTTGGGACACCTAGGTTGCAAAAATGTCCCCCTTCGATACCTACCACTGTCATATCCACAAGTTGCTCTGGACCTATTAATTAAATGAAATATACATCACCAGGAATGCTTGTAAATATATAAATTTGTGGACTGTATATTAAATTAAAAAATGATTATATATAAATACACATTTATATAACAGAAGGAGAATATATCTTAATCATAACACTCACCAATTTGACTGGAGATTAAGTTGTATCATACTCAGAAACCCTCACTGTCTATACATGAAAATAACAACTGGCCAGAGTTATAACATAACAGACTTATATGAGGTTCCTGGAGTTGTCTTGTCCAGTCGTCTGATATCTCAAGTTATCCAGGAATGCACATCCAACAATTTCGCCTCCTATTTGAGAGGTGTCAGCCCAGTTTTAACCTCTAGAGCACGAAAAATTCTTCCCATTATACACTACCGTTAGTGTCCAATTCAAACAAAAATGGCGACTGACTCCCCAGCCTGCGGTGGGGAATGAGAGGTCACTCTGCGGTGGGGAATGAGAGGTCACTCTGGGGTGGGGAATGAGAGGGCACTCTGGGGTGGGGAATGAGAGGTCACTCTGGGGTGGGGAACGAGGGGTCACTCTGGGGTGGGGGAAGGTCACTCTGGGGTGGGGAGAGGTCACTCTGGGGTGGGGAATGAGAGGTCACTCTGGGGTGGGGAACGAGGGGTCACTCTGGGGTGGGGAACGAGGGGTCACTCTGGGGTGGGGAAGGAGAGGTCACTCAGGGGTGGTGAACGAGAGGTCACTCTGGGGTGGGGAATGAGAGGTCACTCTGGGGTGGGGAACGAGGGGTCACTCTGGGGTGGGGAATGAGAGGTCACTCTGGGGTGGGGAATGAGAGGTCACTCTGGGGTCACTCTGGGGTGGGGAACGAGGGGTCACTCTGGGGTGGGGAATGAGAGGTCACTCTGGGGTGGGGAACGAGGGGTCACTCTGGGGTGGGGAACGAGAGGTCACTCCTCGGTGGTGAACGAGAGGTCATTCTGGAGGTTGTGAACGAGACGTCACTCTGGGGTGAGGAATGAGGGGTCACTCTGGGGTGGGGAAGAAGAGGTCACTCTGGGGGTGGTGAACGAGAGGTCACTCTGGGGTGGTGAACGAGATTTCGCTCTGGGGTGGGGAACGAGGAATCACTCTGGGGTGGGGAACGATAGGTCACTCTGGGGGTGGGGAGCCAGAGGTCACTCTGGGGGTGGGGAACCCTAGGTTAGAGGTCACGTCCCAGATCTTCAACTCCTCTTTATCTCCCAAACATCAAAGATAATTTTCTCTTTCGGTTCCAGTTTATTCTTGTTCTCTCATCCCGTTTTCAATTTTCTGGTCTTTTCTCTTTTCCCTTCTATAAATTTTAGTTATCAGGTTTTTTCGTCTTTTTCCATTCTCATTTGTTTCTTCTTACACATTTTACCTATCGCCTGTTTTCTCTTTTTCCCTATTTTTAATCTGTTTTCTTATATCGTTTTATTCGTACACTTATCCAATTATAAACCATATCACGGGCGGGATTTGAACCCGCGGTCAGAGAGTCAAAACTCCAGACTGTCGCGTCAGCCACTGGACCAGCTAGCTTCAATAAGATTCGTCCAACTAAGTGTACTTCTACACCATAGGAAGGTTAGCATAGGCACCACTGTGTCCACAAATGCATTTGTCGACACAGTGGTTCCTATGCTAGCCTTCATATGGTGTAGAAATACACTTAGTTGGACGAATCTTATTGAAGCTAGCTGACCCAGTGGCTAACGCGACGGTCTGGAGTTTTGAGACTCTTTGACCGCGGGTTCAAATCCTGCCCGTGATATGGTTTGCAATCGTGTCATTACGATTTCGTGAGTTATCCAATTATACTTGTTCATTCTCATTCTTGTTCTCCCATCATTCATCCCTCGCTAGTATGTTTACCCGTCTCCTCTATACCTTATATTTTATGTTACACTGTTTTCCTTTTGGATCTCTGATTCCGTTCTTAATACCTCTTCCTCCTTCTCCTCCTCCTCCTCCTCCCCTACTTCTTCCTCTTCTTTCTCCTTCTCCTATTCCTCCCTCCTCCTCCTCATCTACTTTTCTGTCTTATCCGCATTATTTACTTTTCGCTTCCTGGCTTTGCCACAAGACGAAAAAAAAAATTACCTTTGTCATTGCCCCTTGTGACTCCCCACTTCCTTCTTTTCTTTCTTGCCATGACTGCTCCTTTGTTATGATAGCTCCTCTTTTATGTTTTTTTATTTATGTTTGCAATATTTATTATCTGTTTTCACGTTACCTTGTCGTTATAATCTTATCTCTAGCAACCTTTTCTTTATTTCATGTTTTCCCTTTAATCTCTGCATTTCTCATTACCCTCTCTCTGTTCTCTGTATTTCATGTGATCTTCTCTGATGGTGTGTTAAACAGTATTCATCTGCCTGAAGATAGTCTTGAATCCACTCTACAACTGCTCAGAGACAGACTACAAGTCAATCTAGAAAACAATGTTTTCAAGGTGGTTCTCTTGCTTGCTCGGCAAACAGGGAGAGAAGCGACCTGTAGTGCTACGATTCCAGTCTTCACTGAAGAAGAAAAAAAGACCTAATTATATCACTCATCACAATGAAACGAAGTGCGTACATAAACGAGTGACCGACACTCAAGGACAGCATCCGCCAATATTTTGTCCAGGTTCAGGTAGGTTTGCCAGGGCGGGTCCTGGCTCAGGTCTTCTCGATGTGGTGACCCGGCAGTGGCTCCCGACGGAGTGTCGGAGTTTGTACACGTGATGCGCCTTTTACATCCCTATGGCAGGGGCGACCCTATCAGTGTTTTGTGTGTGAACGGTAAAACTGAGGTTAAGAAATAAGCTAGAGGTGGCTCGTATGACCTTACTATTGAACTTAAACTAGCCAAATTCTTTTACGATTCAGGACTGTTCAAATGTGAATAGTTCACAGTACTTACTCAGTATACTGCACTTGCAGTTTATGCTCTCTTCTCAATTTGCTGTTGCCTTTAAACTTTGTGTAATTAATAGTACAAATTCTACCTTATTTTTTTTTATATTTTTATCAACAACCCAACTTAGATTTATATTTTTATATTTATTATTTTTATGTTCTTAAATTTTCATATTTTATTTTTTTATAATACATAGAAATTTTAAATTGCGTCACATTTAAACAATATCCTTTAAAATTCTTTGTTGATTTTGTTACCCACTCAGTTTTTATTTGGCAAATTTCCACTTGATTTATGTACTAATTGCTATGCATATATCCATATATTCTCTACATATATTCATATATTCCTTAACCACAATTTATCTGTCTACAGTACAATTGCCCTTCATAATTAATTTAAAAAAATTTATTCTTAGTTCATTGTTTCTTATAGCAATAATTTCCAATTAATCTCCATAATTATCCTCAACTATTCATTTACATTATATAATATTTTATCTTTTATGAATTATCATTATAATTCCTTAACTAACTGTCTACTCATATATCCACATTAGCAAGACACAACTGACCTGCCTCGAGTAACTTTCATAATTTCCTATGAAAATCATGCTTTTGTTATTCATTTTTATAGCAAAAAAAAAATCTATTCACTACTCATAATTGTCCTTCAGTATTCATCTGTATTGTGCAAAATTTGGATTTTTCATTGTTATTGTATTCGTTATTTTTCCCCATCCGTTAATTCTCGTGAAGTTGTATTCAGATTACTTACAATTACCAGCTTGTTATTGATAATAACCTCGTAAGTGCAGTTAACACTTTTATACAGTATTATAAGTTACTTATTGTAATTAGTTTTGTTTATTCTTCATATCATATATATTTTTAGTTATGTTTTTAGTTTTATTTAGATACATTTCTAGTTATATTTTTTATTATATACTTAATATAAACTTTTGTACTGCTTATTATACAATTATTTTCACTGTTTACATTGCAAGTTTTTATTTATTTAGTTTACCATATATCCTTCTTAGAGTCTAACAAAACTATTACCAATATATTTTTTTTTATTTTTTTTCAGTTTTTTTTTCTGTAGGTATTAAACCTGAATTCTAATAACATAGATCCGGAAGCAAACCTCCTGTCAGACTCTGATAATAATCGGTTTACAACAAACCAAGATTGCAACTATTACACAACTAGTTAAACTTGAACAATTTTCCGTCACAACAAGACCATCTCAGTATTCACTTACATCGCTAGATAAATTAGCTAAAGAAACGACCTGAAGGTAAATGTAAAGTAAAATTTTAGTGTCTGTGTCTAACATTAGGAGTAATATTAGGAGAGAAGTAAATAATGAAAATGTTATATATAGTATTGCAATTAGAAACCTGAGTATATCTATCGCTCACTATAATAAGACCCTAGGTAAGTACGTTTATGGAATAACTTGTAATGTGAACAGACTCTGTGAGTTGTATTAGCCAAGCATAATATTAGTTACAAGTGCTTCCGGCAGTTTGGTAGTTACTCAGATGATGATGATCAAACTAAATGTAAAGAATGTGGTTAGTCCTATAATAATAATAATAATAATAATAATAATAATAATAATAATAATAATAATAATAATAATAATTATATTTTATTTCTACAGGTACATGTACAAGGTATACAGGCCTTGCTGACATCAGTGACATACTATATAATTCCATCAGTGATATACTACATGATGCCTCTTTTGGTCTTGGTATCTTGACTGGAAAAGAAGTGTGTGAGATAATTTTCGGAAATTTACAAATAAAAATGATCTCACTTCTATTCCAGTCAAGATACCAAGACCAAAAGAGGAATCATCATCGTTTTTTTCCTAAGAGCATACCGAATTTGTAGTCCTGAGTTTCTTGACGAGGAATGGACATACATTCACCAAACCTTCACTGAAGTACTTTTTCCTTCCTTTTTCATCAAAGATTGCAAGAAAAGAGTTCTTCAGATCATTAATTCTCCACGCATTATTTTCCTGGCAGTCGTAATATTTGCCTTATTGTGCTCTTTGAAAGAAAGGTCAGCTGGCATAATTACTTCCAGGTCTCTCACGTGTTCCTTCCGTTCTGTTTGATGATCCTCTTGGGCTCTGTATACAGTGTTTCTTTTGGGTTCTTCATTCTTTCCATATCTAACAAGTTGGAACTAATCACCATCGAATGACAAATTATTCTCTGCTGCCAACAGAAAAACTGAGCTTAAATCTTGCAATTTTCCTCGGAGAGTTTCATGCTTATTTTGGTATCGTCTGGAAATGATGATACAAAACTAAAGGCTTTTATCTATGTCATTTATGAGGATAAGAAACAAGAGAGGCGCCAGGACCGCGCCTTGACAACAAATACTTCTCAGAATGTGTTATCGTTGCTGCAGGCAAGAGAGTTCCCGTTTTCACTCTAAATTATTACTTACTATGTGTAACTTGTGCTGGATCTTTCTGCATAATAATACACAGTGTACATGCGTTCTGGTAGTGAGAATATAACAAACTACAAAGTTTCCTTTATTTCCTTTATTGAACTTTATGTTAAGCTGGTTTATAACACCACCTGGTACAACAAACCCAGAAAAAAGTGGACTGGGTTCATGAGAATATTCTATATACAGATGTTGCTCCGCTGTGACGGCAAAGATATCTTCGTAAAACTTCCATTTCTCCTGCGTATGAGAGAGACCATCTCAAGATATGGTTATTCCCAGGTAACAGTAACTCTGCTAGATTTACTATTACCTGGCAATAACCTTAGAATATTCTTAGAAGCTGCCGTAGTCGTTGAATTTTTAATGTAGCGTTTAACAATATTTTCATTGACCTACTGAAGTCTTTCAGCTTAGGCCGACAGATTTTTTATCATTAAGTATGTACGTATCCCATCGTGTGTGATGGAATAAGACAGGGAAACACAGCTTTTATGGCCGCTGTGTTACTGTTGTACTAAATACAACAACACTGATGAATCCAGCTGAGTTAAAAATAATAATTGTTACTGAGTGTTGGTTTTACAGGGTTAGAGGAGGAGGAGGAAGAGGAGGAGGAGGAGGAGGAGCGAAGAGGAGGAGGGGAAGGAAGAGAAAGACGAAGGAAGAAAAGGAGGAGGGAAGAGGAGGAGAAGGGGGAGAAAAAGGGAAGAAGGGGAGGAGAAGGAGAAGAAGTGAAAAAGAGGAGGAGAAGAGGGGAGGAGTGACGAGGAGAAGGCGGGAGAGGATGAGGAGGAGGAGAAGGAAGAAGAGGAGGAGGGAAGAGAAGGAGAGAGGAGGAGGAGGTGGAGACGGGAAGAAAAGGAGTAGGAGGAAGGAGGAGGATAGGAAGAAGAAAGAGTAAGAAGAATCGGATGAAGAAAAGGGAAAGGAGGAAGGGCAAACATATGATTTGGGGAGTGTGGGTACTGGTGGGGTGAGGGGTGGGGTCGAGGAGTGGGTTATGGTGGGGGTGGAGGGAGGAACCTTGGAAGAGCCATAGTTCACCGACGAGTGGGTGGTGGTGGTGGAAGAGTGGGTGGTAATGGGAGAGTGGGTGGTGATAGAAATGGGTGGTGATAGTAATGGGCAGTGATGGGAGAGTGGGTGGTGATAATAGAGTGGGTGGTGATGGAAGAGTGGGTGGTGATAGTAATGGGCAGTGATGGTGGTAATGGAAGAGTTGATGGTGATGGAAGAGTTGGTGGTGATGGAAGAGTGGGTGGTGATAGAAGAGAGGGTGGTGATGGAAGAGTGGGTGGTGATGGAAGAGTGGGTGGTGATGGAAGAGTGGGTGGTGATGGAAGAGTGGGTGGTGATGGAAGAGTGGGTGGTGATGGAAGAGTGGATGGTGATGGAAGAGTGGGTGGTGATGGAAGAGTGGATGGTGATGGAAGAGTGGGTGGTGATGGAAGAGTGGGTGGTGATGGAAGAGTGAGTGGTGATGGAAGAGTGGGTGGTGATAGAAGAGTGGGTGGTGATGGAAGAGTGGGTGGTGATGGAAGAGTGGGTGGTGATGGAAGAGTGGGTGGTGTTGGAAGAGTGGGTGGTGATGGAAGAGTGGTGATGGAAGAGTGGATGGTGATGGAAGAGTGGGTGGTGATGGAAGAGTGGGTGGTGATGGAAGAGTGGGTGGTGATGGAAGAGTGGGTGGTGATGGAAGAGTGGGTGGTGATGGAAGAGTGGGTGGTGATGGAAGAGTGAGTGGTGATGGAAGAGTGGGTGGTGATATTAGAGTGGGTGGTGAGGAAAGAGAGGGTGGCGATATTAGAGTGGGTGGCGATGGAGGAGTCGGTGGTAATAGAAGAGTGGGTGGTGATGGAAAAGTGGGCAGTGATGGAAGAGTGGATGGTGATAGTAGAGCGGGTGGTGATGGAAGAGTGGGTAGTGATGGAAGAGTGGGTGGTGATGGAAGAGTGGGTGGTGATGGAAGAGTGGGTGGTGGTGGAACAGCGGGTGATGATGGGAGAGTGGGTGGTGGTGGAAGAGTGGTTGGTGATGGCAGAGTGGGTGGTGGTGGAAGAGTGGGTGGTGACGGAAGAGTGGGTGGTGATAGTAGGGTGGGTGGTGGTGAAAGAGTGGGTGGTTATGGAAGAGTGGGTGGTGATGGAAGAGTGGGTGGTGGTGGAACAGCGGGTGACGATGGGAGAGTGGGTGGTGGTGGAAGAGTGGGTGGTGATGGCAGAGTGGGTAGTGGTGGAAGAGTGGGTGGTGATGGAAGAGTGGGTGGTGATAGTAGTGTGGGTGGCGATGGAAGAGAGGGTGGTGATGGATGAGTGGGTGGTGATAGTAGAGTGGGTGGTGATGGATGAGTGGGTGGTGATATGAGAGTGGGTGGTGATAGTAGAGTGGGTGGTGATGAAAGAGTGGGTGGTGATGGAAGAGTGAGTGTTGATGGAAGAGTGGGTGGTGATAGTAGAGTGGGTAGTGAGGGAAGAGTGGGTGGTGATATTAGAGTGGGTGGCGATGGAGGAGTCGGTAGTGATGGAAGTGGGTGGTGATGGAAAAGTGGGTGGTGATGGAAGAGTGGATGGTGATAGTAGAGCGGGTGGCGATGGAAGAGTGGGTGGTGATGGAAGAGTGGGTGGTGGTGGAAGAGTGGGTGGTGATGGAACAGTGGGTGGTGGTGGAACAGCGGGTGATGATGGGAGAGTGGGTGGTGGTGGAAGAGTGGGTGGTGATGGCAGAGTGGGTGGTGGTGGAAGAGTGGGTGGTGACGGAAGAGTGGGTGGTGATAGTAGAGTGGGTGGTGGTGAAAGAGTGGGTGGTTATGGAAGAGTGGGTGGTGGTGGAAGAGTGGGTGGTGATGGAAGAGTGGGTGGTGATAGTAGAGTGGGCGGTGATGAAAGAGTGGGTGGTGATGGAAGAGTGGGTGGTGATAGTAGTGTGGGTGGCGATGGAAGAGAGGGTGGTGATGGATGAGTGGGTGGTGATAGTAGAGTGGGTGGTGATGGATGAGTGGGTGGTGATATAAGAGTGGGTGGTGATAGTAGAGTGGGTGGTGATGAAAGAGTGGGTGGTGATGGAAGAGTGGGTGGTGATAGTAGAGTAGGTGGTGATGGATGAGTGGGTGGGGATGGAAGAGTGGGTGATGGTGGAACAGCGGGTGATGATGGGAGAGTGGGTGGTGGTGGAAGAGTGGGTGGTGATAGTAGTGTGGGTGGTGGTGGAAGAGTGGGTGGTGATGGAAGAGTGGATGGGGATAGTAGTGTGGGTGGTGGTGGAAGAGTGGGTGGTGATAGTAGTGTGGGTGGTGGTGGAAGAGTGGGTGGTGATAGTAGTGTGGGTGGTGGTGGAAGAGTGGGTGGTGATGAAAGAGTGGGTGGTGATAGTAGTGTGTGTGGTGATGAAAGAGTGGGTGGTGATGGAAGAGTGGGTGGTGATGGAAGAGTGGGTGGTGGTGGAAGAGTGGGTGGTGATTGAAGAGTGAGTGGTGATAGTAGAGTGGGTGGTGATAGTAGAGTGGGTGGTGATGGAAGAGTGGGTGGTGATGGAAGAGTGGGTGGTGATAGTAGAGTGGGTGGTGATGGAGAGTGGGTGGTGATGGAAGAGTGTGTGCTGATGAAAGAGTGGGTGGGGATGGAAGAGTTGGTGGTGACAGTAGAGTGGGTGGTAATGGATGAGTGGGAGGCGATATAAGAGTGGGTGATGATAGTAGAGTGGGTGGTGATGAAAGAGTGGGTGGTGATGAAAGAGTATGTGGTGGTGTTAGAGTGGGTGATGATGGTAGAGTGGCTGGTGATGGAAGACTGGGTGGTGATAGTAGAGTGGGTGGTGATGGATGAGTGGGTGGTGATATAAGAGTGGGTGGTGATAGTAGAGTGGGTGGTGATGAAAGAGTGGGTGGTGATGAAAGAGAGGGTGGTAATAGTAGAGTAGGTGGTGATGGATGAGTGGGTGGTAATGGAAGAGTGGGTGGTGATAGTAGAGTGGGTGGTGATGGAAGAGTGGGTGGTGATGGAAAAGTGGGTGGTGATAGTAGAGTGGGTGGTGATGGAGAGTGGATGGTGATGGAAGAGTGTGTGCTGATGAAAGAGTGGGTGGGGATGGAAGAGTTGGTGGTGACAGTAGAGTGGGTGGTAATGGATGAGTGGCCGGTGATATAAGAGTGGGTGGTGATAGTAGAGTGGGTGGTGATGAAAGAGTGGGTGGTGATGAAAGAGTGGGTGGTGATGGAAGAGAGGGTGATGATAGTAGAGTAGGTGGTGATGTAAGAGTGGGTGGTGATGGAAGAGTGGATGGTGATAGTAGAGTGGGTGGTGATGGAAGAGTGTGTGTTGATGGAAGAGTGGATGGTGATAGTAGAGTGGATGGTGATAGTAGAGTGGGTGGTGATGGAAGAGTGTGTGTTGATGGAAGAGTGAGTGGGGGTGGAAGAGTGGGTGGTGACAGAAGAGTGGGTGGTTATGGATGAGTGGGTGGTGATAGACTAGGTGGTGGTGTAAGAGTGGGTGGTGATAGTAGAGTGGGTGGTGATGGAAGTGGCTGGTGTTAGTAGAGTGGGTGGTGGTGTAAGAGTGGGTGGTGGTGGAAGAGTGGGTGGTCGGTATGTTGGGGAGGGGAGAAGGAGTTAGAGAGAATGACTAATAAAGAATTTTGGAGTGAGAAATGCAATATGAAGGAGGAAAGAGGGAGCAAGGAGGAAGATCGTGGGACAGGAGGGAAAGAAAGGATGGGGGGAAGATACTGGTAACGAAGATACTCAAACAGGAGGGCGAAAGAAAGACAATGGGACAAGAAGCTATATCCAAAAATGATAAATATTCATTTTTTTTCCTTGCGATATCTGCGACTCCTGTAAAAAATGGTCGATGCTGCCGTGGCACCATTCATGGCACCATTCATGGCACTATTCATGGTACCAGTCTTGGTGCCATGTATCAGAGACCAGTGTTCGGTCAGGACGTGGGTGTTTCCTCTCATCTTTCAATAGGAATCATCTCTTTGAGACGAATCTCTGTCGGCTGGGGATCACACACACACACACACATCTCACCCTTGACCACCTGTTCGCAGGTGCTACTGCCCCCCCCCACTCTGTGTAGCCTGTGACGTGCCACTTACTGTGGATCACGTTTTAACAATTTGCTCTCGGATTAGGCCTTTCCACTTTCGTCGCGCTTTTTAGAATTACCGAGGTGCCTGTAGGGACCTCGGAGAAACTTTTAGGGGGAATCTTTTGATATTAATAGTTAAACTGGTGCTGGGTATATTAAATTAGTATAATAATAATAATAATACCTTACGAGTTTTACTTATGCCAGTAAGTTTTATTGCTTTAAGATATATATTTGTTTTATTAACCACAGGAGTGCAGGAGACTGAATGATCACGGAAATGAGGGAAGGCTTAAGAGATATTATTATTATTATTATTATTATTATTATTATTATTATTATTATTATTATTATTATTATTATTATTATTATTACTATTATTATTATTATTATTATTATTATTATTATTATTATTATTATTATTATTATCAAAAGAAGGTGTTAAATCCGTGCTGCCTAGGGGTCACACAACACCTGGGGAATGGGAGAAAATCAGGTTTAATCCGAGGAAAGGGAAGACAGCTTAAGTTCCTTTGATCAAGAGCCCCTCACCAGCATCAAGGAAACTACCTCACATAAATAAAAAAAAAATGCTCGGAAAAGAATGATAAACCAAAATACAAAAAAGAATGATAAAGCGAAGTATGATATGTAAGGAAAATCATGACGAAGACATTAATAAAGAAAAGAATGATAAATGAGGAGATATATTATGTAGAGAATAATAAAGAGAAGAATGATAAATAAGGAGAAATAACACGAAGAGAATAATAAAGAAAATCATTAAACACGAATTAAAGCATAAAGAGAATAATAATAAGAAACGATAAATGAGGAGCATTAAGCGAAGGCAATAATAAAGTAAAGAATGAAGTGAAGGCGAAGAATAAATGAAAATAATGTGCAGGAAGAGAAGCAAACTTGAATGATTAACACAGAACACAGTGATTAACACAGTACACAGTGATTAACACAGTACACAGTGATTAACACAGTACACAGTGATTAACACAGTACACAGTGATTAACACAGTACACAGTGATTAACACAGTACACAGTGATTAACACAGTACACAGTGATTAACACAGTACACAGTGATTAACACAGTACACAGTGATTAACACAGTACAGAGTGATTAACACAGAACACAGTGATTAACACAGTACACAGTGATTAACACAGTACACAGTGATTAACACAGTACACAGTGATTAACACAGTACACAGTGATTAACACAGTACACATTGATTAAAACAGTACACAGTGATTAACACAGTACACAGTGATTAACACAGAACACAGTGATTAACACAGTACACAGTGATTAACACAGTACACAGTGATTAACACAGTACACAGTGATTAACACAGTACACAGTGATTAACACAGAACACAGTGATTAACACAGTACACAGTGATTAACACAGTACAGAGTGATTAACACAGAACACAGTGATTAACACAGTACACAGTGATTAACACAGTACAGAGTGATTAACACAGTACACAGTGATTAACACAGAACACAGTGATTAACACAGTACACAGTGATTAACACAGTACACAGTGATTAACACAGTACACAGTGATTAACACAGTACACAGTGATTAACACAGTACACAGTGATTAACACAGTACACAGTGATTAACACAGTACAGAGTGATTAACACAGTACACAGTGATTAACACAGAACACAGTGATTAACACAGTACACAGTGATTAACACAGTACAGAGTGATTAACACAGTACACAGTGATTAACACAGTACAGAGTGATTAACACAGTACACAGTGATTAACACAGTACACAGTGATTAACACAGTACACAGTGATTAACACAGTACACAGTGATTAACACAGTACACAGTGATTAACACAGAACACAGTGATTAACACAGTACACAGTGATTAACACAGTACAGAGTGATTAACACAGTACACAGTGATTAACACAGTACACAGTGATTAACACAGAACACAATGATTAACACAGTACACAGTGATTAACACAGTACACAGTGATTAACACAGTACACAGTGATTAACACAGTACACAGTACACAGTGATTAACACAGTACACAGTGATTAACACAGTACACAGTGATTAACACAGTACACATTGATTAACACAGAACACAGTGATTAACACAGAACACAGTGATTAACACAGTACACAGTGATTAACACAGTACACATTAACACAGAACACAGTGATTAACACAGTACACAGTGATTAACACAGTACACAGTGATTAACACAGTACACAGTTATTAACACAGTACACATTGATTAACACAGAACACAGTGATTAACACAGTACACAGTGATTAACACAGTGCACAGTGATTAACACAGTACAACACCTTGCTGTCTTTACTGAGGCAGTGACTCGTTAATGAAGAGAGCCGAGTGTTGCACATCAGAGAAAAGGCAGATAACTCGAAGAATAAGACATGTGTGTAACATCTGGGAATCTTTATTGAGGAACTGTATCGCCAGTCAGTGGCTTCACCAGTCCACTACAAAGAAGAACTGTAGAAAGAGAGCAGGTGTTTGGGGTGATCAGTCCCTCAGTCCATCAGTCTTGAAAAATGTACAGGAAGACAAAGTGAAGTGTCTTGGTGCTGAGGAAGACAAGAGTGAAGTGTCTTGGTGGTGAGGAAGACAAGAGTGAAGTGTCTTGGTGGTGAGGAAGACAAGAGTGAAGTGTCTTGGCGGTGAAGAAGACAAGAGTGAAGTGTCCTGGTGGTGAGGAAGACAAGAGTGAAGTGTTTTGATGGTGAGGAAGACAAGAGTGAAGTGTCTTGGTGGTGAGGAAGACAAGAGTGAAGTGTCCTGGTGGTGAGGAAGACAAGTGTGAAGTGTTTTGGTGGTGAGGAAGACAAGAGTGAAGTGTCTTGGTGGTGAGGAAGACAAGTGTGAAGTGTCTTGGTTGTGAGGAAGACAAGAGTGAAGTATCTTGGTGGTGAGGAAGACAAGAGTGAAGTGTCCTGGTGGTGAGGAAGACAAGAGTGAAGTGTCTTGGTGGTGAGGAAGACAAGAGTGAAGTGTCTTGGTGGTGAGGAAGACAAGAGTGAAGTGTCCTGGTGGTGAGGAAGACAAGGGTGAAGTGTTTTGGTGGTGAGGAAGACAAGAGTGAAGTGTCTTGGTGGTGAGGAAGACAAGTGTGAAGTGTCTTGGTTGTGAGGAAGACAAGAGTGAAGTATTTTGGTGGTGAGGAAGACAAGTGTGAAGTGTCTTGGTAGTGAGGAAGACAAGAGTGAAGTGTCTTGGTATTGAGGAAGACAAGAGTGAAGTGTCTTGGTGGTGAGGAAGACAAGTGTGAAGTGTCTTGGTTGTGAGGAAGACAAGAGTGAAGTATCTTGGTGGTGAGGAAGACAAGAGTGAAGTGTCCTGGTGGTGAGGAAGACAAGAGTGAAGTGTCTTGGCGGTGAAGAAGACAAGAGTGAAGTGTCCTGGTGGTGAGGAAGACAAGAGTGAAGTGTTTTGGTGGTGAGGAAGACAAGAGTGAAGTGTCTTGGTGGTGAGGAAGACAAGAGTGAAGTGTCCTGGTGGTGAGGAAGACAAGTGTGAAGTGTTTTGGTGGTGAGGAAGACAAGAGTGAAGTGTCTTGGTGGTGAGG
>NC_091303.1:20050875-20053375 GCF_038502225.1 Cherax quadricarinatus | reverse complement strand
CCAGGGTTACCAGCCTTCCGGCTTATCCTGGGTTACCAGCCCTCCGGCTTATCCTGGGTTACCAGCCCTCCGGCTTATCCAGGGTTACCAGCCTTCCGGCTTATCCTGGGTTACCAGTCCTCCGGCTTATCCAGGGTTAACAGCCCTCCGGCTTATCCTGGGTTACCAGTCCTCCGGCTTATCCTGGGTTACCAGCCCTCCGGCTTATCCTGGGTTACTAGCCCTCCGGCTTATCCTGGGTTACCAGCCCTCCGGCTTATCCTGGGTTACCAGTCCTCCGGCTTATCCTGGGTTACAAGCCCTCCGGCTTATCCTGGGTTACCAGCCTTCCGGTTTATCCTGGGTTACCAGCCCTCCGGCTTATCCTGGGTTACCAGCCCTCAGGCTTATCCTGGGTTACCAGCCCTCCGGCTTATCCTGGATTACCAGCCCTCCGGCTTATCCAGGGTTACCAGCCCTCCGGCTTATCCTGGGTTACCAGTCCTTCGGCTTATCCTGGGTTACCAGCCCTCCGGCTTATCCAGGGTTACCAGCCCTTCGGCTTATCCTGGGTTACCAGCCCTCCGGCTTATCCAGGGTTACCAGCCCTCCGGCTCATCCTGGGTTACCAGCCCTCCGGCTTATCCTGGGTTACCAGCCCTCCGGCTTATCCTGGGTTACCAGTCCTCCGGCTTATCTTGGGTTACCAGCCCTCCGGCTTATCCTGGGTTACCAGTCCTCCGGCTTATCCTGGGTTACCAGTCCTCCAGATTATCCTGGGCTAAGTCTGCTGGTTATCCTGGATTTCTAACTCTCTTCTTTAATCTGAATAAAATCCTCAAAAATTGGCAAGTAATATTCTTCTTCTTCTTCTTCTTCTTCTTCTTCTTCTTCTTCTTCTTCTTCTTCTTCTTCTTCTTCTTCTTCTTCTTCTTCTTCTTCTTCTTCTTCTTCTTCTTCTTCTTCTTCTTCTTATTATTATTATTATTATTATTATTATTATTATTATTATTATTATTATTATTATTATTATTATTATTATTATTTTTTATTATTATCACACTGGCCGATTCCCACCAAGGCAGGGTGGCCCGAAAAAGAAAAACTTTCACCATCATTCACTCCATCACTGTCTTGCCAGAAGGGTGCTTCACACTACAGTTTTTAAACTGCAACATTAACACCCCTCCTTCAGAGCGCAGGCACTGTACTTCTCATCTCCAGGACTCAAGTCCGGCCTGCCGGTTTCCCTGAACCCCTTCATAAATGTTACTTTGCTCACACTCCAACAGCACGTCAAGTATTAAAAACCATTTGTCTCCATTCACTCCTATCAAACACGCTCACGCATACCTGCTGGAAGTCCAAGCCCCTCGCACACAAAACCTCATTTACCCCCTCTCTCCAACCTTTCCTAGGCCGACCACTACCCCGCCTTCCTTCCACTACAGACTGATACACTCTTGAAGTCATTCTGTTTCGCTCCATTCTCTCTACATGTCCGAACCACCTCAACAACCCTTCCTCAGCCCTCTGGACAACAGTTTTGGTAATCCCGCACCTCCTCCTAACTTCCAAACTACGAATTCTCTGCGTTATATTCACACCACACATTGCCCTCAGACATGACATCTCCACTGCCTCCAGCCTTCTCCTCGCTGCAACATTCATCACCCATGCTTCACACCCATATAAGAGCGTTGGTAAAACTATACTCTCATACATTCCCCTCTTTGCCTCCAAGGACAAAGTTCTTTGTCTCCACAGACTCCTAAGTGCACCACTCACTCTTTTTCCCTCATCAATTCTATGATTCACCTCATCTTTCATAGACCCATCCGCTGACACGTCCACTCCCAAATATCTGAATACATTCACCTCCTCCATACACTCTCCCTCCAATCTGATATTCAATCTTTCATCACCTAATCTTTTTGTTATCCTCATAACCTTACTCTTTCCTGTATTCACCTTTAATTTTCTTCTTTTGCACACCCTACCAAATTCATCCACCAATCTCTGCAGCTTCTCTTCAGAATCTCCCAAGAGCACAGTGTCATCAGCAAAGAGCAGCTGTGACAACTCCCACTTTGTGTGTGATTCTTTATCTTTTAACTCCACGCCTCTTGCCAAGACCCTCGCATTTACTTCTCTTACAACCCCACCTATAAATATATTAAACAACCACGGTGACATCACACATCCTTGTCTAAGGCCTACTTTTACTGGGAAATAATTTCCCTCTTTCCTACATACTCTAACTTGAGCCTCACTATCCTCGTAAAAACTCTTCACTGCTTTCAGTAACCTACCTCCTACACCATACACTTGCAACATCTGCCACATTGCCCCCCTATCCACCCTGTCATACGCCTTTTCCAAATCCATAAATGCCACAAAGACCTCTTTAGCCTTATCTAAATACTGTTCACTTATATGTTTCACTGTAAACACCTGGTCCACACACCCCCTACCTTTCCTAAAGCCTCCTTGTTCATCTGCTATCCTATTCTCCGTCTTA
>NC_091303.1:20028375-20045875 GCF_038502225.1 Cherax quadricarinatus | reverse complement strand
AGCAGAGGTCAGTCAGAGCAGGACAGAACAGCAAGGGCAAGCACACACACAACTACTCTCAGAACCACACAACCTATCACACCATCCCAACACACCCTACAATCCATACCCACAGCCTCCACCCAACACCAAGCTATAGAACCCCACAGTATGCCACCAGGTCTCCCACCCTCACAGGCCCCCCAACCCACAGTGTTGGAAAGGAAACTGAAGGTATGGTACACAAACGCTGATGGAATAACAAATAAGTGGGAGGAGTGGCAAGAAAGAGTCAAAGAAGCATCACCGGACATCATAGCTCTCACAGAAACCAAGCTTTCAGGTATGATAACAGATGCCATCTTTCCAACGGGATACCAAATCCTGAGGAAAGACAGAGGGAACAGGGGGGGTGGAGGAGTGGCGTTGCTGATCAAAAATCGCTGGAATTTTGATGAGCTGGAGAGAGAAGATAGCGGAGAAGAAAGTGATTACATAGTGGGAACACTTCACTCTGGAGGTCCCAAGGTGGTAATAGCAGTGATGTATAACCCACCACAGAACAGCAGGAGGCCAAGGCAAGAGTACGACGAGAGCAATAGAGCGATGGTTGACACACTGGCTAGAGTGGCCAGAAGAGCTCATGCATGCAGGGCAAAGCTCCTGATCATGGGTGACTTTAACCACAAGGAGATAGATTGGGAGAACTTGGACCCACATGGGGGCCAAGATACTTGGAGGGCTAAGATGATGGAGGTGGTACTGGAGAACTTCATGTACCAACACGTAAGGGACACTACAAGAGAGAGAGGAGAGGATGAACCAGCAAGGCTGGACTTAGTATTCACCTTCAGTAGTGCAGATATCGAGGACATCACATATGAAAGACCCCTTGGGGCCAGTGACCATGTGGTTGTAAGCTTCGAATACACAGTAGAGCTACAAGTGGAGGGAGAAGCAGGAAGGCCAGGACGAATGAAGCCAAACTACAAGAAAGGGGACTACACAGGAATGAGGAACTACCTGAACGGGGTTCAGTGGGACAGAGAACTGGCAGGGAAACCAGTTAATGAGATGATGGAATATGTAGCAATAAAATGCAAGGAGGCTGAGGAGAGGTTTGTACCCAAGGGTAACAGGAGTAATGAAAAAGCCAGGATGAGCCCATGGTTTACCCAAAGGTGCAGGGAGGCAAAAACCAAGTGTGCTAGGGAATGGAAGAAATATAGAAGGCAAAGGACCCAGGAGAATAAGGAGAACAGTCGTAGAGCCAGAAATGAATATGCACAGATAAGAAGGGAGGCCCAAAGACAATATGAAAATGACATAGCAGCGAAAGCCAAATCTGACCCGAAACTGTTGTACAGCCACATCAGGAGGAAAACAACAGTCAAGGACCAGGTAATCAGGCTAAGGAAGGAAGGAGGAGAGACAACAGGAAATGACCGGGAAGTATGTGAAGAACTCAACAAGAGATTCAAAGAAGTGTTCACAGAGGAGACAGAAGGGACTCCAGAAAGACGGAGAGGTGGGGCACACCACCAAGTGCTGGACACAGTGCACACAACCGAGGAAGAAGTGAAGAGGCTTCTGAGTGAGCTAGATACCTCAAAGGCAATGGGGCCAGATAACATCTCCCCATGGGTATTGAGAGAGGGAGCAGAGGCGCTATGTGTACCCCTAACAACAATATTCAATACATCTATCGAAACAGGGAGATTGCCTGAGGCATGGAAGACAGCAAATGTAGTCCCAATCTTTAAAAAAGGAGACAGACATGAAGCATTAAACTACAGACCAGTGTCACTGACATGTATAGTATGCAAAATCATGGAGAAGATTATCAGGAGAAGAGTGGTGGAACACCTAGAAAGGAATGATCTCATCAACAGCAGCCAGCATGGTTTCAGGGACGGGAAATCCTGTGTCACAAACCTACTGGAGTTCTATGACATGGTGACAGCAGTAAGACAAGAGAGAGAGGGGTGGGTGGATTGCATTTTCTTGGACTGCAAGAAGGCGTTTGACACAGTTCCACACAAGAGATTGGTGCAAAAACTGGAGGACCAAGCAGGGATAACAGGGAAGGCACTACAATGGATCAGGGAATACTTGTCAGGAAGACAGCAGCGAGTCATGGTACGTGGCGAGGTGTCAGAGTGGGCACCTGTGACCAGCGGGGTCCCGCAGGGGTCAGTCCTAGGACCAGTGCTGTTTCTGGTATTTGTGAACGACATGACGGAAGGAATAGACTCTGAGGTGTCCCTGTTTGCAGATGACGTGAAGTTGATGAGAAGAATACACTCGATCGAAGACCAGGCAGAACTACAAAGGGATCTGGACAGGCTGCAGAACTGGTCCAGCAATTGGCTCCTGGAGTTCAATCCCACCAAGTGCAAAGTCATGAAGATTGGGGAAGGGCAAAGAAGGCCGCAGACGGAGTACAGTCTAGGGGGTCAGAGACTACAAACCTCACTCAAGGAAAAAGATCTTGGGGTGAGTATAACACCAGGCACATCTCCTGAAGCGCACATCAACCAAATAACTGCTGCAGCATATGGGCGCCTAGCAAACCTCAGAACAGCATTCCGACATCTTAATAAGGAATCGTTCAGGACCCTGTACACCGTATACGTTAGGCCCATATTGGAGTATGCGGCACCAGTTTGGAACCCACACCTAGCCAAGCACGTAAAGAAACTAGAGAAAGTGCAAAGGTTTGCAACAAGACTAGTCCCAGAGCTAAGAGGTATGTCCTACGAGGAGAGGTTAAGGGAAATCAACCTGACGACACTGGAGGACAGGAGAGATAGGGGGGACATGATAACGACATACAAAATACTGAGAGGAATTGACAAGGTGGACAAAAACAGGATGTTCCAGAGATTGGACACAGTAACAAGGGGACACAGTTGGAAGCTAAAGACACAGATGAATCACAGGGATGTTAGGAAGTATTTCTTCAGCCACAGAGTAGTCAGTAAGTGGAATAGTTTGGGAAGCGATGTAGTGGAGGCAGGATCCATACATAGCTTTAAGCAGAGGTACGATAAAGCTCACGGCTCAGGGAGAGTGACCTAGTAGCGATCAGTGAAGAGGCGGGGCCAGGAGCTCGGACTCGACCCCCGCAACCTCAACTAGGTGAGTACAACTAGGTGAGTACACACATACACACACACACAGGGATATGCAGTGGGAGAATGAAAGGGTGAGGTCAGTCTTTGTGTATGGGCTCCAGGAAGTTGAAGGGGAAACATATGAAGCAAGAAAACAAGGGAAAAAAAAGCAATTGAAAACATCATGAAAGCAATAGGAGAAGACGACATGACCCGGCTGGAAAATTTTCGGAGAATAGGGGGGTTTGTAAAAAAAAGAACCCGGCCAGTGAAAGTGACCTTCAAGGCAGAATTGACTCGGAACAGGATCCTGCAGGAGAAAGCACAATTAAGGGACATGCCGGCATACAGGAAGGTGTATCTCGACCGCGACAGAAGACAAACAGAAAGGCAGAAACAGAGAGAGATGGTACAAAGGCGAAAGGAGGAAAGAGAGGGGATGGAGAAGACAGACAGGAGATCCCAGACACAGGAAGATCAAATACAGCCTCCCTCACAACTTCCTATAGAAGCCTCCCAACCAGGTCAACCCCAGTGCAACCAAACACTCTAAACCAAAACACCCATGCCACATCCAATGCCCCCACCCACTGCATTACAAACTCCACCCCCACAGCAACCACCCATAGTTCCTTATCAGGTCTCCCACTTCCCCAACCCCAATACACCTCCCAGACCACAATCTTAGAAAAGAAGTTGAAGGTGTGGTATACAAATGCAGATGGAATAACAAATAAGTATGAGGAGTGGCACGAAAGAATCAAGGAGACATCCCCAGACATAATAGCACTCACAGAAACAAAACTCACCAGAATAATAACAGATTCAATCTTTCCACCCGGATATCAAATCCTCAGGAAAGACAGAGGGAGGAGAGGGGGAGGAGGAGTTGCACTGCTCATTAAAAACCAGTGGGGGTTTGAGAAAATGGAAGGAATGGATGGCACGGGCGAAAAGGACTACTTAGTAGGAACAATCCAGTCTGAGGGACATAAGGTGATAATTGCAGTAATTTACAACCCACCACAGAACTGCAGGAGGCCAAGAGAAGAATACGATGAGAGCAACAGAGCAATGGTCGACACACTAGCCGAGGTGGCCAGGAGAGCACACATGGGGGGAGCAAAGTTACTAGTTATGGGTGATTTCAATTACAAGGAGATTGACTTGGAAAACCTGGAGCCGCATGGGGGTCCCGAAACATGGAGAGCCAAGATGATGGATGTGGTACTGGAAAACCTCATGCATCAACATGTTAGAGACACTACCAGAGAGAGAGGAGAGGATGAACCAGCAAGACTGGACCTTGTATTCACCTTGAGTAGTTCTGACATCGAGGATATCATGTATGAAAGGCCCCTGGGAGCTAGTGATCATGTGGTTCTGTGCTTCGACTACATAGTTGAGCTCTAAGCGGAGAGAGCAGCAGGAATAGGGTGGGAAAAAACCAAACTACAAAAGGGGGAACTACTCAGGCTTGAGGAACTTCTTTCAAGACATTCAGTGGGAGAGGGAACTGACAGGAAAACCAGTACAAGAAATGATGGAATATGTGGCAACAAAATGCAAGGAGGCAGAGGAGAGGTTTGTTCCCAAGGGAAACAGAAATAATGGGAAGAACAGAACGAGTCCTTGGTTCACCCAAAGGTGTAGGGAGGCAAAAACTAGGTATACTAGAGAATGGAAAAGGTACAGAAGACAGAGAACTCAGGAAAATAAAGAGATTAGCCGAAGAGTCAGAAACGAATATGCACAGATAAGAAGGGAGGCTCAGTGGCAATACGAAAATGACATAGCATCAAAAGTCAAGACTGACCCGAAGCTGTTGTACAGCCACATCAGGAGAAAAACAACAGTCAAGGACCAGGTAATCAGACTGAGGAAGGGTGATGGGGAATTCACAAGAAACGACCGGGAAGTATGTCAGGAGCTCAACACAAGATTTAAAGAGGTATTTACAGTGGAAACCAGTAGGACTCCAGGAAATCAGAGCAGGGGGGTGCACCAGCAAGTGCTGGATGAGGTACATATAACCAAGGAGGAGGTGAAGAAGCTGCTATGCGAACTTGACACCTCAAAGGCGGTGGGACCAGAGAACATCTCTCCGTGGGTCCTTAAAGAGGGAGCAGAGATATTGTGTGTACCGTTAACAAAGATCTTCAACACATCATTTGAAACAGGCCAACTCCCTGAGGTATGGAAGATGGCAAATGTAGTCCCAATTTTTAAAAAGGGAGACAGACATGAGGCACTAAACTACAGACCTGTATCACTAACATGTATAGTATGCAAGGTCATGGAGAAGATCATCAGGAGGAGAGTGGTGGAGCACCTGGAAAGAAACAAGTGTATAATTGACAACCAGCATGGTTTCAGGGAGGGAAAATCCTGTGTCACAAACCTACTAGAGTTTTATGACAAGGTGACAAAAGTAAGACAAGAGAGAGAGGGGTGGATCGACTGCATTTTTTTGGACTGCAAGAAGGCCTTCGACACAGTTCCTCACAAGAGGTTACTGCAAAAGCTAGAGGATCAGGCACACGTAACAGGAAAGGCACTGCAATGGATCAGAGAATACCTGACAGGGAGGCAACAACGAGTCATGGTGCGTGACGAGGTGTCAGAGTGGGCGCCTGTGACAAGCGGGGTTCCACAGGGGTCAGTCCTAGGACCTGTGCTGTTCTTGGTATATGTGAATGACATAACGGAAGGGATAGACTCAGAAGTGTCCTTGTTTGCGGACGATGTGAAGTTAATGAGAAGAATCAAATCGGATGAGGATCAGGCAGGACTACAAAGAGACCTGGACAGGCTACAAGCCTGGTCCAGCAACTGGCTCCTTGAGTTTAACCCTGCCAAATGCAAAGTCATGAAGATTGGGGAAGGGCAAAGAAAACCGCAGACACAATATAGTTTAGATGGCCAAAGTCTGCAAACCTTACTCAAGGAAAAAGATCTGGGGGGTGAGTATAACACTGAGCATATTTCCCGAGGCGCACATCAATCAGATAACTGCTGCAGCATACAGGCGCCTGGCAAACCTACGGATAGCGTTCCGATACCTCAGTAAGGATTTGTTCAAGACTCTGTATACCATTTACGTCAGGCCCATACTGGAGTATGCAGCACCAGTTTGGAAGCCACACCTAGTCAAGCACGTCAAGAAATTAGAGAAAGTGCAAAGGTTTGCAACAAGACTAGTCCCAGAGCTACGGAGATTGTCCTACGAAGAAAGGTTGAGGGAAATCGGCCTGACGACACTGGAGGCAAGGAGGGTCAGGGGAGACATGATAACGACATATAAAATACTGCGCGGAATAGACGAGGTGGACAAAGACGGGATGTTCCAGAGATGGGACACAGACACAAGAGGTCACAATTAGAAGTTGAAGACTCAGATGAATCAAAGGGATGTTAAGAAGTATTTCTTCAGTCATAGAGTAGTCAAGCCGTGGAATAGCCTAGAAAGTGAAGTAGTGGAGGCGGGAACCATACATAGTTTTAAGGCGAGGTATGATAAAGCTCATGGAGCAGGGAGAGAGAGGACCTAGTAACAATCATTGAAGAGGCGGGGCCAGGAGCTATGACTCGACCCCTGCAACCACAAATAGGTGAGTGCAAATAGGTGAGTACACACACACACACACACACACACACACACACACACACACACACACACACACACACACACACACACACACACACACACACACACACACACACACACACACACACACACACACACACACACACACACACACACACACTAACTAACTAACACACAGCGAGTTACAGGGGCAGTGACCAGAGAAGACACAGCATATGAAGCTGAGAGGCCGAACAGGAAGGAAGGAGATATGAATTATGCTAAGGTCATATCAGCCTGCCAAGAAGGGCCAAGGAGTGAAAGGGAAGAACAGCTGGGTGCAGATGGAGAGGGTGATAGGTCAAATGCTGAGGCACAACCATGCTACCAAGAGCCACTGGAAAAAATCAAGGAAGAAAATGACCACATACAGACATGATCCAGAGTCACAGAGGGTGAGGCAATGGGAGGAGGAAAGGGCAAAATCAGTGTCTATCCATGGGTTTCAGGAGAGAGAGGAAAGGACACACACTGAAAGGCGGCAGGAAGAAAGAAAGGAGATTGAGAAAATCATCACAGAAATAGGTGAAGAAGAGATGGACAAGATTGTAAATTTTCAGAGAATAGGGGGGTACTCGAAGGGGAGAAACCAACCGATCAAGCTGATCCTCAGGACGGAAACAGTGCGGAACAGGATCCTCCAAGAGAAACCACGGTAGAATTACTCGGAAGAGTACAAGATGGTGTTCCTAAACACAGACAGAACACAAACAGAACGACAGCAGCTGAGGGAGAGGACAAAAAAGCGAAAGGAGCTAGGAAAGGAGACAAGGATGGAACCACCAGAGGTCAGTCAGAGCAGAACAGAGCAGCAAGGGCAAGCACACACACAACTATCCTCAGAGCCCCACAACCTATCACACCACCCCAACACACTACAATCCATACCCACAGCTTCCACCCAACACCGAGCAATAGAATCCCACAGTATGCTACCAGGTCTCCCACCCTCACAGGCCCCCCAAACCACAGTGTTGGAAAGGAAACTGAAGGTATGGTACACAAACGCTGATGGAATAACAAATAAGTGGAAGGAATGGCACGAAAGAGTCAAAGAGGCATCACCGGACATCATAGCTCTCACAGAAACCAAGCTTACAGGCATGATAACAGATGCCATCTTTCCAATGGGATACCAGATCCTGAGGAAAGACAGAAGGAACAGAGGAGTGGAGGAGTGGCATTGCTGATCAAAAACCGATGGAATTTTGATGAGCTGGAGAGAGGAGACAGCGGAGAAGAAAGTGATTACATAGCGGGAACGCTTCACTCTGGAGGTCCCAAGGTGGTAATAGCAGTGATGTATAACCCACCACAGAACAGCAGGAGGCCAAGGCAAGAGTACGACGAGAGCAATAGAGCGATGGTTGACACACTGGCTGCAGTGACCAGAAGAGCTCATGCATGCAGGGCAAAGCTCCTGATCATGGGTGACCTTAACCACAAAGAGATCGATTGGGAGAACTTGGAGCCACATGGGGGCTAAGATACATGGAGGGCTAAGATGATGGAGGTGGTACTGGAAAACTTCATGTACCAACACGTAAAGGACACTACAAAAGAGAGAGGAGAGGATGAACCAGCAAGACTGGACTTAGTATTCACCTTGAGTGGTGCAGATAACGAGGACATCACATATGAAAGACCCCTTGGGGCCAGCGATCATGTGGTTTTAAGCTTCGAATACACAGTAGAGCTACAAGTGGAGGGGTAAGCAGGAAGGCCAGGACAAATGAAGCCAAACTACAAGAAAGGGGACTACACGGGAATGAGGAACTTCCTGAACGGGGTTCTTTGGGACAGAGAACTGGCAGGGAAGCCAGTTAATGAGATGATGGAATATGTAGCAACAGTATGCAAGGAGGCTGAGGAGAGGTTTGTACCCAAGGGTAACAGGACTAATGAAAAAGCCAGGATGAGCCCATGGTTCACCCAAAGGTGCAGGGAGGCAAAAACCAAGTGTGCTAGGGAATGGAAGAAATATAGAAGGCAAAGGACCCAGGAGAATAAGGAGAGCAGTCGTAGAGCCAGAAACGAATATGCACAGATAAGAAGGGAGGCCCAACGACAATATGAAAACGACATAGCAGCGAAAGCCAAATCTGACCCGAAACTGTTATACAGCCACATCAGGAGGAAAACAACAGTCAAGGACCAGGTCATCAGGCTAAGGAAGGAAGGAGGAGAGACAACAAGAAATGGCCGTGAAGTATGTGAGGAACTCAACAAGAGATTCAAAGAAGTGTTCAGAGAGGAGACAGAAGGGGCTCCAGAAAGACGGAGAGGTGGGGCACACCACCAAGTGCTGGACACAGTGAACGCAACGGAGGAAAAGGTGAAAAGGCTTCTGAGTGAGCTAGATACCTCAAAGGCAATGAGGCCAGATAACATCTCTCCATGGGTCCTAAGAGAGGGAGCAGAGGCGCTATGTGTACCCCTAACAACAATATTCAATACATCTATCGAAACAGGGAGATTGCCTGAGGCATGGAAGACAGCAAATGTAGTCCCAATCTTTAAAAAAGGAGACAGACATGAAGCACTAAACTACAGACCAGTGTCACTGATATGTATATAGTATGCAAAATCATGGAGAAGATTATCAGGAGAAGAGTGGTGGAACACCTAGAAAGGAATGATCTCATCAACAGCAGCCAACATGGTTTCAGGGACGGGAAGTCTTGTGTCGCAAACCTACTGGAGTTCTATGACATGGTGACAGCAGTAAGACAAGAGAGAGAGGGGAGGGTGGATTGCATATTCTTGGACAGCAAGAAGGCGTTTGACACAGTTCCACACAAGAGATTAGTGCAAAAACTGGAGGACCAAGCAGGGATAACAGGAAAGGCACTACAATGGATCAGGGAATACTTGTCAGGAAGACAGCAGCGAGTCATGGTACGTGGCGAGGTGTCAGAGTGGGCACCTGTGACCAGCGGGGTCCCACAGGGGTCAGTATTAGGACCAGTGCTGTTTCTGGTATTTGTGAGCGACATGACGGAAGGAATAGACTCTGAGGTGTCCCTGTTGGCAGATGACGTGAAGTTGATGAGAAGAATTCACTCGATCGAAGACCAGGGAGAACTACAAAGTGATCTGGACAGGCTGCAGACCTGGTCCAGCAATTGGCTCCTGGAGTTCAATCCCAGCAAGTGCAAAGTCATGAAGATTGGGGAAGGGCAAAGAAGACCGCAGACGGAGTACAGTCTAGAGGGGCCAGAAACTACAAACCTCACTCAAGGAAAAAGATCTTGGGGTGAGTATAACACCAGGCACATCTCCTGAAGCGCACATCGATCAAATAACTGCTACAGCATATGGGCGCCTAGCAAACCTCAGAACAGCATTCCGACACCTTAATAAGGAATCGTTCAGGACCCTGTACACCGTGTACGTTAGGCCCATATTTGAGTATGCGGCACCAGTTTGGAACCCACACCTAGCCAAGCACGTAAAGAAACTAGAGAAAGTGCAAAGGTTTGCAACAAGACTAGTCCCAGAGCTAAAAGGTATGTCCTACGAGGAGAGGTTAAGGGAAATCAAACTGACGACACTGGAGGACAGGAGAGATAGGGGGGATATGATAACGACATACAAAATACTGAGAGGAATTGACAAGGCAGTCAAAGACAGGATGTTCCAGAGATGGGACACAGCAACAAGGGGACACAGTTGAAAGTTGAAGACACAGATGAATCACTGGGATGTTAGGAAGTATTTCTTCAGCCACAGAGTAGTCAGTAAGTGGAATAGTTTGGGAAGCGATGTAGTGGAGGCAGGATCCATACATAGCTTTAAGCAGAGGTATGATAAAGCTCACGGTCCAGGGAGAGTGACCTAGTAGCGATCAGTGAAGAGGCGGGGCCAGGAGCTTGGACTCGACCCCTGCAACCTCAACTAGGTGAGTACAACTAGGTGAGTACATAGTAATTGCTCATCGAGCAGGTAGAGAGTGGACCTAGTAGCGACCAACAAAGAGGCGGCGGCCAGGAGCTGTGGCTCGACTCCTGCAGCCACAAATGGATGAGTGCATATACAAAAAAGACAAGTGCCTATCGAAAAGTGTCTTTGACATTTAAAGGGGATTGCCAATAGACTGTCTTCAAGAAGGCGCTGCGCTAGATCCTAAAGTCAGTACCTGATCAACCAGGCTGTGGTTCGTACGTCGGGTGTACTCCAGGTAATTAACATACCCGCAAGGTGATCAGCAAGATGAATGACCTGAATAGCAAGATGTTAGAGGCAGGTTTTATTCACAGCTTCAAGACAGGGTGTGACACGGTTCTCGAAACCCAGAGTAAATCCAGTTAGCGGCTAGTTTAAGAGTCAGGGCCAGGAGCTGGGTCTCGACTTCAGCATTTATAATACGCTAGTATGCTGTTTCTGGTATATGTGAATGATATACCAGAAGAGATGTTTATATAGTGAAGATAAATACCAAGATGGATAAATTGTAATCACCTTTAGGAACATTTCACCATTACTAATGTTTTAGCGAGGCTGGTGACCTCTCCCCCTTGTTGGTGACCTCACTTCCTGGCTGGTGACCTCCCCCCTGCTGGTGACCTCACCCTATGGCTGGTGACCTCACCCCCTGGCTGGTGACCTCACTCTCTGGCTAGTGACCTCATCCTCTGGTTCGTAACTTCACCCCCTGGCTGGTGACCTCGCCCCCTGGCTGGTGACTTCACCCTCTGGCTAGTGACCTGACCCCCCCCGGCTGGTGACCCCACCCCTTGGCTGGTGACCTCACCCCCTGGTTGGTTCCCTTACCCCCTTGTTGGTGACCTCACCCCGACTGGTGGCCTCATCCCTTGGCCTTTGATCTCACTCTGGCTGGTGACATTACCTCCTGATGTTGACCTCACCCCCTGTCTGGTGACCTCACCTCTAGCTGGTGACCTCACCCACTAACTGGTGCCTTCACTCCCTGGCTGATGACCTCATCCCCTGGCTGGTGACTTCACCCCTGGCTGGTGACCTCACCCCCCTGGTTGGTGACAGCACCCCCTGGCTGGTGACCTCAGCCCCTGGTTGGTGACCTAACCCCCTGGATCTTGACCTCACCCCCTGGTTGGTAATCTCACTCCTTGGCTAGTGACCTCATCTTCTGGTTGGTGATCTCACCCCCTGCTGGTGACCTCACCCCCTGGCTGGTGACCTCATCCTCTGGCTGGCAACCTCATCCCCTGGCTGGTGACCTCATCCCCTGGCTGGTGACCTCACCCCCTGATTGGTGACCTCACTCCCTGGCTAGAGACCTCATCCTCTGGTTGGTGACCTCACCCCCTGGGTGGTGACCTCGCCCCCTGGGTGGTGACTTCACCCCGTGGCTAGTGACCTGACCCCCCTGGCTGGAGACTTCACCCCCTGGTTGGTAACCTCACTCCCTGGTTGGTTACCTTACCCCCTTGTTGGTGACCTCACTCCGGCTGGTGACCTCATCCCTTGGCTTTTGACCTCACCCCGGCTGGTGACTTCACTCCCTGGCTATTGACCTCACGCTCTGTCTGGTGACCTCACCTCTGGCTGGTGACCTCATCCCCTCTCTGGTGAACTCACCCCCACCGTCGCTAGTGACCTCACCCCCAGACGGGTGACCTCTCCCCCACACGGGTGACCTCACCTCCACACGGGTGATCTCAACCTCTAGCGGATAACCTCACCAATTAGCTAGTGACCTCACCCCCTCGCTGGTGAGCTCACCCCTTCACTCGTTTGGATATTTTAAATCATAATCTAAAATACCCAAGAAGTTTGACAAATATATTTTACAGTTCGAATAAGGACAAACAAAAACATTCATCCAAGAATATCTTGGTTCTCCCTTATCAGGAAAAACATTCTTGATATACCTTCTCTCCTTAAGAATTATAAAATCAAAGTTGCATTTAAAAATCTTGATACAGTTAAAATAAGTTTGATTAAGAATTCTCCCCAAAATATTGATGGCCGTGTCTATGAGATTCCATGTAAAAATGAAGTTTATTACGGTCAAGCTGGAAAAAACTTGAAGTAAGGTTACGACAACATAAATATAACAGTTGAACTGAACAAAAGCCTAATGCTCTGTTTATTCATGTGAGAGATTTTAACAACACAATTGATTTTCAAAAGGCCAAGAAAGTTGTATCATGCAGGTCCATGTCTGAGAGAAATAACACTAGTCAACAAAAAAAACATTTCGCTGCCAAAGATATTTGAATGTATTTAGGATATTTTGGGGTTGATGAAATCGAAAATGTCAGTAGTTTTCAAATTGGCTCTAGTTTGTGAGATATTGCACACCTACAGGGCTCTGGTGGCCTGGTGGTTAACGCTCTCGCTTCACACGGTGAGGGTCTGGGTTCGATTCCCAGCCAGAGTAGAAACATTGGACGTGTTTCTTTCCACCTGTTGTCTATGTTCCCCATCAGTAAAATGGGTACCTGGGTGTTAGTCGACTGGTGTGGGTCGCATCCTGGGACACTGACCTAAGGAGGCCTGGTCACAGACCGGGCCGCGGGGGCGTTGACCCCCGGAACTCTCTCCAGGTAAACTCCAGGTACCCTCAATTAACAGGGAACTTGGACATAACACATGTATGTGTAGTGACAATTTGTGTATACAGATAGTTTTAATAAAGATTAGAATTTTATTTTTAAATGATTTAATATTTAACGAAAGAAGTTGTATCAACAACGATCACGTAACAATATTGTAGCCTTTATTTTGTTATTCTTTTCAAGACAAACATGAGCTCTTCGCGAAGAGTCTGCTTAAACAATCCCAATGCTACTGCTACTATTAATAATCATAATAATAATGATAATAATAATGGGCGAGGTACCTGACACCTGCTACCCCTACACACACAGCAGTACTTATGTGAATATCTATCAACTGTGAAGACTGTAAAATGAGCTGAGATAGGATAATAGTTCTTAGCATGTAAATAAAATTGTTATAAACCTATGGCAGAAGCTCCGATGAGGATTCTATCCCTGCAGTCCAGCTTCAGGCCAGACTTCATTCTTGACTGCCCTAGCCGACTAGGCTGGTAGCCGACCGTATATCTACGAAAGAAGAAGCCATCACAATCTGCCTGATCTGTCATTTACTGTACAAATAATCCTTGTATTTATACGACCTTTTAAGTCAGTACAGATCCTAAGCGACAGTGCCAATAATAATAGTAATAATTTCACACGATGTTAGAATTCACCGCATTTCATCATTTACTGTCACATCACCTTGAATTCTGAAGCCTGGGGCGAGGAATCGACCCTTGCAAACACAGCTATGTAAGTACAGAGTAAATAACTCCGACGGGATCACCCTTACTTGTCTCTAGATACGATGGTAAAAAGATACAACTGTGTTGCTATGAAATTATTGACGATGTTCCGCCAAAGTTGGAGCCGAAACGTCAATACTGACTTCCATGTAACTGCGTTTATGTCTCTTTGCACGACGTCTCTATATGAATTCTGTACAGTTTTCTTCAGCCAAGTCGATGATTTCTCAAGATGGTTGTTTAAAACCTGAGATGTATTCTTTAGGATTATGGTAACCTGAACCCAACAAGTGACTGACAGAAGAAAGTATGTAGGGTCCTGAGTGAATGGTTAACTCTGCTACTGAAAGAAAGGAAAATCCTTTCAGCCAGAGTTAGGTATTTATCTCGTTGATATCGGAAGCGTGACTGAGCCTCCGCTAGTTCTTGCACTGGATGGCCAACACGGGTTTACCAATTAATATGAATATACTAACACTAATCATGATAATAATAATGATGATTTAGAAAGACAACATTCTGCTGTGATTTTTTTTATCCATTGACGAAGTAGTCAGCAGACCAGGTATCAAGTCATTATGGTAATGTTCAGAGACACTTCAAGGAAGTCTTGCGCACTTCCTCATTCTCAGAATATTGTCTTTAAGTCCTTGTAGTTTATGCACAATGTCTCGCAACCATGTTAACCAACACATTGACTGTGTGTGTGTGTGTGTTGGGGGGGGAGACACTTACATACAGTTCAGGATATCTATTAAAAGAAACGTTTCGCCACGAATGCTGTCTTCAGCACACAGGTATCTCTTCCTACATCTTGTCAGCACCGCTGTACCATTTACTGGAAGACATTCATTGCCGAGGAAAATCTCCAAAGATATTGAAGCTACTTCCCAGGATCATAATATTCCTACGAAGATAGACTAAGAGAATTTAACTTGTATATTCTTGCAAAGAATTAGAACGAGGAAATTTTTGACTGAAACCAGGTAGAGAAAGCAGGTAATCTGAAGATTAAAATACACAAAAAATAACGAGGAAACTTTCATTAAAAAGAATGTCCTGAATGTTTTGCTTACGTAATGAGACAACTAAATTTACTCCTTCTTAAAAGGAAGAGAAAAGGACAATTGACATTTTTTTTCCAAAGGGGCTGAATGAGAAGAGATATAAGTGAAGTTTACATATGGCGAGAAATAAATCAGGAGAATATAAATAAGATACTGAAAATATCAAATAAGAAAATCTGTAACAAATGCAAAAATCAAATTTAGAAAGGAAGTAGGAATGCATTAGATAACGACAGAGCTGTAGATGAGTGGAGAAAATTAGCAATATAACTGTATTTTAGAGAACTTTAAAATTAGCTAAATAGAATTATATACGATCGTAAATGGTTAGGTGCGAATTGAACTTGCCTCGTATGGGTCAGTAAGCCTGCTGCAGAGCTTCTGAAGTTTTTATGTTCTCTACAAAACATTCTCCGTGTGGCTGAGAGAAGGTTGACGTTGGTGAAACAGCCAGGGACTTGCACCTACATATTAGAGAGCATGACTACGCCAGACTCACTGAAAACGCTTTGAATGCGCGAGCCAATGATCGTCACACACACCTCCGGCTCATGAAATGGGCTGAGGCTAATTTTTTTTTCAGAAGAAAACAGAGACGAGCGGTGGTGTTTACAATCAGACCTAAACATCACTACAAACTCCAGCACACACAAAAATTGTGGAGTCTGGACTCTGAATCTCTCGGCCATCTCCTGCTCTCCTATAACTGCGTGACCTGACGTCATGGGTCACCTCATTTTTCCCATCACCTGCATTGTTGCACTATATATTTCATGACTTTCCAAGTGTCTACAAGGCTTGGTAACACCTGGTGTCCCAGTAACACGTTATTTGCCAATAAAAGTTTCAGTACTGACTGTGTGTCTTCACAGAATTTCGATATAAATCCTGATTTCACAATATACAACAAATCTATTATCTCTGTTAAAATAATTAACAATGATTTTGTTTACCATATGTTAAATCTACATAATATACTTCCAATGAATGTTTTAAACAAATATTTGTTTAATGTGTCTATTGTACTTATATAATATATGTATGAAGATATGTAACGAACCAAAATAAGCTTAATTTAAGTAAAAAAAAAAAAGCTCATGCAGTTGTACCGTAAAAACAAAAATTTGTAATGCTAGATAGAACAAACATATATAATGAATTTAAAAATAATTATATATATATATATATATATATATATATATATATATATATATATATATATATATATATATATATATATATATATATATATATATATATATATATATATATATATATATATATATATATATATATATATATATATATATATATATATATATATATATATATATATATATATATATATATATATATATATATATGTTTTCTTCACCACAGTCAGCCATTTTCTTTTTACAACCCTCTCTCTCATTCCTCCCTTGCAACTTTCCCCTTTCTTCTCCTACCCCGTAACCTCTCTTCCCTCCCTCTTTTCATTTCCCTTCCTTCTTTTTCACCCTCCCATTCTCGTCGTTTTACCTCTTCCTCCGAGTACGTCTGGCGTAAAAACGCGCTTGTGGTTGAGAGGGGTGAGGAGAGGGGTGAGGAGTGGGGTTAGGAGAGGGGTGAGGAGTGGGGTTAGGAGAGGGGTTAGGAGTGGGGTTAGGAGAGGGGTGAGGAGTGGGGTTAGGAGAGGGGTGAGGAGTAGGGTTAGGAGAGGGGTGAGGAGTGGGGTTAGGAGAGGAGTGGAGTGTCTGGGAGGGAAAGCTAGGAACCAGTAAGAAAGAGAAGGGAGGGAAGAGGAGGCAAGAGCGAGGGAGGGAGGGAGGAAGGGAGGGGAAGAAACAGTGAGGGAGGTGTGTGTGTGTGTGTGTGAGGGTCGTGGGGGAAGTGTTTGTGGTCGGCAGTGCACTATGGGTCCGGTGCAATACCGGTCGTGCGTTCGGTCTCGTGAAAAATAGCTTCGTTCCGGCACTTCACCAGACAATTGTTCCGACTCTTGAAAAAAAAAAAACAGCCTCTTTTCAACTACCGCATGCATTATTTTTACAATTGTTTTCAAACGAATTATTAATTATTTTTAATTTACACAGTTGTTTTTCTGCCTCTCACAATTTATAGACCAAGAGCTGTTATCCCACCTCAACTGATTTACGGGGTAGGTGCTGTTCCTCCACCTCGGCTCATTTACAGGCTGAAGACTTTTATCTTATTTAAGCTCACAATTTATAGGTTAAGCGTTGTTATCCAACCTCTGCTCATTTACAGGCTGAAAGCTCATAATTTTCTGTATTAGCTAAGAAGTATTATTCTACCTCAGACCACTTATGGACTAAGTATTATTATATTATCTTATTTACAGGCTAAAAGCTGCTAACTCAAACGAATTCAAAAGTTACAAGCTAAGCTCTGTTATCCTATTTCAGCTCATACA
>NC_091303.1:20023375-20025875 GCF_038502225.1 Cherax quadricarinatus | reverse complement strand
TGGAGGGCGCTGGGTGGAGGGGCGAGCTAGTGGGTCAGTAAGGGTCACCAGCGAACTTGTCTCCTTCCCCTCTTCCCCGTCGACCTTGCAAACCCCGGTCGTAGAGCTCAGGATCGCGCGCGTTCCCGTGGGAAACTCCAACGCATTCGGAGAAGTGATCTTAGGAAGCAGCCGCTGAAGGGGCGAGTTTCCCTCGGCGTCCCATGGTAAAAACTTTGGCCAACAGACGGCCCTGAGACTCCCTCACGGTAGCGTCAAACAATTTCGACATTTAACACAATAACATGAACTTCCGTTTTCACCTACGCCGGATGGCAGAGCTGGAGGTGAATTGTGAGTTTCTACTCGGGAGACGGACGAGAAAACCACGTGAACATGAGAACAGTAGATTCTAAACACCCCTTTTTTAATAAGTGGAGCATTTCAGTGGGCCTTTTGACTCCAAAAACACCCACCCAAACTCACTCATATAAGAACATAAAAATGGAGGAATATTGAAGTAGGCTTATTGGCTCATATTAGACAGGTCATTCTCAAACCCAAACCCAGTAAACAAAAATATTTGCCCAACCCATTTTCAGTGCTGCCGAAGGAATAAGCTTTGATAACTATATTAACTCATATGCAAGTCCCACTCAAATCCAGACACTCACGTGACTGTGTAACCTATTTTTAAAGCTATCCAAAGTTTTCACTTTAATGACGCTACTTAGGAGTTTGCTCCGCTTATCTGATTTATGTTGTGTTTTACAGCAGGTTTATTTTAAGATGTTTCTAGGTGATTGCAGCAAATCTGGATGAATTCGGATGGAAACACAACATTCATTACCGAGTGCATTTTAGTTTGGGACGCCATAAAGAAAAGTGAAGAATCATCGGTGTTATCTTGAAGGGTTGCACTTCTCTTGTGGCCTCGTTGCAGTTTCCTTTTTCTATCCGATTATCGAGTGCAAGAAGACGGAACTGGAGGGCGGAGCCGCAGCCGCAGCCGGCCTGGGCGACCGCTGACAGGAAGCAGCGGTGAGCTTCCTGACGGCCGCAGGCGACTGCGAGTGAAGGGTTACAATCGACTCTGTTTTTTCTAAGGGCTGCTCGGGGTGAAGACAGTCGTTTTTGGTTTTAGTTTTCGTGCGTCGGGGCAAAGGTCAGACAATTTGTGAACTATGGGTTGAGGGACCTTGTAGCCAGTGGGGGAGAGAAGGAGGGAAGCAGGGGAAGAGAGAAGGCGTAAGCAGGGGAAGGGCAGGGGAAGAGCAGGGAGGAAAGCAGGGGGTGAAATGAAGTAGGAGGCTCTCTTTTACGTATTTTCCAGCCAGTTGTCATTATTCAAGCATTTTCAGAGGGAAAAAAAAATTGCAAAACTAACCCGACAAAGTGAGCTGTAGGTGAGCTGCAGGTGAGCTGCAGGTGAGCTGCGGGTGAGCTGTGGGTGAGTTACAGGTGAGCTGAGAATCACACAGTGCTACTGAGTAATGTCCAGATATAATAAGCATTAACTATATTTACCCATGGGAATTCTCATGAGGATACTTTTAGGCGGTTTGAAAATTACTGTGGTAATCGCCCACACTTAAACTCCTTTTTCAGACTTATCAAAGAATTGTCGTTACTTTTACGTTCCTTTAAATTCCTGGTATATATTAGCCACGAGACAATTTCTGTTTTGCAAGATGAACATCACAGGGTGCACGTCCCAGGGTGCACGTCCCAGGGTGCACGTCCCAGGGTGCACGCCCCAGGGTACACGTCCCAGGGTGCACGTCCCAGGGTGCACGTCCCAGGGTACACGTCCCAGGGTACACGTCCCAGGGTACACGTCCCAGGGTACACGTCCCAGGGTGCACGTCCCAGGGTGCACCTCTTGAGATTCAATTCCCTAGATACTCATCAAAAGGTGTGGGACCCAAGATACACGTCCCAAAGTGCACGTCGCAAGGTACACATCTGAAGGGGGCACGTCTCAGCTGTGCAACAGTGGTCACCAGAAAAACGTAATACTGGTGTGTTGGTGGCAGGAGACACCTTGAACCCGGCAAAATGTCAGGAGATTAGTGAACTCTTGGTCAAGATTATTACCATTACATTCATAGGGCGAACACTAAAGCCACAGGTGTCACACAACGTCCGAAGGGTAGTGAGAGGCAGTCAGGTGTGATCCAAGGTAAGATCAGTTCCACTTCCTTGAATTAAAAGCCTCTTACCACTGGAAGAGTGTCGGTTAAAAATCTTTCCCCCAGTCTGATTCCTCCGTTACGTCGCTGCTCAATTACAGCAACAGCCTGATTGGTCAGGCGAACGGAGGATCGAACCTCATCCACTCTTTGCGCTGTGAGCTGATTAACCCAGGCGGATTTAACGCTTCATGAATTGTAATTCTACAAGTATATATAAAAATACGTGATTGTGCAATAAATCAGCGAAAATCAATCTAAACTCAACGAAAAAATATATCTCGTTGATTTCAAGTAATATTAAAAAAATGATCTATGATATATTTAGT
>NC_091303.1:20013375-20018375 GCF_038502225.1 Cherax quadricarinatus | reverse complement strand
CAGCTTGGGGAAATAGATGGCAAGTAACATTTGCACCTGAGAAAATGCAAATGATGATTGTCTCTATGCACCATGATTGTAATGCTGGTGCAGTAGTAAGGATGAAAGGGAGGGTGTTGGCACCTGGAGAAGAAGTTGATATCCTTAGGGTGAAATTTGACTCGAAACTAACCATGAAGAACCATGTTGCAAATCTTGCAAACATGGCAGCCAGGAAGCTTACAGCACTTCGCCTTATCTCGCATCTGCTTGACAGTAGGGGCTGCAAGATTCTGTACGAGGCACAAGTACGCTCACACCTTGAGTATGCTCCACTTTCTTGGTTTGCCTGCCCCCCCCCCCCTCTCATCTGCGACTGCTTGACAGAGTAGAGAACAGAGCAAGACGTCTCATCTCTCGCCTGGACCCATCCTGGATAGATCTGTCATTTCAGCAGAGCCTTCAACATAGGAGGGATGTGGGTGGCCTTACTGTTATGTACAAGGCCAATATTGTCAAAGTACCACACTTGGATCCACTTCGAGGACAGCGTGAAACCAGCTTTTATGCCACAAGACGGGCAGAAAGCAGCAACTTCACTCTGGCTGTACCCTTCTCCAGAACATCACTCCATCTGAGATCATATATACCCAGGATGACTCGAGTATGGAACACATTCGTACAGCATAAGGTTGTCAACGAGATAAAGTCAGTTGATCAAATGAAAATGCTGGCCCACAGATGGCTCCATCTTCATCCTGTTCCCTACTCGTATGTCTCATAACAATAAAAATACTTTCAAATGAGCTGATGTAGGTAACAGCTCTTAGCTTGCCAATGAAGTTAGGAATCCTTAACCTGTAAATAGCTTGTCAATAAAGCTAGGATCCTAACCTTGTCAAACCCTGTGTAGAGAAAGAGAGAGAGAGAGAGAGAGGCAGAGAGAGAGAGAGATAGATAGAGAGAGAGAGAGAGAGAGAGAGAGAGAGAGAGAGAGAGAGAGAGAGAGAGAGAGAGAGAGAGAGAGAGAGAGATAGAGAGAGAGAGAGAGAGAGAGAGAGAGAGAGAGAGAGAGAGAGAGAGAGAGAGAGAGAGAGAGAGAGAGAGAGAGAGAGAGAGAGAGAGAGAGAGAGAGTTGAATAAAGAGCATGTAATTAAATAATCCTTAGCTAAATCTTAAAAAAAACTTTTATAATAAGAAAAATAAATATGATCAATAAAGAGGAGAACTGTAGACTAAATAATGTACTGGCAAAGTAATTATGACTGACAGGAAAAAAAATGGAGAGACAATGCTGATAAACGAAACTAAAGTTATCACAGGAAGAAAAAATGCAACAAAAGAGGCAAATAATACGAGTATCAACTAGCCATACTTATCACAAGTAACTTGGGGAACCGGTTCCATAACTAGCAATCACTCAAACTTAAGTAAATCGTGAAGACGATAACCTCTCCTTGATACCCGTGTCTCAAGATGAAGGCGGGATCCAACCTGCAGATTACCTGAGGCCAGATCAGGTCATCAGGGACCACCGGAGAAGACCTGATCAGATCAGCGAAGGCAAGAAAGTTACGAGAGGGGCCAAGACCCTGGGAGTTCAGGGTAGCCAGGGCAAAGGGGAACGGAAGATGGAGGGGAAACAATGCCATATGGTGATCTAAACTCGTTTATAACTTTTGTGAGGCTTGTGAATGAACCGATATTTGATGTATTAATATATTCTTAATGTGTAATGGGGAAAAGAAGCAGAGAGAACGTGATATGATCTAATGTTTGGGAGACAGGAGGGAAAAGACACGACATAATTTGAGATATTGCTCTAAACATTAAACATTCTAATGTTCTGTAACGAAACATTATGGCACGATGCTCAAAATATCAACATAGTCCTTATATTTGTGACGAAACGGTGTGAAACAGTGCTCAAAACATCAACGTATTCATAATTCATCTACAGCAGGGAGAGGCTCAGAGACAATAAGTCCTTTATAAATTTATTTTCTGTGATTGTACAACAGAACAATAGGAAATGGGTACTTCTGGGAGATGATAAAATTGATAGTTGGTCATTCTGTATTGGAAGACGATTTCTTTAAGACATGTTGAAGAATTAGAAACTTATGCAACATTTGGGAATTTTTATTGGAAAATCGTTTCGCTAACCAGTGGCTTCTACAGTCCAACACAGAGAAGAACGGTGGAAAATGAGTAGGAATTTAAGGTAATCAGTCCTCATCTTCCACCGTTCTTCTCTGTATTGGACTGAAGAAGCTACTGGTTGGCGAAACGTTTCCACGATAAAGATTCCTAAATGTTGAACAAGTGTCTCATTCTTCAACTTGTCGGTTTTCTTAAAAATTTACATATCTTCTTTAAGATATCCGGGGATAAACTGAGCCAGTGCAGAAATATGTGTGTTGAAATATATCTGTTCTGATAACTGAAGTTGTGGGTGACGAGAGAAACAAGAAACTTGTCTTGTGGGTTAACTGAAGAAGGTACTACACTCGCAAGCACAAGATGCTTGAAATTGGAATCGATTTCTGGAGGATAATGACAGTTACAGTAGTATTAATTTGTATTTGTGTGTGTGTGTGTGTGTGTGTGTTGTGTGTGTGTGTGTGTGTGTGTGTGTGTGTGTGTGTGTGTGTGTGTGTGTGTGTGTGTGTGTGAGTGTGTGTATGTGCGTAGGTGTGTGTGTGTGTGTGTGTGTGTGTGTGTGTGTGTGTGTTTTCTTAACAGCCCAAGGCACCGGAACCAACAGTTCCGGTGCCTCACAAAAGGGCTTCCGGTGACTTATGGGAAGACTCTCAGTGACCTTTGAGAAGACGTTCGGTGTTTCTCAGGAAGACTTCTGGCGACCCGCGGGAAGACTTATGATGGCTAGCTGGTAGACCCCTGGTGCACTGGATGACCTCCTTCGGGCTTAGAAGGGGAAAATAGAAAGAAAGGGGAAAGTGTAGGATTGGAGAAGTGGTAGCTGAGAGATGGAAGAACTGTCCAAAGTGTGATCAGTGTTAGTTGTATGCGGAGGGGGCGCCGCCCCTCTGTAGTTGTACTGAAGGCTCTATCTTTCCTTTCAAACAACAGTACTGAAGGCTCCACCTCACCTTTCAAACAACATTGCTGAAATCTCCACCTCTCCTTTCAGACAACAGTACTGAAGGCTCCACGTCTCCTTTCAAACAACAATACTGAAGGCTCCACCTGTCCTTTCAAACAACAGAGCTGAAGGCTCCACCTCTCCTTTCAAACAACAGAGCTGAAGGCTCCACCTCTTCTTTCAAACAACAATACTGAAGGCTCCACCTCTTCTTTCAAACAACAATACTGAAGGCTCCACCTCTCCTTTCAAACAACAGTACTGAAAGCTCCACCTCTCCTTTCAAACAACAGTACTGAAGGCTCCACCTCCCCTTTCAAACAACAGTACTGAAGGCTCCACCTCTCCTTTCAAACAACAGTACTGAAGGCTCCACCTCTCCTTTCAAACAACAGTACTGAAGGCTCCACCTCTCCTTTCAAATAACAGTACTGAAGGCTCCACCTCTCCTTTCAAACAACAATACTGAAGGCTCCACCTCTCCTTTCAAACAACAGTACTGAAGGCTCCACCTCTCCTTTCAAACAACAGTACTGAAGGCTCCACCTCTCCTTTCAAACAACAGTACTGAAGGCTCCACCTCTCCTTTCAAACAACAATACTGAAGGCTCCACCTCTCCTTTCAAACAACAGTACTGAAGGCTCCACCTCTCCTTTCAAACAACAGTACTGAAGGCTCCACCTCTCCTTTCAAATAACAGTACTGAAGGCTCCACCTCTCCTTTCAAACAACAATACTGAAGGCTCCACCTCTCCTTTCAAACAACAGTACTGAAAGCTCCACCTCTCCTTTCAAACAACAGTACTGAAGGCTCCACCTCTCCTTTCAAACAACAGTACTGAAGGCTCCACCTCTCCTTTCAAACAACAGTACTGAAGGCTCCACCTCTCCTTTCAAACAACAATACTGAAGGCTCCACCTCTCCTTTCAAACAACAGTACTGAAAGCTCCACCTCTCCTTTCAAACAACAGTACTGAAAGCTCCACCTCTCCTTTCAAACAACAGTACTGAAGGCTCCACCTCTCCTTTCAAACAACAGTACTGAAGGCTCCACCTCTCCTTTCAAACAACAGTACTGAAGGCTCCACCTCTCCTTTCAAACAACAGTACTGAAAGCTCCACCTCTCCTTTCAAACAACAGTACTGAAGGCTCCACCTCTCCTTTCAAACAACAGTACTGAAATCTCAACCTTTGCTTTTATAACTTAAAGAGACATTCATTGTTTACAGATATATCCAGTGAATAGCATTTTATGCAGGAGATATAAAACAATCTTGAAAACATTCAGACTGAAATATATATCTCATAAATAAAAAAAAAATGAAATCTTATATTAAATTTTTAAAACCTTATCAATAAAACTTGTGCAAATAATAAGAAAAATAGGATTATTACTTATATGAAAATTGAATCCACATTGACCCCAGAATTGAAGCCCATTAATTGTGCCTCATTACTTCAGCAAAATAGGCATCTCTAATCAGTGGTTTCTAAAACCGAACCTTCTTTGATGTACTCAGTGGACATGAAACTTTGTGATAAAAACTATAATCCATAATTCCAATAATATACAATGTGTTTCACTCGTAGGAGGCCCCGAGCTGTTACTCTCGTAGTTGTAACCGACTTGTTTGTATGTAATGTTTGTAGTAAAGGATAACTCGGGGCCTCCTACGAGTGAAACACCATGGTTATTATTCCTACAGATTTGATGCTTTGCCATAGTAATAATAATCATAATAACTAACCAAACATAAGGCACACAGTAACTTTCTCGAAGAGATCTGTTAGATATCGAATATTTGCAACACATATCAGAAATTCACCAGCTTATTAAAATTTGTATCCATAATATAAAATGTAAATATGCTGTGACACACACTCACACACACACACACACACACACACACA
>NC_091303.1:19978375-20008375 GCF_038502225.1 Cherax quadricarinatus | reverse complement strand
CACACACACACACACACACACACTGTAAGTGCGGTAAGTCCCAGGAGGTTGGTCAGGTCACAAGAAGGTGTGGGCAGCCAAGGACCACTGAGACTTACCTTAAACGCACAAGCCACCTACCTTTCAGTACATAATAAACCCACACATAATTCCACACACAATTACACACAAAATTACACACTCACACACACACACACACACACACACACACACACACACACACACACACACACACACACACACACACACACACACACACACACACACACACACACACACACACACACACACACACATATCCAGACACACACACACTCCCCCCTCACCACCGACATCTCACTACTTCCCCTGATCCATCCCCTCCCTCGATCACCCTCCCCTCCCCCGTTCACCCCAAACCCTCCCCACCCCTCCCCACTCAGCTCCCAAATAGCCACAGTTCCTCCACTACTTCCCCCCCCCACACTCTGACACACACACTACTAACCTAACATACAGAACTACATAGGTTTCCCACTCTGAGGCAATCAGGATAAAACAAAAATGGGTTGCCAGAGAGCAACAAGAAAAACCAAGGGACAGGAGGAGGAAAATGCAAAGGAAGATTGGGCAGCAGAGCTCATAAAAAGGGATCATGAATGGGAAAAGAAACTAGAAGAACTTAGCATGAGAATGGAAGAGAGGATAGATATGGAAAGCAGGAAGTGGGAGGTGCATGTCAAAGCAGCAGAAGCTAGGATACAGAGTTTAGAAGAGGAATTGAAAAATCTGAAACAGCCTAAAGAACTAAAGAACATTTTGGGATTGACAACAGAGACTGCTACCTCAGCCACAAATAAGGGGACTGTAGGGAAAGAAGGGGCACAACTGCATGGAGATGCTCTATCAGAGGAGACTGTAGCAAATGAAAGAGCTAAGCTTTATGTGGAGGCCCTAACAGACAACAACAGAGCCCAAGGAAAGCCGAGAAGGGAAAATGACAGGCCACTGAGCCCAAGTACATTAGCCAGTGAAACTGATGAAAGGAAAGCTGCAGTGGAGGAAACCAAATTAAATGAGGGGATACACAGGGATATGCAGTGGGAGAATGAAAGGGTGAGGTCAGTCTTTGTGTATGGGCTCCAGGAAGTCGAAGGGGAAACATATGAAGCAAGAAAACAAGGGGAAAAAAAAGCAATTGAAAGCATCATGAAAGCAATAGGAGAAGACGATATGACCCAGCTGGAAAATTTTCGGAGAATAGGGGGGTTTGTAAAAAAAAGAACCCGGCCAGTGAGAGTGACCTTCAAGGCAGAAGCGACTCGGACCAGGATACTGCAGGAGAAAGCACGATTAAGGGACATGACGGCATACAGGAGGGTGTATCTCGACCGCGACAGAACACAAGAAGAAAGGAAGAAACTGAGAGAGATGGTACAAAGGCGAAAGGAGGAAAGAGAGGGGATGGAGAAGACAGACAGGAGATCCCAGACCCAGGAAGAAGATCTAATACAGCCTCCCTCACAACTTTCTATAGAAGCCTCCCAACCAGGTCAACCCCAGTGCAACCAAACACTCTAAATCAAAACACCCATGCCACATCCAATGCCCCCACCCACTACATTACAAACTTCACCCCCACAGCAACAACCCATAGTTCCTTACCAGGTCTCCCACTTCCCCAACCCCAATATACTTCCCAGACCACAGTCTTAGAAAAGAAGTTGAAGGTGTGGTATACAAATGCAGATGGAATAACAAACAAGTATGAGGAGTGGCACGAAAGAATCAAAGAGACATCCCCAGACATAATAGCACTCACAGAAACAAAACTCACCAGAATAATAACAGATTCAATCTTTCCATCCGGATATCAAATCTTCAGGAAAGACAGAGGGAGGAGAGGGGGAGGAGGAGTTGCACTGCTCATTAAAAACCAGTGGGGTTTTGAGAAAATGGAAGGAATGGATGGCATGGGCGAAAGGGACTACTTAGTAGGAACAATCCAGTCTGAGGGACATAAGGTGATAATTGCAGTAATGTACAACCCACCACAGAACTGCAGGAGGCCAAGAGAAGAATACGATGAGAGCAACAGAGCAATGATCAACACACTAGCCGAGGTGGCCAGGAGAGCACACATGGGGGGAGCAAAGTTACTAGTTATGGGTGATTTCAATCACAAGGAGATTGACTGGGAAAACCTGGAGCCCCATGGGGGTCCCGAAACATGGAGAGCCAAGATGATGGATGTGGTACTGGAGAACCTCATGCATCAACATGTTAGAGACACTACCAGAGAGAGAGGAGAGGATGAACCAGCAAGGTTGGACCTTGTATTCACCATGAGTAGTTCGGACATCGAGGGTATCATGTATGAAAGGCCCCTGGGAGCTAGTGATCATGTGGTTCTGTGCTTCGACTACATAGTTGAGCTCCAAGTGGAGAGAGTAGCAGGAATAGGCTGGGAAAAACCAAACTACAAAAGGGGGAACTACTCAGGCATGAGGAACTTCCTTCAAGACATTCAGTGGGAGAGGGAACTGACAGGAAAACCAGTACAAGAAATGATGGACTATGTAGCAACAAAATGCAAGGAGGCAGAGGAGAGGTTTGTTCCCAAGGGAAACAGAAATAATGGGAAGAACAGAACGAGTCCTTGGTTCACCCAAAGGTGTAGGGAGGCAAAAACTAGGTGTACTAGAGAATGGAAAAGGTACAGAAGACAGAGAACTCAGGAAAATAAAGAAATCAGCCGAAGAGCCAGAAACGAATATGCACAGATAAGAAGGGAGGCTCAGAGACAATATGAAAATGACATAGCATCAAAAGTAAAGACTGACCCGAAGCTGTTGTACAGCCACATCAGGAGGAAAACAACAGTCAAGGACCAGGTAATCAGACTGAGGAAGGGTGATGGGGAATTCACAAGAAACGACCGAGAGGTATGTCAGGAGCTCAACACAAGATTTAAAGAGGTATTTACAGTGGAAACCAGTAGGACTCCAAGAAATCAGAACAGGGGGGCACACCAGCAAGTGCTGGATGAGGTACATATAACCAAGGAGGAGGTGAAGAAGCTGCTATGCGAACTTGACACCTCAAAGGCGGTGGGACCAGACAACATCTCTCCATGGGTCCTTAAAGAGGGAGCAGAGATATTGTGTGAGCCATTAACAAAGATCTTCAACACATCATTTGAAACTGGGCAACTCCCTGAGGTATGGAAAATGGCAAATGTAGTCCCAATTTTTAAAAAGGGAGACAGACATGAGGCACTAAACTACAGACCTGTATCTCTAACGTGTATAGTATGCAAGGTCATGGAGAAGATCATCAGGAGGAGAGTGGTGGGGCACCTGGAAAGAAACAAGTGTATAATTGACAACCAGCACGGTTTCAGGGAAGGAAAATCCTGTGTCACAAACCTACTAGAGTTTTATGACAAGGTGACAGAAGTAAGACAAGAGAGAGAGGGGTGGATCGACTGCGTATTTTTGGACTGCAAGAAGGCTTTCGACACAGTTCCTCACAAGAGGTTACTGCAAAAGCTAGAGGACCAGGCACACATAACAGGAAAGGCACTGCAATGGATCAGAGAATATCTGACAGGGAGGAAACAACGAGTCATGGTACGCGACGAGGTGTCAGAGTGGGCGCCTGTGACAAGCGGGGTTCCACAGGGGTCAGTCCTAGGACCTGTGCTGTTCTTGGTATACGTGAACGACATAACGGAAGGGATAGACTCAGAAGTGTCCTTGTTTGCAGACGATGTGAAGTTAATGAGAAGAATCGAATCGGACGAGGATCAGGCAGGACTACAAAGAGATCTGGACAGGCTACAAGCCTGGTCCAGCAACTGGCTCCTTGAATTTAACCCTGCCAAATGCAAAGTCATGAAGATTGGGGAAGGGCAAAGAAGACCGCAGACACAATATAGTTTAGATGGCCAAAGACTGCAAACCTCACTCAAGGAAAAAGATCTGGGGGTGAGTATAACACCGAGCATATCTCCTGAGGCGCACATCAATCAGATAACTGCTGCAGCATACGGGCGCCTGGCAAACCTACGGATAGCGTTCCGATACCTCAGTAAGGATTCGTTTAAGACTCTGTACACCATCTACGTCAGGCCCATACTGGAGTATGCAGCACCAGTTTGGAATCCACACCTAGTCAAGCACGTCAAGAAATTAGAGAAAGTGCAAAGGTTTGCAACAAGACTAGTCCCAGAGCTACGGGGATTGTCCTATGAAGAAAGGTTGAGGGAAATCGGCCTGACGACACTGGAGGCCAGGAGGGTCAGGGGAGACATGATAACGACATATAAAATACTGCGCGGAATAGACGAGGTGGACAAAGACGGGATGTTCCAGAGATGGGACACAGACACAAGAGGTCACAATTGGAAGTTGAAGACTCAGATGAATCAAAGGGATGTTAGGAAGTATTTCTTCAGTCATAGAGTAGTCAGGCCATGGAATAGCCTAGAAAGTGATGTGGTGGAGGCAGGAACCATACATAGTTTTAAGGCGAGGTATGATAGAGCTCATGGGGCAGGGAGAGAGAGGACCTAGTAGCAATCAGCGAAGAGGCGGGGCCAGGAGCTGTGACTCGACCCCTGCAACCACAAATAGGTGAGTACAACACCCATTACGTAAAACTCATTTTATTAACATCCATTATGATACCATCCATTAGCTCTAAGTTATATATGAATTTGTTATTGTATAGAATCAGCCCAGAGCCACCTGCCTGTACAGCCTATAGCATAGTAGTGTATGTCGAGACGACATACATAACATGACCGAGCTGTCAGCATAGTTGCTGATCCTCCCTTACATGTGTTGTATGCATAGATTAGCCGAGTATTATAGTACCATCCATGTGCTTTATATAGAAGATCACTTGAGGCCTAGTGACTGTTTGTGTGACGTCACAGGATGCTCCATGAGTGAGCGGGACGGGCTACCTCGGCCTCAGTCGACGCATAGGCAAAGAAGAAGGCGGAACACGGCAGGCTGGGCTCCCTCCATCTCCCATTACCACAGTCTGACAATATAGCGTTACCATCCAAGTGAGTTTACCTTATCCATCAATCTCCTACCGAACCCCACACGACACACACACACACACACACACACACACACACACACACACACACACACACACATACACACACACACATACACACACACATACACACACACACACACACACATACACACACATACACACACACACACACACATACACACACACACACACACACACACACACACACACAGGGAAGGAAAATCCTGTGTCACAAACCTGTGAGACCTCTACCCACTCTACCGGAGGTATCCCAGCGAGTGAGCACGTCCCCTGTATATCCCAGTGCTTAACAAGCTAGGGAATAGCATATGAAGGTACAAATAAAAATGGGAACTATGGCTATAGTTTACTTAATAACATAAAAGGGCTAGAATACAACATCTCCTGATGGAAATTTACACAATATAACAATTGACCTATGAGACTTATTACCAGGGGGAAGGGTAGATGTTATCAGTAACACGGACTAGTACTCACTCTTAATTCACCGACCAGCTGACCCGAGATTCCCAATGCGTGGTCCACTACACACGCGGCTGTCCAGAGCTCTCGCTCGACGGACCTGTCACCAACAACCTCCTTGCCCCGCTCTTCCCTGGGCTTATATCGTAGTCCAAACCATACCCCCGGCCCCAATGGTGTATGTACCACGTGTTGCGACCTGACGCCGAGCTCTGACGCTGTTAAGAACAAAAGACCTCAGACGTGGGCGTGGCTACAGACGTCTGCCAAGGCAAGGTGTGACCATATAATTGGTTAAATTAGGTCTCCCCAGAGACCTCACAAGCCCAGCTGGACTACATCACATCCCCCTTTCTCCCCCAATTTAAAATATCTGAGAACTAGGACAATTTGTCCTAGTTATTAGATTATTTTAATCCTAATCCCTTAAATCTATTACAATACAATAGCAAATAATATGAATTCACACAGATCAGTAGGTTTAATAAATTCTAGCACAAGAAACGAATAACAATGACTCTGGTGCGAAACCTCCTTATCCGTCATGTCTCCTTAAAACTAAATATCGGGCTCCAGTGCCTTCCTGTACTCTACTAGAAATAAACTAGCTCCTGTAGTCACCCTCGCTAATTAACCATTGAGCCAAACCTCGTAAGGTTTTCCTGGCGTAGAAAACAGCTCCAGCGGGTATTATTCCTTCAAGTACTTGCAACTGAACCATTACACGACCACAATGTCGCATTTTCCTTGCACCGTACCGTGACCATTCATGACAAGGCAGGAATCGCAACCAGGACCAATCATTATCCCATTTCTAGGAACTAAAAGAAAACCTCCCATCCCTCACATAAAGGAATCCTCTTCTGACGGCGAGCCGATTGGTGTTTACAGTTCTCCACCTGAAAAGAAAATACATCCTATCTCTACTGTGATCCCTCCCGGCAAGGAGCTAGCTCACATAATATACAACACATTTTTGTCCCAACAGCTGACATAACATAGGGCATCCCCTAGCAGTAGAGATACCATACTAATACCACTCTAATCATCATTTCCCAAGCTTCACTGGCTAGTAGTGAATGACACGGTTGGCTTGACTTGGGGCCATGCTATTGACCCAGGGAGAAGCTCTCTACAAATCCTTGGGCAGAAATATGAAGGGGTCGACGGAGGAGGACATAGAACATAAGAACATAAGAACGAAGGAACACTGCAGAAGGCCTACTGGCCCATGCGAGGCAGGTCCAAGTCCCTACCGGCTTAAGCCAATGCACCCAACCTAGTCAGGTCAGGTCACACTGACTTAAGGGAGGAACACGGCAACCGACCTGTTAGCACAAGCTATCAGGTCTAACTCACACCCACCCACATCTACTCATGTATTTATCCAACCTATTTTTAAAGCTACACAACGTTCTGGCCTCTATAACGGTACTTGGGAGTTTGTTCCACTCATCCACAACTCTATTACCAAACCAGTACTTTCCTATATCCCTCCTGAATCTGAATTTTTCCAACTTAAAACCATTGCTGCGAGTCCTGTCTAGGCTAGATATTTTCAGCACACTATTTACATCCCCTTTATTTATTCCTGTCTTCCACTTATAAACCTCAATCATATCCCCCCTAATTCTACGTCTTTCTAGAGAGTGCAGTTTCAGGGCCCTTAGTCTATCCTCATAGGGAAGGTTTCTGATACATGGGATCATCTTTGTCATCCTCCTTTGTACATTTTCCAGAGAATTTATATCCATTCTGTAATACGGTGACCAAAACTGTGCAGCATAATCTAAATGAGGCCTAACCAAGGATGTATAGAGTTGAAGAACAACCTGAGGACTCCTATTATTTATGCTTCTTGATATGAAGCCAAGGATTCTATTAGCTTTATTGCGAACACTTATGCACTGTTGTCTTGGTTTCAGATTACTGCTAACCAGAACTCCTAAATCTTTTTCGCAATCCGTAATATTAAGATCTACATTATTTAGTTTATATGTGGCATGGTTATTGTCCTGTCCAACATTTAGAACTTTGCATTTGTCTATATTAAACTGCATCTGCCACTTCTCCGACCACTGCATCAGTCTATTCAAATCTTCCTGGAGTGCTCGAATGTCCTCGTCAGAGTGAATTCGACGGCCTATTTTGGTGTCATCGGCAAACTTGCCGATGTCGCTCTTTATGCCCTCATCTATGTCGTTTATGTAGATTGTGAACAGCAGGGGGCCCAACACTGACCCCTGTGGAACACCGCTCGTGACGCTTCCCCACTCTGATTTCTCCCCATTTATGCAAACTCTCTGCTGCCTATTTGTCAACCATGCCTCTATCCAGGAAAAAATTTCTCCTCCTATTCCATGTGCTTTAATTTTCCTCAATAGTCTCTGATGTGGGACCCTGTCAAAAGCCTTACTGAAGTCCATATACACAATATCATATTCGTTACCATGATCTACCTCCTCAAATACCTTAGTGAAAAAAGTTAATAAATTCGTAAGGCAGGAACGTCCCTTTGTAAAACCATGCTGAGATTCGTTGATTAATTTATGCTTTTCAAGGTGGCTACGAACTGCCTCGGCAATTATTGATTCCATAAATTTTCCCACTATGGAGGTTAGGCTTATTGGTCTATAGTTCGAAGCTAAGGACCTGTCACCTGTTTTGAAAATAGGTATCACATTTGCCATTTTCCACTTATCTGGCACCATGCCAGTTTGTAGTGATATGTTGAAAAGATTAGCCAAAGGAGTGCTAAGCTCCTCTTTACATTCCTTTAGAACCCTTGCATACAGTTCATCAGGGCCTGGGGATTTGTTAGGTTTTAATTTATCTATTTGCCTAAGGACCATGTCACTTGTGACCCTAATAGTGCACAGTTTATTATCGTCCTGTTCTACATAATTTATCATTACTGGAATATCACTGGTATCCTCCTGTGTAAAAACTGAGAGGAAGTATGTGTTAAAAATTCTACACATTTCCTTATCACTGTCAGTGAGCTGACCCGAGGAACTTTTGAGTGGGCCTATCTTGTCCCTGATCTTACTTCTGTATACCTGAAAGAATCCTTTTGGGTTAGTCTTCGATTCTCTTGCAACTTTAACCTCATAATCTCTTTTTGCTTTTCTAATTCCCTTTTTTATTTCTCTCTTTAACTGAATATATCGATTTCTTAATTGCCCCTCTCCTCTTTTGATTTGCCTATATATGCCTCTCTTTTGACCAATCAGATATTTTACATAGGGCCATTGCAGTATTCTTGTCATCTCACCTCCAGATCTGTCTACTGCTTCTACTAGAAGAGGGGTTAGCCAGAGCTTCTGGCCGACCCTAGCACTTCCTAAATTGGGCCATGTCTCATTGTGTGGACTTCATTGGCGTTTAGGAACGCTCATGCGGGTCCCTCTCGTTGAAAGCACAGCATCTGGGAACTTCACGACTCAGCAAGCAGCTTATCTTCACCACGACAATACTCCTCAGGCACCAAGGCCACCCTTCATCCGTCCAGCCTCACCCGTCAACTTCCACCTCTTGCATGGTGGTGGCACGAGAGCTGGCTACCGCTTTTCCTCAAGTCTCCCAGGTCTAATAATAGCCCTTTTGCTGGACCCAAACTGACTTCTTGGCACTTCTGCGTCTCCATCACTCCAGGCCAAATAGATTCCTGGAGTCTCCTTGGCAGATCCTGGCAACATCTCCACATCTCCTGTGAATAATAGTAGACGGCAGTATTGTTCTACAGGTGACTGGGGCTTATTGTTGGTGGGCAGGTCTCTAGAGTATTGAGCCGACCTGAGGGCGAGGCGAGTGGTCAGCTCCTTCCCTCAGGGTCCCATTTACTCACAACACTCCCTCCCTCCAGCAATAATTCCCTTACAAATTTCGTCTATACATTCTTGACCTTGTATTCATACCAACATTTTCCTCTACCAGCTGATGTAACCTATCTTCCTCATATACCTCGTCATTTACAGTCCTTTCATCCACCACATTAACATTAGGCATTACTATTTCCTCCTCAGACCAGAATGGCTTTAGTTTATTACAATGAACAATCCTCTCACTCTGGTCCTCAAACAACCCTTTAACCTTCACATTTACTGGTCCCATTTTCTCTAAGATGCGGTAAGGACCTTTCCACCTTGGACCGAGGGACCTACTCTGTTGAGCGGTTACTTCATCTTTATATACCATTACTAGGTTACCTTCCTTAAGTTTAAGAGGCTTCACTTGCCTGTCATAGTAGTGAGCATATTTTTCCTGCGCTCTACCAGATGCCTGGGCGGCAGTTCGCCAAGCAGTTCTCATTTTTGTTAGGACTTCTGAAGGATAGTCCTCACCGTATCTGACAGCTGCTTGGTTCACCAAGCCTGCTGCAAAATGACAGTCATGCCCTGTAAATAGGAATAATGGTTGTGTCCCTATTGATTTGTGAATAGCGGTGTTTAAAGCAAATTGAACATATGGTATATATTTATCCCATTGTAATGGTTCTTTCTCTGAGAGAATGGCCAGTGTATTTTTGACTACTTGGTTCGTTCTCTCCACCATACCATTCGCCTGTGGATGATAAGCTGTCGTGAATGCTGTCATTATTTTTAAGGTGTTACAAACCTCTGCAAATACCTTGCTTTTAAACTCTGAACCTTGATCTGTTACTAATTCTCTAGGAGGTCCAAATATTGCTACGAATCTATCAAGGAGCGCCTCTGCAACAGTCTGTGGGTCTTTCTTAGGGATGGGTACAAGTGTTGTATACCGTGACAGATGGTCCACCAGCACAAGAACATACCTATTGCCTGAATAACTATTATGTAAGTCAATAAGATCTGCACCAACCCGGTCCAACGGCTCCTTAATCTCGGGAAAAGCTTGCAATTCCACATTAACCTGAGGGTTACCTTTCCTCCTTTGGCAATTACCACAACATTTTACATATTCGGTTACATAATTCAGGAGACCAGGAAAGTAGAACATTTCTTTGGCCCTCTTATAAGTCCTAAAAACACCTGGATGGCCAGCCATCTTGGATGAGTGTGCAAGCTTCAGAGCGGCCTTCCTGAGGACATTGGGTATTACTACCTGCTGTACTGAACGATCGTTCAGCTCCGTAATCCTATGTAGCACACCGTCTTTCATCTCGAATTCATCAATAGGGCGGCTTGGCTTGTGGCACGGGAGCTTCTCTCCCTCCAAATACTCAATTATCTCCTTCCACCTGTTCTCTTCCAGTTGGTACTCTCTTAATTTTTCATTGTTCACATTCTCAATATTAACATCAACATTTATTGCTGCTACATTCCTACTCAATACGTCTGGTACATGGTGTGAGGCTCCTGGCTTATAAAGAATCTGGTACGAGTGTGCTGACAGTTCGTAACCCCATCTAGACATCCTAGGACAGCGAGTTTTCTTTTTAAATATGTGCACCAATGCCCTGTGATCTGTTATTATTTTAAAATGGCGCTGAAATACATACGGTTCAAAGTATCTCACACTTTCTACCACTGCCAAGGCTTCTTTATCAGTGATGGCATACCTGACTTCCGGTCCTTTAATCTTTCTGCTAAAATACGCTACTGGGTGTGGGTTATTTTCCTTGTCTCTTTGCATTAGGCAACCTCCTATTGCAACTGCTGAAGCGTCTGTATGTATCTCAAACTCTCTGGAAAAATCAGGAACCACTAATACCGGCTCACTTGTAAGCTCAGCCTTTAATTTTTCGTGAGCCAACTCATGTTCTTCTTTCCATACAAACTTAGCTTTCTTCTTAGTTAGATCTGTCAGTGGTGCTGCTAGCTCTGCAAAACCCTTAATATGTCTTCTAAAGTATCCTGCTGCACCTAGGAACCTCCTGACTTCCCTTGCTGTTCTAGGTCTTGGCATTTCAGATATTGCCTTACACTTATCAGGGTCAGGGCGAATCCCTTCAGGGCTTACCTGAAAGCCTAGAAATTTAAAGCTAGTGGCTGCTATTATACATTTCTTTGCATTCAACTTAAATCCTGCTTTATCCAGTAGTTTTAGTGTCTCCACAAGGTTGTCTACATGTTCTGGAAATGACCGGGAGTAGACTACCACATCATCAAGATATGCCAGTGAGTGTCTACCCAACACAGGGCTGAGGATGAAGTTTATAGCTCTTTGGAAGCTAGAGGGCGCGGTTTTTAACCCGTAGGGCATTCGTTTAAATTGGTATAATCTGACCCCATCTGAGAATGCTGTCTTCTCTCTATCTTCTTCTGAAACGGGGATGGCCCAATAAGCTGACTTAGCGTCCAAAGTCGAAAAATACTTAGCTGTTCCAAATGAATCAAGAATTTCCTGAATTAGGGGCAAGGGATAACTATCAGCTATTGTTAATTCATTCACTTTCCTATAATCCACACAGAACCGATAAGAGTTATCTGGTTTCTTTACCAACACTACAGGTGAGAGCCACGGTGATGAACTCGGTTCAATTACATCGTTCTGGAGCATGGTATTACATTCCTCCCTTATTACTCTCTTAGCCTCTTCTGGGAGTCTCCATTGACGGGTTTGGACAGGTAAACTGTCACCTGTAGGTATAGTATGCTCAATCTGGGGCAGCAAGCCTATATCTCCTTCATCCATTGAAAACAACTTTGGAAAGTTCCTTAAAGCATTCTTTATTATTTCCTTCTCAGAACATTTTAAATGATTTAGATTTACATCATTAAATGTCTTTTCCCTTTTACTTTCGTTCTGGGTGGGAGCGGCAGGCGTCACTACCCTTTCTGGGACTCTGGTATTAAGTGCTCCACATTGTTGACCTCGGCCAGGTAGCCTAACGAAGTCAGGTTCAAAAATTAAGTCTTTGGGGATAATCTCAGCTGATGTTAACCTTCTACCATTCTTGAATCTTAACGCTTTACTTGTCAGATTTATCACTGGTATTAAGATATGTCTTTTCTCAGAAACCTGGGCTAGATGATGAGGCACCAGGAAGGATTCTAGCTTCCCCGCTAATTGTAAGATACTTCCTGGCTCGACCTTCCTTCCCACTGAACCTTTAATAAATTTGAATGTATTAGGTGGACATACCTGGTTATATAATACATGAACTGCATAATCTGCGTCTGCAGAGTTCACATTAGGTAACTGCACGTCAAAAAGTGATTTAGATGGGGTTTTGAATAATTTATTACTCCTACTCATAGAAGCTACTATTGAGGGATGTTCTATGAATTTTATTGGAAAGGAAACCTCATCCAGTATCAGCCGACTGGTTCCCCTTCCTTTGCCATACGACAAGAGGAAGTCAAACCTTCTGAGAAAATCCATACCTAAGAGTAAGTCCCCTGGAAACCTTACTCCAGACACTACTAAACAAGCGTGAACTTTATAACTTTCACCCAGTTCAAAGTACAGGTCCGTTTGTCCCTCGACATTAATATCATTACCATTTACAGCAGTAATATCTCTCTTAGCTTTGCTTATTTTACAACCCCTCCAGTTATTACATACATCTCGCTTAATTATTGACACCTGACTTCCCGTATCAATGAAAGCTACCAGTTTTTTTCCATTTACTCTTACTTTAATCATAGGTCTTTCATCTTTGGTAACAAGGTTATCAGACCTATCTTTCTTAACCTTGTACCTTCTTCTTTCGTTAGGAACGAAAATTAGGGCAGTTGGCCCTAATATGGCCAATCCCGCCACACTCCCAGCATTGATTAGTTCTCCGAGCATTCTGTTTATTACGCCCACCACCGCCTGTCCTGCGGTGCGGGGGTATATACTTCTTCTCATTATTGGTTGTCGCCACATATGGTGACTCAGGTGTTACTCTCTCTGAGGCAACAATTCTATCTCCCTTTCTGTCTCTACCATATTCGGACTCGAGAGACATGGCATATTGAACTAGTTCTTCGAAGGTTTTAATCGCTAGTACCATAGCAACTCTAGTTCTCATCCAGACTGGCAACCCTTCACAAAATACCTGCTTTTTATAAAGCTCCAGCTGTTCTGCATTATATTTTAAAGTTCCGTTCACATCTTCCACCCTGGACCATACCAGACAACTGAAGTCCCTTAGAGTGTGTCCCTCCTTCAGTTGCAATTGTTCCAGGTATCGATGGATATTTTCAACTGATACTGCCGTCTGGAACCTATATCTTATAGCATCCTTGAAATTACTCCAGTCCTTTACGTTAATAAATTGTGGGAGACTAAATATGGATGCTGTGTTATCTACAATTGCCCTGAATCCCAGTGAAACTTTCATTTTTTCATCAGATATATTAAGCAAAATGGCCTCAATATTTTTAATCCAAGCTTCTACTTTGATATTTCTTTCGATGGGATTCCTCGGCAAATCTTCTACATGAAATTTCGGCAAATTTTCTAAATATGGCCTATCAACAATTACTGTCCCACACATAGAGGTTCCAACACTACTATCTGGAGCTGATGCCCCAGATAAAATCTTTTGCTGAAGCATAGGGTTCGTTGGGACGTTGAGTGGCTTGGTTAGGGAAGGATTGACCTGGGAAGGCTGGAGGCTCAGAAGTTGGGGTTGGGTCGGGAGTCCCGGTATATTAGATAAGGACCCATTCGGGGAAATACTGAATGGTTCCCCAGCTGTAGTTACAAGTGTGGGTGTTTGGTTAGTATTTACAGGAACAGCATTGGGCAGGTGAACACCTGACACAGCAGGGGAAGCTATGGTTACTGAGGGGTTAGGTATACTAGTAACTGTAGAACCAGGCGCAGAAGTGGGAACCCTATAGGCAGCTACCCCAGGGACTTGGGGAGCAGGTACAACAATAGGGGATTGAGGGTTACTCATAACTTGAGCAATAACACTATGAAGCACAGAGTTAAGATAAGGATACATACTATAGTCAGCATTAACTGGGTTATTAAAATACGGAGGTATGGGGTTAGTAGCATCCCGGGTTGGTAAAGTTGATACTCCCGGGCTAACAGCAGTGGTAGATGTATTAGATACCACTGGGGCCATAGTATTCGTGGTACTACTGGGGGTCACCGTGGAACCTATATTCGTTCCTGAGCCTTGGACCTGGGGATGGTTTGTCCCTGACATATGTACCCCTGAAGTATTATTTATCACTGAAATCTCATTTTCTTGATTATTTATACCGTCACTAACATTAATCACTGAATCTTGCTGTGGAACCATGTTGCTAGACCCTTCACTTGAGCCTGGTGCGAGATCACTAACATTGACGTTAGCCTCTGCCATTCTGTTCACGAGGAACTTCACCTGTATCCTACTGGATCGTCTGATTGCACTATTTAACGTCTTGCTACGCAAATTATATTTGGTCATCACCCACCTGACAACCATAAGAGTAGGATTGTCCTGGTTTATTCTTAAGGTTACGGTCACAGTGAACGGTAAAACAAATGATAGGCGACACAAAGAAATTAATATTTGGTTTTGATAGCAAAAACCGACCAGTCGTAAAGCACGTGAGCCGCGTTTAATGATAAACGCTAAACCGCTGCCACCATGTGAGACCTCTACCCACTCTACCGGAGGTATCCCAGCGAGTGAGCACGTCCCCTGTATATCCCAGTGCTTAACAAGCTAGGGAATAGCATATGAAGGTACAAATAAAAATGGGAACTATGGCTATAGTTTACTTAATAACATAAAAGGGCTAGAATACAACATCTCCTGATGGAAATTTACACAATATAACAATTGACCTATGAGACTTATTACCAGGGGGAAGGGTAGATGTTATCAGTAACACGGACTAGTACTCACTCTTAATTCACCGACCAGCTGACCCGAGATTCCCAATGCGTGGTCCACTACACACGCGGCTGTCCAGAGCTCTCGCTCGACGGACCTGTCACCAACAACCTCCTTGCCCCGCTCTTCCCTGGGCTTATATCGTAGTCCAAACCATACCCCCGGCCCCAATGGTGTATGTACCACGTGTTGCGACCTGACGCCGAGCTCTGACGCTGTTAAGAACAAAAGACCTCAGACGTGGGCGTGGCTACAGACGTCTGCCAAGGCAAGGTGTGACCATATAATTGGTTAAATTAGGTCTCCCCAGAGACCTCACAAGCCCAGCTGGACTACATCACAAACCTACTAGAGTTTTATGACAAGGTGACAGAAGTAAGACAAGAGAGAGAGGGGTGGATCGACTGCGTATTTTTGGACTGCAAGAAGGCTTTCGACACAGTTCCTCACAAGAGGTTACTGCAAAAGCTAGAGGACCAGGCACACATAACAGGAAAGGCACTGCAATGGATCAGAGAATATCTGACAGGGAGGCAACAACGAGTCATGGTACGCGACGAGGTGTCAGAGTGGGCGCCTGTGACAAGCGGGGTTCCACAGGGGTCAGTCCTAGGACCTGTGCTGTTCTTGGTATACGTGAACGACATAACGGAAGGGATAGACTCAGAAGTGTCCTTGTTTGCAGACGATGTGAAGTTAATGAGAAGAATCGAATCGGACGAGGATCAGGCAGGACTACAAAGAGATCTGGACAGGCTACAAGCCTGGTCCAGCAACTGGCTCCTTGAATTTAACCCTGCCAAATGCAAAGTCATGAAGATTGGGGAAGGGCAAAGAAGACCGCAGACACAATATAGTTTAGATGGCCAAAGACTGCAAACCTCACTCAAGGAAAAAGATCTGGGGGTGAGTATAACACCGAGCATATCTCCTGAGGCGCACATCAATCAGATAACTGCTGCAGCATACGGGCGCCTGGCAAACCTACGGATAGCGTTCCGATACCTCAGTAAGGATTCGTTTAAGACTCTGTACACCATCTACGTCAGGCCCATACTGGAGTATGCAGCACCAGTTTGGAATCCACACCTAGTCAAGCACGTCAAGAAATTAGAGAAAGTGCAAAGGTTTGCAACAAGACTAGTCCCAGAGCTACGGGGATAGTCCTATGAAGAAAGGTTGAGGGAAATCGGCCTGACGACACTGGAGGCCAGGAGGGTCAGGGGAGACATGATAACGACATATAAAATACTGCGCGGAATAGACGAGGTGGACAAAGACGGGATGTTCCAGAGATGGGACACAGACACAAGAGGTCACAATTGGAAGTTGAAGACTCAGATGAATCAAAGGGATGTTAGGAAGTATTTCTTCAGTCATAGAGTAGTCAGGCCATGGAATAGCCTAGAAAGTGATGTGGTGGAGGCAGGAACCATACATAGTTTTAAGGCGAGGTATGATAGAGCTCATGGGGCAGGGAGAGAGAGGACCTAGTAGCAATCAGCGAAGAGGCGGGGCCAGGAGCTGTGACTCGACCCCTGCAACCACAAATAGGTGAGTACAAATAGGTGAGTACACACACACACACACACACACACACACACACACACACACACACACACACACACACACACACACACACACACACACACACACACACACACACACACACGCATTTTCTTGGACTGCAAGAAGACGTTTGACACAGTTCCACACAAGAGATTGGTGCAAAAACTGGAGGACCAAGCAGGGATAACAGGGAAGGCACTACAATGGATCAGGGAATACTTGTCAGGAAGACAGCAGCGAGTCATGGTACGTGGCGAGGTGTCAGAGTGGGCACCTGTGACCAGCGGGGTCCCGCAGGGGTCAGTCCTAGGACCAGTGCTGTTTCTGGTATTTGTGAACGACATGACGGAAGGAATAGACTCTGAGGTGTCCCTGTTTGCAGATGACGTGAAGTTGATGAGAAGAATACACTCGATCGAAGACCAGGCAGAACTACAAAGGGATCTGGACAGGCTGCAGACCTGGTCCAGCAATTGGCTCCTGGAGTTCAATCCCACCAAGTGCAAAGTCATGAAGATTGGGGAAGGGCAAAGAAGGCCGCAGACGGCGTACAGTCTAGGGGGTCAGAGACTACAAACCTCACTCAAGGAAAAAGATCTTGGGGTGAGTATAACACCAGGCACATCTCCTGAAGCGCACATCAACCAAATAACTGCTGCAGCATATGGGCGCCTAGCAAACCTCAGAACAGCATTCCGACATCTTAATAAGGAATCATTCAGGACCCTGTACACCGTGTATGTTAGGCCCATATTGGAGTATGCGGCACCAGTTTGGAACCCACACCTAGCCAAGCACGTGAAGAAACTAGAGAAAGTGCAAAGGTTTGCAACAAGACTAGTCCCAGAGCTAAGAGGTATGTCCTACGAGGAGAGGTTAAGGGAAATCAACCTGACGACACTGGAGGACAGGAGAGATAGGGGGGACATGATAACGACATACAAAATACTGAGAGGAATTGACAAGGTGGACAAAGACAGGATGTTCCAGAGATTGGACACAGTAACAAGGGGACACAGTTGGAAGCTGAAGACACAGATGAATCACAGGGATGTTAGGAAGTATTTCTTCAGCCACAGAGTATTCAGTAAGTGGAATAGTTTGGGAAGCGATGTAGTGGAGGCAGGATCCATACATAGCTTTAAGCAGAGGTATGATAAAGCTCACGGCTCAGGGAGAGTGACCTAGTAGCGATCAGTGAAGAGGCGGGGCCAGGAGCTCGGACTCGACCCCCGCAACCTCAACTAGGTGAGTACAACTAGGTGAGTACACACACACACATATACACCAAATAACTGCTGCAACATATGAGCGCCTGGCAGACCTAAAAACAGCGTTTGCACATCTAAGTAATGAACATTTAAGACACTGTTTACTATGTAGGTAAGAGCTATATCGGTGTATGCAACACCAGTATGGAACCCACATTTCATCAAACACGTCAAGAAATTAGAGAGTATAAAGGTTTGCAACAAGACTAGTCCCGGAGCTAAGGGGAAGCTTTACGAGGAGAGGTTAAGGGAAATCAACCTGATGACATTGGAGGATGGGAGGGATAGGGGAAGACATGATAACAACATATACAACACTGAGAGGAATTGACGAGGTGGATAGGGACAAAATGTTTCAGAGACGTGACACAGTAACAAGAGATCACAGCACGAAGTTGAGTCACAGGGATGTTATGAAAAATTTCTTCAGTCACAGAGTTGTCAGGAAGTGGAACAATTTGGAGATTGATGTAGTGGTGGCAGGACCCATACATAGCTTTAAGAAGAGGTTCAGTAAACCTCATGGAGTACGGAAAGAGTAGACTCAGCAGCGACCAGCGAAGTATGAATTGACCCCTGCAACCACAACTTGGTGAGTACAACTAGATGAGTACAACTTGATGAGTACAACTAGATGAATACATATATTCTCTCTCTCCAGGTAGTAGAACCCATTCCGTCACATATTAATGGAACCCATCCCACCACCAGGTAGTGAATCCCTTTCACCACCAGGTAGTGAGCCCCTCCCACCACCAGGTAGTGAGCCCCCCTCTCACCTCCTGTAGTGGAACAGGCAGCTAGTGACGAGGGCCTGAGCTACGGAATAGTTAGTTACTAGGTAGCTTCTAATTCTTCTTCTTTTGCTTTCTTTTTCTTCATTGCATTTTGCTACTTCCCTTTTATTTATTTGTTCTTTCCGCCTTCTCCTTCTTTGTCGTCTCGAAATTAGAGGCAGTCAACTTTGATTTAAGAAAGGGAAGACTACCTTCAATTCCCTTCATCAAGAACCCTTCACCAGCACCCCGCCCCCCAAGAGAAAAACCTCGCTGAGTGTAAGCGGTTCTGAGGAATGATGAGCAGTTCCTCTGCAGTGTATGGTCCAGATCATAAACCAGGTTCATAATGGTGTTTCAGGGGTCGAGCAGCCAGCTCGCTCAGGCCAGACAGGTTCAACTGATTGCCGCCATCCTCGGGTAATCACAGAAACGACGGCTGATGATTTCCTCCTTGATGGGGGCACTTAGGGTTGTAATTGCTGGATTAGCAGTTCCCGATGGAGCGTCGGCGGCTATTAATACGCTAATCGCGCTATTCGATTGCAAGGGCTTCATGACTGGTGGTAAGAAGTGGAAGCGTTAGTTCGCATTTCTTTTATATATATGTATATATATATATATATATATATATATATATATATATATATATATATATATATATATATATATATATATATATATATATATGGGTCCCACACTATACATATATATATATATATATATATATATATATATATATATATATATATATATATATATATATATATATATATATATATATATATATATATATATATATATATATATGTATGTATATCGGGCGCATGTGCAGCACTTGGGTATCTTTATTGAGGAAACGTTTCGCCACACACTGGCTTCATTAGTCCATACAAAGTAGAGCGTTGAAGAACAGGAGTGTGAGGTAATCAATCTCTCAGCCTTGAGTCGATGTGGTAAGTCCATCAGTCTTGAAAAGAATACAACATATATGCGTAGAAGTAGCTTATACATCGTAGGCAGGAGAGGTGCAGCAGTCGTAGGTGGTGTCACATTTGTCCAGTGTGGAAGTAGGTCGTGCCCAAGGGTTAGGCAAGTGAAGAATTCCCTGTATTAAGATCCCAAAATGTTGCTGTGTCAGACAGGAATGTAGATGAATGGTTCAGAGAACCTCTCCTGCCTACGGTATATAAGCTACTTCTTCGTACATATGCTGTATTCTTTTCAAGATTGATGGACTGACCACATCGACTCAAGGCTGAGGGACTGATTACCTCAAATTCCCTCAAATTACCTCAAATCGAATCTGCACACAGAAATCACTCCCTACGAAAGTAAAAGACTGGGCAGGCGATGCAAAATACCCTCAGTTAAAAGTAGGGGCGCCATTGGTACACTAAGAGAAAACACCATAAGTGTCCGGGGCCCAAAACTATTCAACAGCCTCCCAACAAAGCATTAGGGGAATTACCAATAAACCTCTGGCTGCCTTCAAGAGAAAGCTGGACAGATACCTAAAGTCAGTGCCGGATCAGCCGGGCTGTGGCTCATACGTTGGACTGCGTGCGGCCAGCAGTAACAGCTTGGTTCATCAGGCCCTGATCCACCGGGAGGCCTGGTCATGGACCGGGCCGCGGGGGCGTTGATCCCCGGAATAACCTCCAGGTAACCTCCAGGTAACTCCTCCTGTTCTTCAACGCCCTCCTTTGTATGGACTGATGAAGCCACTGTGTGGCGAAACGTTTCCTCAGTAAAGATACCCAAGTGTTGCACATGTGTCTAATTTATCATCTTGTCGGTTCTCTGAACCATTCATCTATCTATGTATATATATATATATATATATATATATATATATATATATATATATATATATATATATATATATATATATATATATATATATATATATCAATAACAGCACTGAAATAGCAAAGGAGTCGAACCCATGCTGTTATGGCCCGCCTCATGGTGAGAGAAAAAGCATGACGCTTCAGACCACTAGACCATTAATGAGGATTGTGTGGTCTAGTGGTCTAAAGCGTCATGCGTTTTCTCTCACCATGAGGCGGGCCAAAACAGCATGGGTTCGACTCCTTGGCTCGTGCAGTGTTGTTATTGATCAATATAACTTGTTTTGTTCCGTGGGTATATATATATATATATATATATATATATATATATATATATATATATATATATATATATATATATATATATATATATATATATATATATATATATATATATATATATATATATATATATATATATATTTGCGTTACTTACGATGATAAGAACATGAAAATTCGGTGGGTTCAAATTACGAGGTGCCGACAACTGAGGAGAACAAACACATGTAGCCGAACAATATTTTATTGAGACGATGTTTCGCTCAATTCAGAGCATGATAAAACTCGAGACAAAACGAACAGTTGTCTTCACAAAAGCATGTTTTTCCAAATCCTTTTTCTTAAAGATAAATAGCGGGAAGTCGACAAGAGGTGATAAAGACACAGCTACAGAAAGGAACTTCAGTGGGACGTGTCGCCTGTGCTCAGGTTCTTCAGTCATTGAAGAGTCCCGAAGAATATCAAAAAGACATGTAAACAAAGATTATCCGAAGTCTGGAGAAACCTTTCCACAGGAGGAACGACTCGGCAGAGCTTCTGTAAATGTGTCTTCTTTTTCTTCATCCTCAGTAGTGAAAGTTATATATGCACTGTGATGAGTGTATCTCACAGTGTATATACACTGGGAATTTGCTTTAATATCTACTTTATGGAGTAAAGTATTCCTGATAGATGTTCCAGAGGTAAAATGTAGCCTTGACAATCCTCGTGCAGGTGAAAGGCTTTAAACCTAGCAAAACTAACAATGAACATTCTTAATAAATAAAACGGTTCCAGTTCTCAGCACTCTACCCCTGTCTCTTACTATTTTCTTAAGCAGAAAAGTTCTCTAATATCTCACAGTCAATTTCAATCATTGTATAAATACTGACATAATTAATTTTCTGCACCATAAAATTTCAGCAACAGAGTTATGGACCATAACTGATTGTACATCGAGAAATAATGGGAAGATACTCCCTGAAATGTAGGAATTAATCAAGTCATGATTTGACAAAGCTCTACCCAGAGAAAAATGTCTATAATAAAGCTTTTATAGTTACCATGCGTATCTACCATGCATGTCAGCAATGTCTGCCATCCAGTATATCAAGAAATAATGACTTTTTTGTTGGGCAGATGATCTGTGTTGGGAAATGTGGCACAGAGCAGTCCGGGTCCTGCAGCAGCACAACTGCGTTAATAACTAACATTGTGTAATAACATTACTGACCTGATTAATGTGATATAAAGCATGTCGGCTATGAGGGTCATTAAGGCTGCTTGTCACCTGTTTACCACAGGAAGAATTCTTTAATCCCGAAAATAAGGATTAACTCTCAGAGAGGCCTTGTTACAGACAGGGCCGCGGGGGTATACCGCGGGGAGTGTACCTCTCGAGATATACTCCAGGTATATACAGTGAGAGATATTCCTCTCGGTGAACAGTATATACCGTAGGTGTTAAAATTTAACTGACCTGTATTTCGGTGGAAGAGCCATCGACTTACAAACAAGAACACTAGGGTTCGAATCTCTTATTGGACAAGACTAGTGACCCAGTCTCTTCATACCTGCTGTTATTTTTATCTAGTAGTAAATAGGTACCTGGGTGTAAATCGACTGTTGAGGGTGGCATCCTGGGAGGAGCGTGGTAGTGTATTTCAAATAGAGTTGGGCTTTGAAATGAACAGAGGTAAAACAAGAGTTAACAGTGTGTAAATGAAGAAAAGTTAGATCAAAGCATTACTGATGCTCATATATATATCGTATTCCCCGTCTTGGTGCATATATATATATATATATATATATATATATATATATATATATATATATATATATATATATATATATATATATATATATATATATATATATATATATGTACATGTTTATAGACGGGCCACAGATATATCAGATCACTTTCTAGTTGTAGCTACACTGAGAGTAAAAGGTACATGGGATACAAGGAGAATAGAAGCATCAGGGAAGAGAGAGGTGAAGGTTTATAAACTAAAAGAGGAGGCAGTTAGGGTAAGATATAAACAGCTATTGGAGGATAGATGGGCTAATGAGAGCATAGGCAATGGGGTCGAAGAGGTATGGGGTAGGTTTAAAAATGTAGTGTTAGAGTGTTCAGCAGAAGTTTGTGGTTACAGGAAAGTGGGTGCAGGAAGGAAGAGGAGCGATTGGTGGAATGATGATGTGAAGAGAGTAGTAAGGGAGAAAAAGTTAGCATATGAGAAGTTTTTACAAAGTAGAAGTGATGCAAGGAGGGAAGAGTATATGGAAAAAAAGAGAGAGGTTAAAAGAGTGGTGAAGCAATGTAAAAAGAGAGCAAATGAGAGAGTGGGTGAGATGTTATCAACAAATTTTGTTGAAAATAAGAAAAAGTTTTGGAGTGAGATTAACAAGTTAAGAAAGCCTAGAGAACAAATGGATTTGTCAGTTAAAAATAGGAGAGGAGAGTTATTAAATGGAGAGTTAGAGGTATTGGGAAGATGGAGGGAATATTTTGAGGAATTGTTAAATGTTGATGAAGATAGGGAAGCTGTGATTTCGTGTATAGGGCAAGGAGGAACAACATCTTGTAGGAGTGAGGAAGAGCCAGTTGTGAGTGTGGGGGAAGTTCGTGAGGCAGTAGGTAAAATGAAAGGGGGTAAGGCAGCCGGGATTGATGGGATAAAGATAGAAATGTTAAAAGCAGGTGGGGATATAGTTTTGGAGTGGTTGGTGCAATTATTTAATAAATGTATGGAAGAGGGTAAGGTACCTAGGGATTGGCAGAGAGCATGCATAGTTCCTTTGTATAAAGGCAAAGGGGATAAAAGAGAGTGCAAAAATTATAGGGGGATAAGTCTGTTGAGTATACCTGGCAAAGTGTATGGTAGAGTTATTATTGAAAGAATTAAGAGTAAGACGGAGAATAGGATAGCAGATGAACAAGGAGGCTTTAGGAAAGGTAGGGGGTGTGTGGACCAGGTGTTTACAGTGAAACATATAAGTGAACAGTATTTAGATAAGGCTAAAGAGGTCTTTGTGGCATTTATGGATTTGGAAAAGGCGTATGACAGGGTGGATAGGGGGGCAATGTGGCAGATGTTGCAGGTGTATGGTGTAGGAGGTAGGTTACTGAAAGCAGTGAAGAGTTTTTACGAGGATAGTGAGGCTCAAGTTAGAGTATGTAGGAAAGAGGGAAATTATTTCCCAGTAAAAGTAATGCCTTAGACAAGGATGTGTGATGTCACCGTGGTTGTTTAGTATATTTATAGATGGGGTTGTAAGAGAAGTAAATGCGAGGGTCTTGGCAAGAGGCGTGGAGTTAAAAGATAAAGAATCACACATAAAGTGGGAGTTGTCACAGTTGCTCTTTGCTGATGACACTGTGCTCTTGGGAGATTCTGAAGAGAAGTTGCAGAGATTGGTGGATGAATTTGGTAGGGTGTGCAAAAGAAGAAAATTGAAAGTGAATACAGGAAAGAGTAAGGTTATGAGGATAACAAAAAGATTAGGTGATGAAAGATTGGATATCAGATTGGAGGGAGAGAGTATGGAGGAGGTGAATGTATTCAGATATTTGGGAGTGGACGTGTCAGCGGATGGGTCTGTGAAAGATGAGGTGAATCATAGAATTGATGAGGGGAAAAGGGTGAGTGGTGCACTTATGAGTCTGTGGAGACAAAGAACTTTGTCCTTGGAGGCAAAGAGGGGAATGTATGAGAGTATAGTTTTACCAACGCTCTTATATGGGTGTGAAGCTTGGGTGATGAATGTTGCAGCGAGGAGAAGGCTGGAGGCAGTGGAGATGTCATGTCTGAGAGCAATGTGTGGTGTGAATATAATGCAGAGAATTCGTAGTTTGGAAGTTAGGAGGAGGTGCGGGATTACCAAAACTGTTGTCCAGAGGGCTGAGGAAGGGTTGTTGAGGTGGTTCGGGCATATAGAGAGAATGGAGCGAAACAGAATAACTTCAAGAGTGTATCAGTCTGTAGTGGAAGGAAGGCGGGGTAGGGGTCGGCCTAGGAAAGGTTGGAGGGAGGGGGTAAAGGAGGTTTTGTGTGCGAGGGGCTTGGACTTCTAGCAGGCATGCGTGAGCGTGTTTGATAGGAGTGAATGGAGACAAATGGTTTTTAATACTTGACGTGCTGTTGGAGTATGAGCAAAGTAACATTTATGAAGGGATTCAGGGAAACCGGCAGGCCGGACTTGAGTCCTGGAGATGGGAAGTACAGTGCCTGCACTCTGAAGGAGGGGTGTTAACGTTGCAGTTTAAAAACTGTAGTGTAAAGCACCCTTCTGGCAAGACAGTGATGGAGTGAATGATGGTGAAAGTTTTTCTTTTTCGGGCCACCCTGCCTTGGTGGGAATCGGCCAGTGTGATAATAAAATATATATATATATATATATATATATATATATATATATATATATATATATATATATATATACATATATATATATATATATATATATATATATATATATATATATATATATATATATATATATATATACATATATATAATGTCGTGGTGAATATGTAAAATTGGTCAAATATCATGACCTCATTTAAAATTAAGTACTTTCTAAAATTTTCTCTTATACGTTTAAAGATATATAATTTTCATTCATGATAATGTCAAAATTAATAATTTTGTACCAAAGGAACCTTAGAAAACTTATTTAACCTTTTTATAAAAAGACGCAATTTAATTTAGCCTAATGCAACTAAATATATTTAAGATAAGTTTACAATAATTTAATAATAAACAAATACAATGAAATATATTTGTTGAGAATGATTTTTGCGAAATTATTGCATACACAAATTTTCGCTTGTCTTATTCGGCAAGAACAGAGTTACTATTTAGGCTTTATATATATTTGGTATAGCACTGCATGCCTTGTTCCAAGGTTCGAGTCTCCTTCAGCCAGAGATCAGGGTTTGTGTATATTTCGCCTGCTCTTACGAATTCCTTGCATTGTTAAAATCTCTAGTAAGGCTGATGCATGCAGGGGGTGAGATGAAAAGCTGTAAGCCTTCTCCCTGAAAGCTGGCTGCCTTGGATCAAAGTCTAGCGCAAGCTGGACGCCAAGGTATTGGTCCAGTGTGGTGAGAATGGTATAGCACTGCGTACCTTGTTCCAAGGTTCGTAAGCTCGAGTCTCCTTCAGCCAGAGATCAGCGTTTGTGTATATATCGCCTGCTCTTGCGAATTCCTTGTATATATATATATATATATATATATATATATATATATATATATATATATATATATATATATATATATATATATATATTATAACAAGTCGGCCGCCTCCCACCGAGGCAGGGTGACCAAAAAAGAAAGAAAATCCCCAAAAAGAAAATACTTTCATCATCATTCAACACTTTCACCTCACTCACACACAATCACTGTTTTTGCAGAGGTGCTCAGAATACAACAGTTTAGAAGTATACGTATAAAAATACACAATATATCCCTCCAAACTGCCAATATCTCAAACCCCTCCTTTAGAGTGCAGGCATTGTACTTCCCATTTCCAGGGCTCAAGTCCGGCTATATAAAAATAACCGGTTTCCCTGATTCCCTTCACTAAATATTACCCTGCTCACACTCCAACAGATCGTCAGGTCCCAAAAATCATTCATTTCCATTAACTCCTATCGAACACGCTCATGCACGCCTGCTGGAAGTCCAAGCCCCTAGCCCACAAAACCTCCCTTACCCCTTCCTTCCAACCTTTTCGAAGACGACCCCTGCCCCGCCTTCCTTCCCCTACAGATTTATACGCTCTCCACGTCATTCTATTTTGATCCAGTCTCTCTAAATGACCAAACCACCTCAACAACCCCTCTTCAGCCCTCTGACTAATACTTTTATTAACTCAACACCTTCTCCTAATTTCCACACTCCGAATTTTCTGCATAATAGACAGCAACCACCCAGGGAAGTACTACCGTCCTGCCAGATGACTGTGAAACAAAAACCTGTAACTGTTTTGCATGATGGTAGGATTGCTGGTTTCTTTTTCTGTCTCATAAACACGCTAGATAACAGGGATATCTTGCTACTCCTACTTACACTTTGGTCACACTTCACAGACACGCACATGCATATATATATATACATACATCTAGGCTTTTCTCCCTTTTTCTAAATAGCTCTTGTCCTTTTTATTTCTTCTATTGTCCATGGGGAAGTGGAAAAGAATCTTTCCTCCGTAAGCCATGCGTGTCGTATGAGGCGACTAAAATGCCGGGAGCAATGGGCTAGTAACCCCTTCTCCTGTATACATTTACTAAAAAAGAGAAGAAGAAAAACTTTATAAAACTGGGTTGCTTAAATGTGCGTGGATGTAGTGCGGATGACAAGAAACAGATGATTGCTGATGTTATGAATGAAAAGAAGTTGGATGTCCTGGCTCTAAGCGAAACAAAGCTGAAGGGGGTAGGAGAGTTTCAGTGGGGGGAAATAAATGGGATTAAATCTGGAGTATCTGAGAGAGTTAGAGCAAAGGAAGGGGTAGCAGTAATGTTAAATGATCAGTTATGGAAGGAGAAAAGAGAATATGAATGTGTAAATTCAAGAATTATGTGGATTAAAGTAAAGGTTGGATGCGAGAAGTGGGTCATAATAAGCGTGTATGCACCTGGAGAAGAGAGGAATGCAGAGGAGAGAGAGAGATTTTGGGAGATGTTAAGTGAATGTATAGGAGCCTTTGAACCAAGTGAGAGAGTAATTGTGGTAGGGGACCTGAATGCTAAAGTAGGAGAAACTTTTAGAGAGGGTGTGGTAGGTAAGTTTGGGGTGCCAGGTGTAAATGATAATGGGAGCCCTTTGATTGAACTTTGTGTAGAAAGGGGTTTAGTTATAGGTAATACATATTTTAAGAAAAAGAGGATAAATAAGTATACAAGATATGATGTAGGGCGAAATGACAGTAGTTTGTTGGATTATGTATTGGTAGATAAAAGACTGCTGAGTAGACTTCAGGATGTACATGTTTATAAAGGGGCCACAGATATATCAGATCACTTTCTAGTTGTAGCTACACTGAGAGTAAAAGGTAGATGGGATACAAGGAAAATAGAAGCATCAGGGAAGAGAGAGGTGAAGGTTTATAAACTAAAAGAGGAGGCAGTTAGGGTAAGATATAAACAGCTATTGGAGGATAGATGGGCAAATGAGAGCATAGGCAATGGGGTCGAAGAGGTATGGGGTAGGATTAAAAATGTAGTGTTAGAGTGTTCAGCAGAAGTTTGTGGTTACAGGAAAGTGGGTGCAGGAGGGAAGAGGAGCGATTGGTGGAATTATGATGTAAAGAGAGTAGTAAGGGAGAAAAAGTTAGCATATGAGAAGTTTTTACAAAGTAGAAGTGATGCAAGGAGGGAAGAGTATATGGAGAAAAAGAGAGAGGTTAAGAGAGTGGTGAAGCAATGTAAAAAGAGAGCAAATGAGAGAGTGGGTGAGATGTTATCAACAAATTTTGTTGAAAATAAGAAAAAGTTTTGGAGTGAGATTAACAAGTTAAGAAAGCCTAGAGAACAAATGGATTTGTCAGTTAAAAATAGGAGAGGAGAGTTATTAAATGGAGAGTTAGAGGTATTGGGAAGATGGAGGGAATATTTTGAAGAATTGTTAAATGTTGATGAAGATAGGGAAGCTGTGATTTCGTGTATAGGGCAAGGAGGAATAACATCTTGTAGGAGTGAGGAAGAGCCAGTTGTGAGTGTGGGGGAAGTTCGTGAGGCAGTAGGCAAAATGAAAGGGGGTAAGGCAGCCGGGATTGATGGGATAAAGATAGAAATGTTAAAAGCAGGTGGGGATATAGTTTTGGAGTGGTTGGTGCAATTATTTAATAAATGTATGGAAGAGGGTAAGGTACCTAGGGATTGGCAGAGAGCATGCATAGTTCCTTTGTATAAAGGCAAAGGGGATAAAAGAGAGTGCAAAAATTATAGGGGGATAAGTCTGTTGAGTGTACCTGGTAAAGTGTATGGTAGAGTTATAATTGAAAGAATTAAGAGTAAGACGGAGAATAGGATAGCAGATGAACAAGGAGGCTTTAGGAAAGGTAGGGGGTGTGTGGACCAGGTGTTTACAGTGAAACATATAAGTGAACAGTATTTAGATAAGGCTAAAGAGGTCTTTGTGGCATTTATGGATTTGGAAAAGGCGTATGACAGGGTGGATAGGGGGGCAATGTGGCAGATGTTGCAAGTGTATGGTGTAGGAGGTAGGTTACTGAAAGCAGTGAAGAGTTTTTACGAGGATAGTGAGGCTCAAGTTAGAGTATGTAGGAAAGAGGGAAATTTTTTCCCAGTAAAAGTAGGCCTTAGACAAGGATGTGTGATGTCACCGTGGTTGTTTAATATATTTATAGATGGGGTTGTAAGAGAAGTAAATGCGAGGGTCTTGGCAAGAGGCGTGGAGTTAAAAGATAAAGAATCACACACAAAGTGGGAGTTGTCACAGCTGCTCTTTGCTGATGACACTGTGCTCTTGGGAGATTCTGAAGAGAAGTTGCAGAGATTGGTGGATGAATTTGGTAGGGTGTGCAAAAGAAGAAAATTAAAGGTGAATACAGGAAAGAGTAAGGTTATGAGGATAACAAAAAGATTAGGTGATGAAAGATTGAATATCAGATTGGAGGGAGAGAGTATGGAGGAGGTGAACGTATTCAGATATTTGGGAGTGGAAGTGTCAGCGGATGGGTCTATGAAAGATGAGGTGAATCATAGAATTGATGAGGGAAAAAGAGTGAGTGGTGCACTTAGGAGTCTGTGGAGACAAAGAACTTTGTCCTTGGAGGCAAAGAGGGGAATGTATGAGAGTATAGTTTTACCAACGCTCTTATATGGGTGTGAAGCGTGGGTGATGAATGTTGCAGCGAGGAGAAGGCTGGAGGCAGTGGAGATGTCATGTCTGAGGGCAATGTGTGGTGTGAATATAATGCAGAGAATTCGTAGTTTGGAAG
>NC_091303.1:19950875-19973375 GCF_038502225.1 Cherax quadricarinatus | reverse complement strand
AAACTACAATGACAGAAACAATTGCTTGTCCCACAAAAGGTTTCGGAATGGGCGCATGTGACGAGTGGAGTTCCACAAGGATTAGTACTAGTACATATACTATATCTTGTGTACATGAATGCCATGACGGAAGAGATAGGGTCTGCGGAAGCCCTTCTCACAGATGATGTGAAGCTAATACGGAGAATACATACAGGTGAGGACCAGGGAAAGCTACAAATAAACCTGGATAGACTGCAGGTTTGGGGAAACAATTGGCTATTATAATTTAACCCCAGCAAAACCAAAATTGTGAAGATTTAGAACGGGCAAATCAGACCGAAAACGGAGTACAGGCTTGGGAAGGGGGGGAAACAAAAACTGCAAGCCTCAGTACAGAGCACTGTACCGAGCATTTCACCTGAGACGCACATCAACCTAATAAATGCTGCAGTAAACGCGTGTCTGGTAAATCTAAGATTATCTCTTAGGACACTAAGCAAGGAGACATTTACGATACTGTATACGATATATATATCAAGTCTGAGTTGAAATATGTAGCACCAGTCTGTAATCATCACTTGATCAAGCATGTCACGAAACTGGAGAAAGTCCCAGAGTTAAAGACCTAACTGTTAATATCTCCTGGGAGGAGATATTAATGAAGCTAAATCTAATGACATTAAAAAAATGGATTAGGAGTGATGACAAAGTACAAAATAATGAGAGAAATTACTAGGGTTGACAGGGAAAGACTCCTCGAGAGGAGAGAAACAGGGCATTGCTGAAAGATGAAAACACAGATGAGTCACAGGGATGTTAGGAAGTATTTCTTAGGTCTTAGGGTGGTCAGGAAGTGGAACGGCCAGGGAAATGAAGTGGTAGAGGCAGGATCCATACATAGTTTTAAGAAGTACGTTAAGGCTCTCGAAGCCAGGAGAGAATGAACCTAGTAGCGACCAGCGAAGAGGGGATAGCTGAGGCTCTACCCTTGCAACCACATATGAGTACACACACACACACACACACACACATTCACACACACACACACACATACATACAAACACACGAGGGCAGGAACGTAGCTTCATATACAGAATCTTGCCAAACTCTTCCTCTTCCAGTGCCAGTCAAGATGGAGAAGATAATCTCTCCCTCTTCCTGGAGGTGATGCTTGACCTCTGCTCTCACAGCTCTGTGTCCAGTGGGGATAGCGAGGGACGAGGCCACTGGGGATGGGGAGGGGGTAGGAGGTCAGTGGAAATGGGGAATTTCTTTCTTAATCTTAGTTTTGATGTTCTAGACCGAAGGTATTGGAATTATCCTTCACTCTTTTAAATCAAATTTCATTATTTCCTACATAATAATAATAATAATAATAATAATAATAATAATAATAATAATAATAATAATAATAATAATAATAATAATAATAATAATAATAATAATCGGACTCCAGAAGACTGAGAAGACATGAAAGTGGAAACGCTACGCTAACGTATTAACTTTCTAGATGTTTTACCGAAGGTACAAAAATAGGTTTGCTTAGAACGACGTTTCTGTTGCTGTGACGTGTTTTATAAATACAAAATTGCGAATCCGCCAAGCACAAGATCATTTTCTATTGGACTGTAAGGTGTTCCGACTGCACTCTAAGGTTCCATCAGTTGCCTGAAGCCGTGGCTATCACAGGAACATGTACTAACTACGACAAGAGATAAGATTCTGGGTGCTCAGAGATACAGATACACGATGCCTCGTTCACACTGTTGTCACACTCGGTGTGTCGCCCTCAGAGTGTCGTCCTCTTGAGTGTCACCCTTAATGTCACATTGAATATATCACCCTCGGTGTGTTACTCTGAGTGTGACGTTCAGTGTGACATACAGGAGCTTGGATGGAACACACACACTCTCCTCTCCTCTCCCTGGTGAGTGATTCGTCCACTGTTAATCGTTACTTAGCCTCAAATTAATGGGTTGGTCCTAGGGGTTGTAGCAGCCACTGGACTGATAGCAAACCCGCTTTAGAGATGCCCTATGTAACCCTCAGAGATACACTGTCTTACGCTTAAGGATATCCTGCCTTACCTTCAGAGATAACCTCCCACACTCTCAGAAATACCTGTCTAACTCTTGAAGATGCCAAGTCTTACCTCCAGAGATATACAGCTTTACCATTAAAGATACGTTATACCTGCCTGACTCTTAGAGATACCCTGTCTTTACTACCCTTATCTCATTCTCTCGCTTAATTTTAAGCCATTAAACATGACTCCCATTCTTTCCTGTAGGTCAGTTATTATCAGTTTCATCCTTGTGATCTTAGTTCCACTATTTTGTAAACAAGATCATGTCTCAGCTGACTGTTGTTTCTGTACCCTGGAGCTATTAATTATCTTGACATTGTAATGCTTTTCAATATGCAAATTTAATAAAAATTTTAGGCAGTGACACAGCTTTCACTATTTACGTCCACTCTATCTAACCAGACCATACACAATTTTCTTCACTGCAATTTGTGCTGAAATTTAATTTTTTTCCCAAGGAGAAAGCGCCACATCCATGAAGGAATTAAGATAACCACAGTAGCCAGGGGAAACACTGCCACTGCCTCGTCTTGCATACATAATATTTAGCTGGCTTCTTCAAACCACTTCTTGCTTTTGCGGTTCGCAGAATTCCTACGTTTAGTGGCTATTTCATCGCGTTAACTAAAATAAGCTTAAAAATTGGCTCGATGAAAGTTCGTTTCTCTTTCTTTTTCCTCTGCTCTCTCGTCAGTGGGTGAAGATGTAAGTCGGTGCCTGGTGCATCCTCATTCTCAGAAACGAAACAATTATGCTTTTATGTACAGGCTTGTAATAACATTTTCCATAGTGACTATTTTTAAATCATTTAACCGTATCAAATTATTTTCGCATCCTTGCTCTATTTTTGTGTTGACTCACAGATGGATAAGTACACGTCAGAAATAGCATCTTGCCTAGCATCTTGCCTAGAAGGGGAGTGGGCAATGAATGGATGTATAGGGCAAATGGTATAAATTGCTGGCTAGGCAGGTACTGCAAGGATCTTGCAATCCCATTCATTGATAAGTGGGACAAATTCTATGGTAAACATATGTATGAAAGGGATGGGGTTCATCTTTCTGGGGCTGGAGTGGCTGCATTAGCCAGTTCGATTGAGGGTGCCATTGATGACTTGTCTAGAACTTTAAACTGTGGGAAACGATCAGGCTGCCGTACTAGAATTGAAAACAGCAGATATTACCAGGATACCCCAGGGATATGTTTAAAAGATAATATTAAAAGTAAGTTGCTAGGAGAGGTAAAACAAATGTTCAAGAAACAAAAAGAGATAGTAGAGGGCAACGAGTCACTAGCTCCCTTAAGGTTTACTATACAAATAGTAGGAGTCTAAGACATAAGATTGATGAACTAAGATTACTTGCAAGTGCAGGTAATATAGATATTAATGATATAACGGAGACATGGCTCAACTTGAAAGACAGAGAAATGCCTTCTGAATGCAACATACAGAGATATAAACTATTCCACACTGATAGGGTTAACAGGAAGGGTGTTGGAGTGGAGATGTATTTCAGAGATAATTTAAATTGTTGTGTTAGAAAACATATAAGATTGGAAACATCAGACACAGAATCTGTTTGGCTGCAGTTTCTCAACGGTCGTGAAAAATTAATTTTGGGTGTAATTTATAGGCCCCCAAGCCTTGATAGAGAGGGCAGTAAGCTGCTATGGGACGAAATTCATAAGGCATCTAGATATGAAAATGTTGTGTTAATGGGAGATTTTAACTTTAGATAAATTGACTGGAACAATGTGACAGGAAATCTTGAGTCTAGTGACTTTCTTGATACGTTTCAGGATTGCTTTTTAAAACAGTTTGTGATAGAACCAGTTAGAGGAAACAACATGCTTGACTTGGTTTTTGCCAGCAAAGAATCACTAATTAATAACCTTGAGGTTAATGATGAGCTTGGGGAAAGTGATCACAAATCACTTGGTTTCAATATATCATGGAATTACCCAGATAACTGCAGTCAAGTCTCTGTCCCAGACTTCCACTTGACCGACTTCATGGGACTGAGAAACTGTCTGGGTGGGCTAAATTGGGATGACCTGACTATGGGTTAGATAAGTGGTGTTGGTTGCCAATATGACGGATTTCAGAGCATAGTTCTAGTTGCCCAGACAACTTTTGTTCCGAGTAGGGAAATTAGATCTAAGAAAAATGATCCCAAATGGATAAACAATAGATTAAAACATCTCATTGGTCAAAAGAGAGGTATATATAGGCATATCAAAAGAGGGGATGGGCAGCTAAAAAATCAATAAAAGAGAGATACAAAAAAAAAAAAAAGGAATAAGAACAGAAAAAAGGGATTATAAGGCTAAAGTCGCAATGGATTCAAAAACTAACCCAAAAGGTTCTTTCAGGTATACAGAAGTAAGATTAGGGACAAGACAGGCCCACATAAGAGTAACTCAGGTCAGATCACTGACAGTGATAAGGAAATGTGGGAACTTTACAACACTTACTTCCTCTCAGTTTTTGCTCAGGAAGACACTAGCGAAATTCCAGAAATAATAAATTATGTAGAACAGGACGATAATAAACTATGCTCGATTAGGGTAACTAGTGACATGGTCCTGAGACAAATAGAGAAATTAAAACCTAACAAATCCCCAGGCCCTGATGAACTGTTTGCAAGGGTTTTAAAGGAATGTAAAGAGGAACTTAGCATATCACTACAAACTGGCATAGTGCCAGACAAGTGGAAAATGACAAATGTAATACCTATTTACAAGGCAGGTGACAGGTCCTTAGCTTCGAACTATAGACCAATAAGCCTTACCTCCATAGTGGGAAAATTTATGGAATCAATAATTGCCGAGGCAATTCGTAGCCATCTTAAAAGGCATAAATTGATTAATGAATCTCAGCATGGGTTTACAAAGGGACATTCCTGTCTTACGAATTTTCTAATTTTTTTCATTAAGGTATTTGAGGAGGTAGATCATAGTATAGAATGTGATATTGTGTATATGGACTTCAGTAAGGCTTTCGATAGAGTTCCACATCAGAAGCTATTGAGGAAACTTAAGACACACGGAATTTTTTCCTGAGTAGAGGCATGGCTGACAAATAGGCAGCAGAAAGTTTGCATAAATGGGGAGAAATCAGAATGGGGGCACGTCACAAGCGGTGTTCCTCAGGGATCAGTGTTGGGCCCGTTGTTGTTCACAGTTTACATAAACGACATAGATGAGGGGATAAATAGCGACATAAGCAAATTTGCTGATGACACCAAAATAGGCCGTCCAGTTCATTATAATGAGGACATTAGAGCACTCCAGGATGATTTGAATAGAATGATGCACTGGTCAGAAAAGTGGCAGATGCAGTTTAATATAGACAAACGCAAAGTTCTAAATGTTGGGCAGGAAAATAACCATGCCATTTATAAACTAAATAATGTAGATCTTAATATTACTGATTACGAAAAGGATTTAGGGGTTCTGGTTAGCAGTAATCTGAAACCAAGACAACAGTGCATAAGCGTTCGCAATAAAGCTAACAGAATCCTTGGCTTCATATCAAAAAGTATAAATAATAGAAGTCCTCAGGTTGTTCTGCAACTCTATACATCCTTGGTTAGGCCTCATTTAGATTATGCTGCACAGTTCTGGTCACCGTATTACAGAATGGATATAAATGCTCTGGAAAACGTACAAAGGAGGATGACAAAGTTGATCCCGTGTATCAGAAATCTTCCCTATGAGGATAGACTGAGGGCACTGAATCTACACTCTCTAGAAAGGCGTAGAATTAAGAGGGATATGATTGAGGTGTATAAATGGAAAACAGGAATAAATAAAGGGGATGATTATAGCGTACTAAAAATATCTAGTCAAGACAGGACTCGCAGCAATGGTTTTAATTTGGAAAAATTCAGATTCAGGAAGGGTATAGGAAAGCACTGGTTTGGTAATAGAGTTGTGGATGAGTGGAACAAACTCCCGAGTACCGCCATAAAAGCTAAGATGTTGTGTAGTTTTAAAAATAGGTTAGATAAATACATGAGTGGGTGTGGGTGGGTGTGAGTTGGACTTGGCTAGCTTATGCTACTAGGTCAGATGCCGTTCTCCATCCTTAAGTAAATGTGACCTTACCTGACTAGGTCACAGCGTTGGCTTAAGCCGGTAGGAGAATTGGACGTGCCTCGCATGGGCCAATAGGTCTGTTGCAGTGTTCCTTCTTTCTTATGTTCTTATGTTCTTATCACATATAGGATGATGGGTTCACCCATAAAAACAACCAAACGAAAGCGTGAAAATCCTCAGTAAGAACTTGAAGTTATGGTGCAGCATTTCTATAACATATGGTATCTTCAACATCTGCAGAATCCTCAGCACCTGCAATATTCGCAATCCCTGAAGATATAGCGGTAACAAATATCTTCGGAAGACACAGGGCGTTGTTAAGGCTTCAGACCTTGATGGAAGAATGCATCAACCACAGACATAAGAAATACCAGGACAATAGCATGCTCAGGTGGGCTCGGCAACACGAGTAATTTAGCCAGGCAAATGCATTACTAAACTGGCTACATAGCTAAACTAACTGCATTGCTTAGCTATATGCATAATTTAAAATTCCCTGGAGCAGAGCCCCGGCCGTCTCTGTATACAGAGCCTCGGCCTTAACCTAATGCAAAAAAAAAAAACATTATTTTACTTCTGGTTTCGTTAAGCTGCCAAGTTTAGGACTGGTGTCGCTTGTGCTACGTGATGGTATGATCCCTCGCTGCCATTTCTTTAATTTTATACCATTTTTTTTTTAGTTATTTGTCAAATCTTTATTTTTCAACTGTTTACAAATTATACTTTCTATTACAGTGTTACGCTGTTACTACACAAAGTCAAACAATAAGGAGGCACCAGAAATAGTGGCGATATAAAAGTAATTTGATAATTCCATCATCCTTGAAGTGTTGGAGGTGGTCAGTCCCTCAGCCTGGAGAAGAGTTAAGCTCCATAGCCTGGAACAATGTGAAGCTGAAGCATGTGAATGGAGACTTATATTCTGCTAAAGGCGAGGAGTGGAAAATTTAGACAACGGGATCAACTTTGGTAAGTGATACCGACTAACTGATTTAAAAAAAAAAAAGACACGTGAACAAACACTAAAACATATTTATTAGAAAACTTTTCAGTTCTGGGAACGTGACCATTTCTAACACACAAAGAAATATGTAGGGAAAACAGGCAGAAATCTTTCGGTCTGCCTTAGTGAGCACCGAAGCGCTGCAACAGAGATGACATAAAAAAATATCTGTTCTCCACAGGAACTTCATGGGACATTTGATGAACTGGAATGAGACACAACTCGTCCTCACTGAACATGACCTTAGACGCCGGTGGTGCCTAGAAGCCTCGTTAATCATTGCCACCGACACCGTGCAGCATAATACTAGAAGCTACAAACTTTCGAGACACTGGCATGCATGGTATTCAACCAGGTAAAACCTAACCTACTCACAACCAACACAGGAATAACGTGACCTTATTGTATAACTGACCTCATCTTGCATTTTTCAGGGCACTTTATGACACTCACACCTCACTTCCAACACACACACACATTATATATATATATATATATATATATATATATATATATATATATATATATATATATATATATATATATATATATATATACCGTCATTTTAGACATTTTTAAAGTTCCAGGACCGAAACGTTTTCTAATAAATATGTCCTATTTTTTTTTCACGTGTTTTTTTAAACTAATCTAGATGACGTTACAGGAGGCGGGACCCACTAGAATGAAGGATCAATGAAGCAACTCTACTGACGCATGCTAAACACGTCCCTCTCTGATACAACAACTCTAATACACTCATAACTGGTGGTTAAGCGATAATGTTGTGGAAGATGTCTTCTGTACCAAGAGGATGTCCTCTGTACCAAGAGGATGTCCTCTGTACCAAGAGGATGTCCTCTGTACCAAGAGGATGTCCTCCGTACCAAGATGATATCCTGTGTACCAAGATGATATCCTGTGTACCAAGATGATATCCTGTGTACCAAGATGTCCTCTGTACCAAGAAGATGTCCTGTTGGTACAAAGGACAGTCAGGGGTTACTTTAAACAATGTATTATTAACACAATAATTACCTCATTCCTTCCAAACTCTGGTGACACGTTCCATTCAATGGAAAAACGTATGATGGTACCGACAAGATGTGGAAAAGGGACCGAAGAAGCCGCTAGTGGTGAAACATTTCCTCTTAATAAATGTCTTAAACTATACATAAATGTTCTTTTCCACGTTTCCTTTAATATATGTACTGAACGGTACACAAACTATCCTTTTCCAAACATTTAATGCATATACAAGATCCTAAGTTAATGCGGACTGAGATCTAAATAAAACTGAAGCCTTTTTTCCCCCGTTACGGAGATTTATGTCACCAAAACTCTTGCATAAATTTCTTAAAAGGATTTTTATTATATACTTAGTGTGAGAGATGAAGGCGTTGCTCAGCGTCACGTTGACAAAACTGTCTTGCAATCACTGCATCAGTAATCAGTTCTAAGTTATTGCACCGAAAGTGGCTTTGAAATAGTTGCATCAGGTGTAGCTCTTATGAGTATAGCATCAGGAGTAGTTCTGTATATAATCCTGAGAGAAGGTTGCAATGATTGCACCAGAGGAAGCCTTCACATTATTACACTAGATGAAGCATTCACATTATTACACAAGAGGAAGCTTTCATATTATTATGTAAGAGGAAGCCCTCACATTATTGCACTAGAGGAAGCCTTCACATTATTACCCTGGAGGAAGCCTTCACATTATTACACAAGAGGAAGTCTTCACATTATTACACTAGAGGAAGCCTTCACATTATTACATAAGAGGAAGCCTTCACATTATTACACTAGAGGAAGCCTTCACATTATTACACTAGAGGAAGCCTTCACATTATTACCCTGCAGGAAGCCTTCACATTATTACACAAGAGGAAGTCTTCACATTATTACACTAGAGGAAGCCTTCACATTATTACATAAGAGGAAGCCTTCACATTATTACACTAGAGGAAGCCTTCACATTATTACACTAGAGGAAGCCTTCACATTATTACACAAGAGGAAGCCTTCATATTATTACATAAGAGGAAGCCTTCACATTATTGCACTAGAGGAAGCCTTCACATTATTACAACAGAGGAAACCTTGCTCATTATTACACAAGAGGAAGCCTTCACATTATTACACAAGAGGAAGCCTTCACATTGTTACACTAGAGGAAACCTTTACATTATTACACTAGAGGAAGCTTTCACATTATTACACTAGAGGAAGCCTTCACATTATTACACAAGAGGAAGCCTTCATATTATTACATAAGAGGAAGCCTTCACATTATTGCACTAGAGGAAGCCTTCACATTATTACAACAGAGGAAACCTTGCTCATTATTACACAAGAGGAAGCCTTCACATTATTACACAAGAGGAAGCTTTCACATTGTTACACTAGAGGAAGCCTTCACATTATTACACAAGAGGAAGCCTTCATATTATTACAGAAGAGGAAGCCTTCACATTATTGCACTAGAGGAAGCCTTCACATTATTACACAAGAGGAAGCCTTCACATTATTACACAAGAGGAAACCTTTACTTTATTAAACTAGAGAAAACCTTCACATTATTACACTGGAGGAAGCCTTCACATTATTACACTAGAGGAAGCCTTCACATTATTACAATAGAGGAAGCCTTCACATTATTACACAAGAGGAAACCTTTACTTTATTACACTAGAGGAAACCTTCACATTATTACACTGGAGGAAGCCTTCACATTATTACACTAGAGGAAGCCTTCACATTATTACACTAGAGGAAACCTTCACATTATTACACTAGAGAAAGTCTTCACATTATTATACAAGAGGAAGCCTTCACATTATTACACAAGAGGAAGCCTTCACATTATTACACTGGAGGAAGTCTTCACATTATTACACTAGAGGAAGCCTTCACATTATTACACTAGAGGAAGCCTTCACATTATTACACTAGAGGAAGCCTTCACATTATTACACTAGAGGAAGCCTTCACATTATTACACAAGAGAAAGTCTTCACATTATTACACTAGAGGAAGCCTACACATTATTTCACTGGAGGAAACCTTTACTTTATTACACTAGAGGAAGCCTTCACATTATTACACTGGAGGAAGCCTTTACATTATTACACTAGAGGAAGTCTTCACATTATTACACTAGAGGAAGCCTTCACATTATTACACTAGAGGAAGCCTTCACATTATTACACAAGAGGAAGTCTTCACATTATTACACTAGAGGAAGCCTTCACATTATTACACTAGAGGAAGCCTTCACATTATTACACAAGAGGAAGTCTTCACATTATTACACAAGAGGAAGTCTTCACATTATTACACAAGAGGAAGCCTTCACATTATTACACTAGAGGAAGCCTTCACATTATTACACAAGAGGAAGCCTTCACATTATTACACAAGAGGAAGCCTTCATATTATTACATAAGAGGAAGCCTTCACATTGTTACACTAGAGGAAACCTTTACATTATTACACTAGAGGAAGCCTTCACATTGTTACACTTGAGGAAGCCTTCATATTATTACACAAGAGGAAGCCTTCACATTATTACACTAGAGGAAGCCTTCACATTATTACACAAGAGGAAGCCTTCACATTATTACACTAGAGGAAGCCTTCACATTATTACAATAGAGGAAGCCTTCACATTATTACACAAGAGGAAGCCTTCACATTATTACACTAGAGGAAACCTTCACATTATTACACTAGAGGAAACCTTCACATTATTACACTGGAGGAAGCCTTCATATTATTACACTAGAGGAAGCCTTCACATTATTACACTAGAGGAAGTCTTCACATTATTATACAAGAGGAAGCCTTCACATTATTACACTAGAGGAAGCATTCACATTATTACACTAGAGGAAGTCTTCACATTATTATACAAGAGGAAGCCTTCACATTATTACACTAGAGGAAGTCTTCACATTATTATACAAGAGGAAGCCTTCACATTATTACACTAGAGGAAGCATTCACATTATTACACTAGAGGAAGCCTTCACATTATTACACTAGAGGAAGCCTTCACATTATTATACAAGAGGAAGCCTTCACATTATTACACTAGAGGAAGCATTCACATTATTACACTAGAGGAAGCCTTCACATTATTACACTAGAGGAAGCCTTCACATTATTACACTAGAGGAAGCCTTCACATTATTACATTAGAGGAAGCCTTCACATTATTACACTAGAGGAAGCCTTCACATTATTACACTAGAGGAAGCCTTCACATTATTACACAAGAGAAAGTCTTCACATTATTACACTAGAGGAAGCCTTCACATTATTTCACTGGAGGAAACCTTCACATTATTACACTAGAGGAAGCCTTCACATTATTACACAAGAGGAAATCTTCACATTATTACACAAGAGGAAGTCTTCACATTATTACACAAGAGGAAGTCTTCACATTATTACACTAGAGGAAGCCTTCACATTATTACACTAGAGGAAGCCTTCACATTATTACACTAGAGGAAGCCTTCACATTATTACACAAGAGGAAGCCTTCACATTATTACACTAGAGGAAGTCTTCACATTATTACACTAGAGGAAGTCTTCACATTATTACACAAGAGGAAGCCTTCACATTATTACACTAGAGGAAGCCTTCACATTATTACACTAGAGGAAGTCTTCACATTATTACACAAGAGGAAGCCTTCACATTATTACACTAGAGGAAGCCTTCACATTATTACACTAGAGGAAGCCTTCACATTATTACACAAGAGGAAGCCTTCACATTATTACACTAGAGGGAGCCTTCACATTATTACACTAGAGGAAGCCTTCACATTATTACACAAGAGGAAGCCTTCACATTATTACACAAGAGGAAGCCTTCACATTATTACACAAGAGGAAGCCTTCATATTGTTACATAAGAGGAAGCCTTCACATTATTACACTGGAGGAAGCCTTCACATCATTACACAAGAGGAAGCCTTCATATTATTACATAAGAGGAAGCCTTCACATTATTACACTAGAGGAAGCCTTCACATTATTACACAAGAGGAAGCCTTCATATTATTACATAAGAGGAAGCCTTCACATTATTACATAAGAGGAAGCCTTCACATTGTTACACTAGAGGAAACCTTTACATTATTACACTAGAGGAAGCCTTCACATTGTTACACTAGAGGAAGCCTTCACATTATTACACAAGAGGAAGCCTTCATATTATTACATAAGAGGAAGCCTTCACATTATTACACAAGAGGAAGCCTTCACATTGTTACACTAGAGGAAACCTTTACATTACACTAGAGGAAACCTTCGCATTATTACACAAGAGGACGCCTTCATATTATTACACTAGAGGAAGCCTTCACATTATTACACTAGAGGAAGCCTTCACATTATTACACTAGACGAAGCCTTCACATTATTACACTAGAGGAAACCTTCACATTATTACACTAGAGGAAGCCTTCACATTATTACACTAGACGAAGCCTTCACATTATTACACTAGTCGAAGCCTTCACATTATTACACTAGAGGAAACCTTCACATTATTACACTAGAGGAAGCCTTCACATTATTACACTAGAGGAAACCTTCACATTATTACACTGGAGGAAGCCTTCACATTATTACAAAAGAGGAAGCCTTCACACTATTACACTGTAGGAAGTCTTCACATTATTACACTAGAGGAAGCCTTCACATTATTACACTAGAGGAAGCCTTCACATTATTACACTAGACGAAGCCTTCACATTATTACACTAGAGGAAACCTTCACATTATTACACTGGAGGAAGCCTTCACATTATTACACAAGGGGAAGCCTTCACATTATTACACTGTAGGAAGCCTTCACATTATTACACTAGAGGGAACCTTCACATTATTACACTAGAGGAAGCCTTCACATTATTACAAAAGAGGAAGCCTTCACATTATTACACTAGAGGAAGCCTTCACATTATTACACTAGAGGAAGCCTTCACATTATTACACTAGAGGAAGTCTTCACATTATTACACTAGAGGAAGCCTTCACATTATTACACTAGAGGAAACCTTCAGATTATTACACTGGAGGAAGCCTTCACATTATTGCAAAAGAGGAAGCCTTCACACTATTACGCTGTAGGAAGCCTTCACATTATTACACTAGAGGAAGCCTTCACATTATTACACTAGAGGAAGCCTTCACATTATTACACTAGACGAAGCCTTCACATTATTACACTAGAGGAAACCTTCACATTATTACACTGGAGGAAGGCTTCACATTATTACACTGTAGGAAGCCTTCACATTATTACACTAGAGGGAACCTTCACATTATTACACTAGACTAAGCCTTCACATTATTACACTAAAGGAAACCTTCACATTATTACACTAGAGGAAGCCTTCACATTATTACACAAGAGGAAACCTTTACATTATTACACTAGAGGAAGCCTTCACATTATTACACTGGAGGAAGCCTTCACATTATTACACTAGAGGAAGCCTTCATATTATTACATAAGAGGAAACCTTTACATTATTACACTAGAGGAAGCCTTCACATCATTACACTGGACGAAGCCTTCACATTATTACACAAGAGGAAGCCTTCACATTATTACACTAGAGGAAGCCTTCACATTATTACACTAGAGGAAGCCTTCACATTATTACACTAGACGAAGCCTTCACATTATTACACTGGACGAAGCCTTCACATTATTACACTAGACGAAGCCTTCACATTATTACACTGGACGAAGCCTTCACATTATTACACTAGACGAAGCCTTCACATTATTACACTAGACGAAGCCTTCACATTATTACACTGGACGAAGCCTTCACATTATTACACTAGAGGAAGCCTTCACATTATTACACTGGAGGAAGCCTTCACATTATTACACTAGAGGAAGCCTTCACATTATTACACAAGAGGAAGCCTTCACACTATTACGCTGTAGGAAGCCTTCACATTATTACACAAGAGGAAGCCTTCACATTATTACACTAGAGGAAGCCTTCACACTATTACGCTGTAGGAAGCCTTCACATTATTACACAAGAGGAAGCCTTCACATTATTACACAAGAGGAAGCCTTCACACTATTACGCTGTAGGAAGCCTTCACATTATTACACAAGAGGCAGCCTTCACATTATTACACTAGAGGAAGCCTTCACATTATTGCACTAGACGAAGCCTTCACATTATTACACTAGAAGAAACCTTCACATTATTACACTAGAAGAAACCTTCACATTATTACACTAGAGGAAGCCTTCACATTATTGCACTAGACGAAGCCTTCACATTATTACACTAGAAGAAACCTTCACATTATTACACTAGAAGAAACCTTCACATTATTACACTAGAGGAAGCCTTCACATTATTGCACTAGACGAAGCCTTCACATTATTACACTAGAGGAAACCTTCACATTATTACACTAGAAGAAACCTTCACATTATTACACTAGAGGAAACCTTCACATTATTACACTAGAGGAAGCCTTCACATTATTACACTGGGCGAAGCCTTCACATTATTACACTAGAGGAAACCTTCACATTATTACACTAGAGGAAACCTTCACATTATTACACTAGAGGAAACCTTCACATTATTACACTAGAGGAAGCCTTCACATTATTACACAAGAGGAAGCCTTCACATTATTACACTGGACGAAGCCTTCACATTATTACACTAGAGGAAACCTTCACATTATTACACTAGAAGAAACCTTCACATTATTACACTAGAAGAAACCTTCACATTATTACACTAGAAGAAACCTTCACATTATTACACTAGAGGAAACCTTCACATTATTACACTAGAGGAAACCTTCACATTATTACACTAGAAGAAACCTTCACATTATTACACTAGAGGAAACCTTCACATTATTACACTAGAAGAAACCTTCACATTATTACACTAGAGGAAACCTTCACATTATTACACTAGAGGAAACCTTCACATTATTACACTAGAAGAAACCTTCACATTATTACACTAGAGGAAACCTTCACATTATTACACTAGAGGAAACCTTCACATTATTACACTAGAGGAAACCTTCACATTATTACACTAGAGGAAACCTTCACATTATTACACTAGAGGAAACCTTCACATTATTACACTAGACGAAACCTTCACATTATTACACTAGACGAAACCTTCACATTATTACACTAGACGAAACCTTCACATTATTACACTAGAGGAAACCTTCACATTATTACACTAGAGGAAACCTTCACATTATTACACTAGAGGAAACCTTCACATTATTACACTAGAGGAAACCTTCACATTATTACACTAGAGGAAACCTTCACATTATTACACTAGAGGAAACCTTCACATTATTACACTAGAAGAAACCTTCACATTATTACACTAGAGGAAACCTTCACATTATTACACTAGAAGAAACCTTCACATTATTACACTAGAGGAAACCTTCACATTATTACACTAGTCGAAGCCTTCACATTATTACACTAGAGGAAACCTTCACATTATTACACTAGAGGAAGCCTTCACATTATTACACTAGAGGAAACCTTCAGATTATTACACTGGAGGAAGCCTTCACATTATTGCAAAAGAGGAAGCCTTCACACTATTACGCTGTAGGAAGCCTTCACATTATTACACTAGAGGAAGCCTTCACATTATTACACTAGAGGAAGCCTTCACATTATTACACTAGACGAAGCCTTCACATTATTACACTAGAGGAAACCTTCACATTATTACACTGGAGGAAGCCTTCACATTATTACACAAGGGGAAGCCTTCACATTATTACACTGTAGGAAGCCTTCACATTATTACACTAGAGGGAACCTTCACATTATTACACTAGAGGAAGCCTTCACATTATTACAAAAGAGGAAGCCTTCACATTATTACACTAGAGGAAGCCTTCACATTATTACACTAGAGGAAGCCTTCACATTATTACACTAGAGGAAGTCTTCACATTATTACACTAGAGGAAGCCTTCACATTATTACACTAGAGGAAACCTTCAGATTATTACACTGGAGGAAGCCTTCACATTATTGCAAAAGAGGAAGCCTTCACACTATTACGCTGTAGGAAGCCTTCACATTATTACACTAGAGGAAGCCTTCACATTATTACACTAGAGGAAGCCTTCACATTATTACACTAGACGAAGCCTTCACATTATTACACTAGAGGAAACCTTCACATTATTACACTGGAGGAAGGCTTCACATTATTACACTGTAGGAAGCCTTCACATTATTACACTAGAGGGAACCTTCACATTATTACACTAGACTAAGCCTTCACATTATTACACTAGAGGAAACCTTCACATTATTACACTAGAGGAAGCCTTCACATTATTACACAAGAGGAAACCTTTACATTATTACACTAGAGGAAGCCTTCACATTATTACACTAGAGGAAACCTTCACATTATTACACTAGAGGAAGCCTTCACATTATTACACAAGAGGAAACCTTTACATTATTACACTAGAGGAAGCCTTCACATTACTACACTGGACGAAGCCTTCACATTATTACACAAGAGGAAGCCTTCACATTATTACACTGGAGGAAGCCTTCACATTATTACACTAGAGGAAGCCTTCACATTATTACACTAGAGGAAGCCTTCACATTATTACACTGGACGAAGCCTTCACATTATTACACAAGAGGAAGCCTTCACATTATTACACTGGAGGAAGCCTTCACATTATTACACTAGAGGAAGCCTTCACATTATTACACTAGAGGAAGCCTTCACATTATTACACTGGACGAAGCCTTCACATTATTACACAAGAGGAAGCCTTCACATTATTACACTGGAGGAAGCCTTCACATTATTACACTAGAGGAAGCCTTCACATTATTACACAAGAGGAAGCCTTCACACTATTACGCTGTAGGAAGCCTTCACATTATTACACAAGAGGAAGCCTTCACATTATTACACTAGAGGAAGCCTTCACACTATTACGCTGTAGGAAGCCTTCACATTATTACACAAGAGGAAGCCTTCACATTATTACACAAGAGGAAGCCTTCACACTATTACGCTGTAGGAAGCCTTCACATTATTACACAAGAGGCAGCCTTCACATTATTACACTAGAGGAAGCCTTCACATTATTGCACTAGACGAAGCCTTCACATTATTACACTAGAAGAAACCTTCACATTATTACACTAGAAGAAACCTTCACATTATTACACTAGAGGAAGCCTTCACATTATTGCACTAGACGAAGCCTTCACATTATTACACTAGAAGAAACCTTCACATTATTACACTAGAAGAAACCTTCACATTATTACACTAGAGGAAGCCTTCACATTATTGCACTAGACGAAGCCTTCACATTATTACACTAGAGGAAACCTTCACATTATTACACTAGAAGAAACCTTCACATTATTACACTAGAGGAAACCTTCACATTATTACACTAGAGGAAGCCTTCAAATTATTACACTGGACGAAGCCTTCACATTATTACACTAGAGGAAACCTTCACATTATTACACTAGAGGAAACCTTCACATTATTACACTAGAGGAAACCTTCACATTATTACACTAGAGGAAGCCTTCACATTATTACACAAGAGGAAGCCTTCACATTATTACACTGGACGAAGCCTTCACATTATTACACTAGAGGAAACCTTCACATTATTACACTAGAAGAAACCTTCACATTATTACACTAGAAGAAACCTTCACATTATTACACTAGAAGAAACCTTCACATTATTACACTAGAGGAAACCTTCACATTATTACACTAGAGGAAACCTTCACATTATTACACTAGAAGAAACCTTCACATTATTACACTAGAGGAAACCTTCACATTATTACACTAGAAGAAACCTTCACATTATTACACTAGAGGAAACCTTCACATTATTACACTAGAGGAAACCTTCACATTATTACACTAGAAGAAACCTTCACATTATTACACTAGAGGAAACCTTCACATTATTACACTAGAGGAAACCTTCACATTATTACACTAGAGGAAACCTTCACATTATTACACTAGAGGAAACCTTCACATTATTACACTAGAGGAAACCTTCACATTATTACACTAGACGAAACCTTCACATTATTACACTAGACGAAACCTTCACATTATTACACTAGACGAAACCTTCACATTATTACACTAGAGGAAACCTTCACATTATTACACTAGAGGAAACCTTCACATTATTACACTAGAGGAAACCTTCACATTATTACACTAGAGGAAACCTTCACATTATTACACTAGAGGAAACCTTCACATTATTACACTAGAGGAAACCTTCACATTATTACACTAGAAGAAACCTTCACATTATTACACTAGAGGAAACCTTCACATTATTACACTAGAAGAAACCTTCACATTATTACACTAGAGGAAACCTTCACATTATTACACTAGACGAAACCTTCACATTATTACACTAGACGAAACCTTCACATTATTACACTAGAAGAAACCTTCACATTATTACACTAGAGGAAACCTTCACATTATTACACTAGAAGAAACCTTCACATTATTACACTAGAGGAAACCTTCACATTATTACACTAGACGAAACCTTCACATTATTACACTAGAGGAAGCCTTCACATTATTACACTAGAAGAAACCTTCACATTATTGCACTAGACGAAACCTTCACATTATTACACTAGACGAAACCTTCACATTATTACACTAGAAGAAACCTTCACATTATTACACTAGAAGAAACCTTCACATTATTGCACTAGACGAAACCTTCACATTATTACACTAGAAGAAACCTTCACATTATTACACTAGAGGAAGCCTTCACATTATTACACTAGAGGAAGCCTTCACATTATTACACTAGAAGAAACCTTCACATTATTACACTAGAGGAAGCCTTCACATTATTACACTAGAGGAAGCCTTCACATTATTACACTAGAAGAAACCTTCACATTATTACACTAGAGGAAACCTTCACATTATTACACTAGACGAAACCTTCACATTATTACACTAGACGAAACCTTCACATTATTACACTAGACGAAACCTTCACATTATTACACTAGAAGAAACCTTCACATTATTACACTAGAGGAAGCAGACATCGTTCTTCCAGCTTCAACAAGTACACAATCAAAATATTCTTGTATTTCAATGGCGGAAAAATGTGTGAGGACTGTCGAGGTGCGTATTTCAGTAGACAATTCCTCCTGATAAGACTGTCCTCTCAGAAATGCAATGGTTGTGACACCGTCGTCGCCAAGCGGGTCACATGGAGCCAAGACCAGTAAGGGTGACAATAGTGTTATCGTGAAGAGAGTGTGGGAACCTTACAGGTACGGTGTGTAGTGAAACTCTCTTGCCCTCTCATCCCCTGCCGACGATGGGATTGGGGTCGGCATGACGTCACAGCTATGCACTGGAACGAAGCAATTAAATTCAATCCCTAGATAAGCCATAGACGGTGTCTGGTAGACCATAACTAGGATTGACAGGGGCGAGAAAAAGGGGGAGAGAAGTAGGAGGAGTGGGAGGAGAGAGAGAGAGACAGATAATAAGGGAGAAGAGACGGTAACAGGGAGAGAGGTGAAGAAAACCGAGATAGATAAGCTGGATAAACTGGTAGAGAATAAGAAAGAAGCAGGAAGAAGAAGGAGCTGAGATTGAAAAATAGGATGGGAGGAAGACAGAAAGGGAGACTGGGAGTGAAAAAAAGAGAAATGAAGGCGGCAGGTAGGTAAGGAAGGAGAGAAAAAGGGAGGGAGATAGGCAGGAAGGAATGGAGGCGGGGTAGAAGAGACGGAGGAGGCAAGTGGGAATAAAAGAAGAGAGAAAATAATGGAAAAAGTAGGTAGGTAGATAGGTAGGTAGGTAGGAAGAGAGGGAGGGAGGGAGGGAGGGAAAAGGATGTAGGGAGGGAAGGAGGGAGGGGAAACGAAGTAGGGAGAGGTTGGAATGGAGGTAGGGAGTGAAGGGAAGGGAGTGAGAGGGAGGGAGGAGAAAGAGGGTAGGGAGGAAAGGAGGAGGGAGGGAAGGAGTGAGGAGAGAGGGAAGGAGTGAGGAGGGAGGGAAGGAGTGAGGAGGTAGGGAAGGAGTGAGGAGGGAGGGAAGGAGTGAGGAGGGAGGGAAGGAGTGAGGAGGGAGGGAAGGAGTGAGGAGGGAGGGAAGGAGTGAGGAGGGAGGGAAGGAGGGAGGAGGGAGGGAAGGAGTGAGGAGGGAGGGAAGGAGTGAGGAGGGAGGGAAGGAGTGAGGAGGGAGGGAAGGAGTGAGGAGGGAGGGAAGGAGTGAGGAGGGAGGGAAGGAGTGAGGAGGGAGGGAAGGAGTGAGGAGGGAGGGAAGGAGTGAGGAGGGAGGGAAGGAGTGAGGAAGGAGGGAAGGAGTGAGGAGGGAGGGAAGGAGTGAGGAGGGAGGGAAGGAGTGAGGATGGAGGGAAGGAGTGAGGAGGGAGGGAAGGAGTGAGGAGGGAGGGAAGGAGTGAGGAAGGAGGGAAGGAGTGAGGAGGGAGGGAAGGAGTGAGGAAGGAGGGAAGGAGTGAGGAAGGAGGGAAGGAGTGAGGAGGGAGGGAAGGAGTGAGGAGGGAGGGAAGGAGTGAGGAAGGAGGGAAGGAGTGAGGAGGGAGGGAAGGAGTGAGGAGGGAGGGAAGGAGTGAGGAAGGAGGGAAGGAGTGAGGAGGGAGGGAAGGAGTGAGGAGGGAGGGAAGGAGTGAGGACGGAGGGCCGGAGTGAGGCGGGAGGGAAGGAGTGAGGCGGGAGGGACGGAGTGAGGAGGGAGGGAAGGAGTGAGGAGGGAGGGAAGGAGTGATTAGGGAGGGAAGGAGTGAGGAAGGAGGGAAGGAGTGAGGAGGGAGGGAAGGAGTGAGGAAGGAGGGAAGGAGTGAGGAGGGAGGGGCAGGGAGCTAGAAGGGCGGTTCTCTCATTAGTGAAATAATAAGCAGTAACAGACGTACTTACTAGTCCACGCCCACACCTGCACCACACCCACACCTGCACCACACCCACACCTGCACCACACCCACACCTGCACCACACCCACACCTGCACCACACCCACACCTGCACCACACCCACACCTGCACCACACCCACACCTGCACCACACCCACACCTGCACCACACCCACACCTGCACCACACCCACACCTGCACCACACCCACACCTGCACCACACCCACACCTGCACCACACCCACACCTGCACCACACCCACACCTGCACCACACCCACACCTGCACCACACCCACACCTGCACCACACCCACACCTGCACCACACCCACACCTGCACCACACCCACACCTGCACCACACCCACACCTGCACCACACCCACACCTGCACCACACCCACACCTGCACCACACCCACACCTGCACCACGCCCACACCTGCACCACACCCACACCTGCACCACACCCACACCTGCACCACACCCACACCTGCACCACACCCACACCTGCACCACACCCACACCTGCACCACACCCACACCTGCACCACACCCACACCTGCACCACGCCCACACCTGCACCACGTCCACACCTGCACCACGCCCACACCTGCACCACGCCCACACCTGCACCATGCCCACACCTGCACTATGCTCACACCTGCACCACGCCCACACCTGCACTATGCCCACACCTGCACCAGGCCCACACCTGCACTATGCCTACACCTGCACCAGGCCCGCACCTGCACTATGGCCACACCTGCATCAGGCCCACACCTGCACCAGGCACACACCTGCACTATACCCACACCCGCACCACGCCGACACTTGCACCACGCCCCCACCTGCACAACGGACACACCTGAACTATGCCCACACCTGCACCACGCCCACACTTGCGCCACGCCCACACCTGCACAACGGACAAGCCTGCACCACTCCCACACATGCACCACGCCCACATCTGCACCATGCCCACACCTGCACCAGGCTTACATCTGCATCAGGCCCACACTTGCACCAGGCCCACACCTGCACCAGGCCTACACCTGCACCATGCCCATACCTGCACCAAGCCCACACCTGCAACAGGCCCACACTTGCACCACGCCCACACCTGAACCACGCCCACACCTCCATCACGCCCACACCTGCACCATGCTCACCCCTGCACCACACCCACACCAGCACCACGCCCACACCTGCACCACGCCCACACCTGAACCACGCCCACACCTACACCAGGCCCACACCTACACCATGCCTACACCTGCACCACGCCCATACATGCATCACGCCCACAC